>NC_045430.1:23573313-23875500 GCF_902635505.1 Sarcophilus harrisii
GTTCCACGTAAATCAGGATAAGCCTGGAGCTGTGATTTCCTTGATATTCCAGAATAGGAAACTCCAGACCAAAGCAGAATGTCCTTTCTCTGCATCTTAGAGAGTTGCCTAGCACACGCAAAGATTGTGTAACTTACTCAGAGTCACAGTCATCATGTATGAGAGCTGAGATATATACAGAGGCGTCCTGGTAAACGTCTAACAACTGACATTCCAAAACACTGAGTACACTTTTAAGTTGATGCCATATTATTAGCATTTTTCCCATGACTTTAAATCTAGATGATAAATATAACAAAAATCAAGCTCTAATCTGTAGCATTTCTAATTTTCAAAATATGAATGTTCCCACTGAAAATTCTACAAGTTTTTTTTGTATTTAGTTTGAACTGGCTTCAGGGCATCCCTGGACATTTATTGATTTGTTATTATTATTGTTGTTATCATTGTTTATTTATTGCATTCATGTAGGAAGGGACAGTTAATCCATAGGAAAGTCCTTCATGACCCCATTTGGGGTTTTCTTGACAGAGATACTGGAGTGGTTTGCTATTTCCTTCTCATATATTCCTTCCCCAGATCCTTTTTAAAATGAGGAAACTGAGCCAATATGGGGAAATGACTACCAAGACTGACATAACAAGAGAGTATATGAGGCCCACTTGAACTCATGAAGATGAGCCTTCCTGATTCCAGGTCCATTGCCCTATCCACTATACCATCTATGTTTAATGATAATAGCAGGCAGTTGTGAAATATCTATGTGAATATTAGGGATAGAGTCTGGACAGGGGATTTTCCAGGTAAGGAACAACCAATATGATGTTTGAGACCTCCTCCCAAAGTCACCACCATGGTCTAGGCCCTCATTACCTCTTGCTTAGATTATTGAAACAATCTCCTACTTGGATTTCTGTTTCAGATCTCTTTACCCACCATTCCCTCCTTCTCACTACTGCCAAAGTAATTTTCCTTAAACATAGATCTGATCATATATGACTGTCCTACTCAATCAACTCTCGTGAGTTCCTATTGCATCTAGAAAAATATGTAAACTTCTCTTTAGCTTTTGAAGACCTTTACCACCCGACCCCAACCCACTTTCCAGGGTATCATTTGTTCACATACACTCTGAGTTTCAGTCAAACTGGCCTTGTCTCTTTGTTCCTCTCACACAACACTCCTGTAATCTCTTCTGTGTGGCCAGTTGAAGACAATTCCCTTGTTACCTCACCTTCACTCCAAGTCTTCTCTTCCCCAAACTAGAAATCCTCCATTATTTGAATCAATTCACAAGTAGTGTGTCCTCCATTGCCTTTATCATCCCCACAGATTTCCTTTGGCCCCTTTCTGCTTTATCAATTTCCTTCCTAAAATGTGCTCAGACACTAAAAACAGTCCTCCAGACTTGGGCTGACCAGGGCAGAGTTCAGGAGGCATATGACATTTCTAATTCGGGACACCGTATCACTTAATATACTTCAAAACTGCATGAGCTTTGGTTGCCTTATCATACTGATGACTCACATTGGGCTGACAGACCACTAGAAACCACAGATCTTTTTTAGCTGAATTACCACTTAATAACTCCTCTTCCTTTTTGTACACATGAAGTTGCTTTTTTAAATTTTTTTTTAATTTTTATTTATTCATATATTTATTTTTTCTATCTTTAAGTATTAGAGGGCTGGGTATGGAATGAAGAAGATCTGAGTTCAAATTTAGTCTCAGAGATTTTACTATCTGTATGACTCTGGGCAATCCACTTAACCTCACTGTATATCAATTTTCTGTGGGAGCAAGATGGGTAGCATAGTAGGTAGAGTACCAGGCCTGGAGTCAGGAAGACCCAAGTTCAAGTCTAGCTTGACACTTACTAGCTACGTGACCCTGAGCAAGTCATTTAGCCCTATTTGTCTCAGCTTCTTTGCCTATAAAATGAGTTAGACAAGGAAATGGCCAACCACTCTAGTATCTTTGTCAAGAAAACCTGAAGTGGCTCACAAAGAGTCAGATTGAACCACAACCTTAGTTTTCTCATCTGTACAACGGAACTAATAATAGCACCTACCTCTCAGGATTGTTATGAGGATCAAATAAGATGATATTTGTGAATGGTTTAGCAAATACTAAATAGCTTTTTTAAATGCTAGCTGTCATTATCATTGGTAATAGTAGTAATAATAGTAGTGGTAGTAATAGTCGCCATCAAAGTAGTAATAGCAGCAGTAGCTGTAGTAATAGTAGCGGTAGTAGTAATAAAATAACAGTAATGAAAATTAGTAATAGCAGCAGCAGTAATAGTAGTAACAGTAATAACAGAAATAGTAATCGTAGTAGTAATAGTAATAACAGCAATAGTAATAATAATAGTAGTAATTAGTAATAGCAGCAGCAGCAGTAGTAGTAGTAATAGTGGTGATAATAGTAGTAATAGCAGCAGCAGCAGTAATAATAGTAATGGTAGTAGTAACTGTAATATTAATAGTAGTAACAGTAGTAATAGTAGTAATTAGTAATAAGCAGCAGCAGTAGTATTAGTAATAGCAGTAGCAGTAGCAACAGCAGCAGCAGTGATAGTAGTAATAGTAATAAGAGCAATAGTAATAATAGTAGTAATAATTAGTAATAGCAGCAGCAGTAGTAGTAGTGGTAGTAGTAATTATAGTATTAATAGTAATAATAGTAGTAGTAATTGCTAATTATAGCAGCAGTAGTAGTAATAGTAATAAGAGCAATAGTAATAGTAGTAGTAATGATTAGTAATAGCAGCAGCAGTAGTTGTGGTAGTAGTAATTATAATATTGATAGTAATAATAGTAGTAGTAATTACTAATTAGTAATAGCAGCAGCAGTAGTAATAATAGTAGTATTAATAGTAATAATAGTAGTAGTAATTACTAATTAGTTATAGCAGCAGCAGTAGTAGTAATAGTGGTAGTAGTAGTAATAGTAATAAGAGCAATAGTAATAGTAATAGCAGCAGCAGTAGTTGTGGTAGTAGTAATTATAGTATTAATAGTAATAATAGTAGTAGTAATTACTAATTAGTAATAGCAGCAGCAGTAGTAGTAATAGTGGTAGTATTAGTAATAGTAATAAGAGCAATAGTAATAGTAGTAGTAATAATTAGTAATAACAGCAGCAGTAGTTGTGGTAGTAGTAATTATAGTATTAATAGTAATAATAGTAGTAGTAATTACTAATTAGTAATAGCAGCAGCAGTAGTAGTAATAGTGGTAGTAGTAGTATTAATAGTAATAATAGTAGTAGTAATTGCTAATTAGTAATAGCAGCAGCAGTAGTAGTAATAGTGGTACGAATAGCAACAGCAGCAGTATATTTGTAGTAGTAATAGTAGTAGCAGCAGCAGTCGTAGTAACAGTAGTAAATTTTATTATCTTAGATTCTGTCATAATTTTTTAGAATCTTGATTCTCCCATACAGTCAGTCAGTCAGTAATCATTTATTAAGTGCAAGGGTTGTGCTAAGGGTTGAGCTTCTCAAAGAAAGACCAGAAGTGATCCTCGCTCTCAGGGAGCTTCCAGTGTCGTGGGGGAGACAATGTACTAACAATTATGTATGTGCAAGAGCTACACAGGGTAAATGAAAGATAATGACAGAGGAAAGGGGTCAACAGAGTCAACTGGGCAAGTCCTCCTGAAGAAGGTGAGATCTGAGCTGAATCTTGAAGGGAAACAGGAAAGTTGAGGGTCAGAGGGGAGGAGGAAGAGAATTCTGGAGATGGGGATGGCCAATCAAATATATGAAGTTGAATGATGGAAGGTCAAGTGTGAGGATCAGCCAGTAGAGTATAGAGTAGAAAGACCAGAAAAATAGATTATGAAGAGATATAAATGCCAGGAGACTATATTTGATCCTGGAAGTCATAGAGAACCAGTGGAATTTATTGAGTAATAATAAGATTATAATTATATTATAATTATATCGATGCTGTACAAAAATTTCTTTGGCAACTAAGTTGGAAATGAACTAAAATGAAGATATATTTAAGGCACTATGGCAGCATAACTGACTCATACTCTGCCACCTAAACTAAAGTCATGTGCCAATTTCACTAATATGGCGTCTCTGCTTTTATTTGAGTCATTTATTTTTTAATTTTTTTTTTATTTAATAGCCTTTTATTTATAGGTTATATGCATGGGTAACTTTACAGCATTAACAATTGCCAAACCTCTTGTTCCAAATTTTTACCTCTTACCCCCCCGCCCCCTCCCCCAGATGGCAGGATGACCAGTAGATGTTAAATATATTAAAATATAAATTAGATACACAATAAATATACATGACCAAACCGTTATTTTGCTGTACAAAAAGAATCAGACTCTGAAATATTGTACAATTAGCTTGTGAAGGAAATCAAAAATGCAGGTGGGCAAAAATATAGGGATTGGGAATTCAATGTAATGGTTTTTAGTCATCTCCCAGAGTTCTTTCTCTGGGCATAACTGGTTCAGTTCATTACTGCTCCATTGGAAATGATTTGGTTGATCTCGTTGCTGAGGATGGCCAGGTCCATCAGAACTGGTCATCATCTAGTATTGTTGTTGAAGTATATAATGATCTCCTGGTCCTGCTCGTTTCACTCGGCATCAATTCGTGTAAGTCTCTCCAGGCCTTTCTGAAATCATCCTGTTGGTCATTTCTTACAGAACAATAATATTCCATAATATTCATATACCACAATTTATTCAGCCATTCTCCAACTGATGGGCATCCACTCAGTTTCCAGTTTCTAGCCACTACAAAAAGGGCTGCCACAAACATTCGTGCATATGCAGGTTCCTTTCCCTTCTTTAAGATCTCTTTGGGATATAAGCCCAGTAGTAACACTGCTGGATCAAAGGGTTATTTGAGTTGTTTACAAAGTAATGATTGACAGAATATACAAAGCACAGCTCCTCGGGCATCGCACTGAAGATCACATTCCCAGCTGGCGTGACACTCTCAGAATCTGCCCATTTAACCAGATCTGAATCTAGCAGTTTTTAATAACTACAGAATCCTCTCGTCCATCTCTCTTATCTTCAAAAATAGAATTTGAGACTCTGTTAGATGCTTTACTAAAATCTAGGTAAACTATGTCATTCCTTTGACCTAACCTGCCATTACTTATTCATGATGAAATCTTTTTGGCTCCAGATGCTCACCACTTCCTTTTCTGGATTTTTACTAAGCATCTCTTTAATAATAGAGGCAATAGGTGCAAGAATTTTGCCAGTAATTAAAGATAAGTTCACCACTTAAGACTCCACTCCCTTCTCCTTTTTTAAAAAGCTTAATGTATCATAAAAAGTGTTATTTTTATGAGTAATGTTAGAATACTATTATCTGTGAACCCCTGCTTGGAGGACTTATCAGGGGACATGGATAGAAGCCAACTACAAAATAAGGAAGTAGAATACAATACTTTCAAATAGAAGAATCCACAGGTATGAAATAATAGAATAATTCTAATATCCACTGTACCAAAATAATAATATATTATCTGAATGACAGTTATCTTTGCTTTCATTGTCTTCAATCCTCAAGACAACAGTCCCCCTCATTCTCATGTAATTCTTTTTCATATGTAAGCAGGCAATTTATTGGAGGAATGGCTAACCCAACTGTGGTACATGAATGTGATGGACAAGATTGGATTGTACCAAATGATGAATATGGTGAATATTAAGAACTGCATGGGAAAACTTACGTGTACTGACACAGGGTGAAGAAACAGAATCAGGAAAACTACCTAACGCAAAAACTACAATATAAGTCAAAATAGCAAAAACAATAGAATGATTGAAATTGAAAGCTGCAAAAATTAGGATGAATTAATGGCCCCAGAAAAGAGAGATGAAAAGCATCCCCCTGCTTCTCTATGGGTATTGAACACTACGTATAATGCCAGACTTTTCCAATATATTGGTTATTTTTGCTAAATATTTTCCTCTCTTTTTTCATTTTTATCCAATTTAATAAACATTTATTAAGCACCTACTATGTGCTAGACATTGTGCTAAGTACTGGGGATACAGTTAATAAAAAGACTGTCCAAGTCCTCAAAGAGCTTACAATCTAATGAAAAAGCGGCAGCACAGAAAAGGAGGTAGGAAGCAGGGGTGGGGAAGAGATCCAGAGGCATCCATGGAGTTGAAACCATGCAGAAGAGCAGATGTGGAATGGAAAGAGTTAAAAACTTCAAGCATTGGGATGAGTATAAATAATATAAAAACAAAAGATAATAAAATGATAAAAAAGTATATCTATGTCTATAGCTTTTTATATTTATAATTCCATCTACATATATGTGTAGGAATATGTACATACATTTGTGTAAGTAGTTACTATTATATTTAGGTAGATATATGTATGTGTAGAAATATATATATATATAGAAGTATCTACACATGTATTTGTGTGTTATTATTTATCCTTAGTGGCAGTTGAGTTGACCAGATCAGTTAAAGCCTAAGATGGGAGATGTCACCATCTCAGTCTCAATTCCTCAAACCAGGTCTCAGAAATCTTTCTCCAACCTCTACCATTAATCCTGCCTCTAAAAATAAAACTTCCTTAAACTTAGGAGCTGTCAGTTTCAATCCTCTGTTCCCCCATCCGTTAAAAGTGCCTCTTTTGCATCAGAACTCCTTCCCCTCCCCACCCCCAATCTCCTCCAAACTCTCGTTCCAAAATGTCAGCCAACCATCAGTTCATGGGATCAAGAGCCATCTCACATTCAGAACACCAGAGCCAAAGGGTAAATCCAGACCTTGCCCCCAATTACTTGAAATGTCCCAATATGACCTCTCGAGCCCTTCTGACGTAAGTGGGGGTTTTATAAACTGTGAAACTCACTCCTTATTTTTCAAGTGACCATGGAAGGAGAATGTTATGAAGAAGAGAATTGTTTGTGGGTCACTGGCCAGGACATGGAAATTTGAACGTCTTAGGGTGAATCTGACAACAACATCAGCAGACTTCCTTCTCCCGATTTTGTGAATTTGATACGAGCAGCCTGTTGTTGTGAGCCTTTAAATGTTCTTTCCACACCCTCCCCACCTCATTTCCCCCATAGTATGAACTGGCATTTGGACTCTTACTACTAGTTGTCTTGTTTTTTGTCAGCTGTGTCGAGTGAGAACGGGCATTTACTACTGGCTTTGTGTGCTTGCCTAGCCCATGTTCAGCCCAGTTTCCTGTTGTGTTACTGAAACACATTTTGAAGAGTTCCATTCTGTTGGGATTTTTCCTGCTCTCTTTTCAAAATGATTTTTTTCCCCTCAAATGCAGCCCTTTTCCCCCTTTTTGTTTCTTTTAAGAAAGAAGGTTCGTTCTCCTTCTTTGTCCTAGTTGACAGTTCTGGATATATTACCCATAAGGAATCCATTAACGTGGAAAGGTCTTTGAAGATGCAAGGATTTTGTATATAGTTATTGTTGTTGTTGTTGTTGTTGTTTCCCTGATTTCTTTTGGAATCCCATCGCTGCCAACCACTGATTTTGGAATGCTGGGGTGGGGGGATGGAGGAAGTGTTAAAGATGCCAACTCCATAATCAAAATCATTTCTGGCCAGGGAACCTAACCGCAGTCTCGACAGACCAGTGGAATTTATTGTTTACTTCAATTTATTAAGTCAGAGTACCACCAACTTTCAGAATAAAGACAAGACTGATTAGATTTGATAGGATGTCAGGGTAATGTATTTGGATCTTTATCCGAAGCTCAGGTTACATTTGGGATATTAAAAGTGCAAATATTCCTGTGCAGCTTTGGTTTCCCCTCTTGTGACCTGATATTGGGATGCCTTCCATGCTGTCTTTAGCAAAGAGAACCACCAAAAACTGCTAGTTATGGGCTAAAAACAGAAATGTGCCCCAGATCTCTCAAATATTTCTTAGCAGGGTTTGGTGAAAGGGTCATAAGAAAAATGTCCTAAATCAAATTAGAGTCCTATAAAGGTTATGGGGCTGGGCCTGAACTCTTTAAAATATTATGAATATAGAGTGAGGAAGGGCAGTTCAGAACTTATAGTGTAACAAAATAAATAAATAAATAAATTGAAAAAAAAAATGAAAAAATAAAACACAAGCACCTACATGTGTGAGAGAGATATAGATCTAAGGGTCAGAATAGGATAACTGGGAATTCTTCAGGGAAATAGCATAGATAGGATCTCATTTGAAGGGGATAAGAATGTCATAGAGAAATCACAAAAGTCCTGGAAAAGTGGTTCCAAGGCTGCTACAGTTACATAGATGGAAATGCAGACTAGGACAGAGAGGAAGAAGAGTGGATAGCTTCCTGTATTTTTTGCTAATTATGTGCTAAGCTCTGCTGGAGGTTTGTAAGTGCTATTAATGCTCTGTAAACTTTGCATTTCAGTGTCCTCTAATGTTATCACCCTGGAAGTGAAAAGTCCTGGTAGCCCCTCATAATTGAAACTCTCAATGGAAGGTAATTTAGAAAAACTATCCTAACTCTCTACTCCCTTGACCTCTGTGTAAGTTACTAGGTTTTTTCTTAAACGTTATAGAATGTTGCTTGCATTTTTGTTTTTCTTCCCAGGTTATTTTTACCTTCTTTCTAAATCTAATTTTTCTTGTGTAGCAAGATAACTGTATAAAAAAAAAATATATATATATATAGTACTTAACATATACTTTAACATATTTAACACGTATGGGACTGCCTCCCATCTAAGGGAGGGGGTAGAGGGAAGGAGGGGAGAAATTGGAACAGAAGTTTTTGCAAGGGTCAGTGTTGAAAAATTATCCATGTGTATGTTTTGTCAATAAAAAGCTATTTTTTAAAAATTATAGAAAAAAGAAACATAACCAATATGGTAGAGAAAAGGCAGGGACTTGACTGAGCTCTCCCAAATTCCCCTCCAAACAACTTTAAAATAATTCCTGAAAAGGAATTATGGAACAGCAGAACTAACAAAAGCACAAGGTGAAACAAGACAACTTAGAAGGTCAGCAGGAAAGATCTGTCCCACTGGAATGAGAGAGGATCTTGGACCAGCACAGGCAAAATGTCCTGAAAGCCAGCAGCAATTCCAAGGGGCAACTGAATCATCAGCAGCAGCATCTTTCAGAGGTCTCAGCTCACAGATGGGAAGGGGGGATCAGACAACTGGTCAGCAAGAGGTTACAGGGATCCCTTATCTGGCATTGGGGGCAAAACTCTGCTGCATTAGCCATATGCAATTCTGGGTCCCATTCATGGGGCAAGGAGGAGCATTAGCACACCAGGGACTACAGGAAAAGAGTGCTTGTAGTCACTTATAGAACACAGCCCAGCACCTCTCCTTACAGCATACCACCTTGGAGGAACTGAAAATTTACAGACCCCCAGAAAATGACTACAAAAATAACTCCAAAAACAACTGCTCTAGGAACCTAACTCTTTAATTTAAAGTTGAGAGTCAAGAAATAAGCTAGAAAAACAAGCAAACAAAAAATATTTTGAACATGTAAAGTTACTTTGGCGATAGGAAAGATCAAAACACACTCAGAAAAGGAAAATAAATTAGAAGTGCTTCCTCTAACGCCTTTTTAAAAAAAAAAGTTCATTGGTTTCAGGCCCAAAAAGAATTCTAGGAAGAGCTCCAAAAGGATTTTTAACATCAAATTAGACAGATAGAGGAAAAATCAGGGAAAACAAATGAGAGTGATACAAGAAAATCATGGAAGAAAGAGACAACAGCTTGGGGAAAGAGGCCCCAAAGAATTACTAAAGAAAATAACACCTTAAAAAACAGAATAGGTGAAATGGTAATAATTCATTAAAAATTAATATTAGGCAAGTGGAAGCTAATGACTCCATGAAACATCAAGAAATAATGAAACAAAATCAAGAAAATGAAAAAAAAATAGATGATGTGAAATATCCCATTGGAAAAACCTGGAAAATAGATTCCAGTAGAGATAATTTTAAAATTATTGGACTATCATGATCAAAAAAAACAAAAAAAGGAAGCCTAGCTATATTATCTTTCAAGAAATTTTCAAGAAAAAGTACCTTGATATTGTAGAATCAGGGGATAAGATAGAAATTGAAAGGATCGACCAATCACCTTCTGAAAGAGATCCCAAATTGAAAACTTCAAGAAATATTATAGCCAGATTTCAGAGCTCCCAGGTCAAGCAGAAAATGTTCCAAACAGACAGAAGGAAACAATTCAAATATCATGGAGCCACAATCAGGATAACACAATATTTAGTAATTTGTACATTAGAAGTTTGGAGGGCTTGATATATGATATTCCAGAAGAGGTAGCATTACAACCAGAATCACCTCCTCAGCAAAACTGAGTATGATCTTTTGAGGGTGTGGGGGAGAATGAATATTCCATAATATAGAGGACTTCCAAGTATTTCTGTTGAAAAAAACAGATTGAATAGAAAATGTTACTTTCAAATACAAGAATCAAGAGAAGCAGAAAAAGGTAAGCATAAAAGAGAAACCATAAGTGATTCAATAAAGAAAGACTTACATAAACTGATCCTAAGTGAAATGAGCAGAACCAAGAGCACGTGTACACAATAACAGCAATATTTTACAATTATGAATGACGACTATTCTCAGCAATACAATGATTCAAGACAATTCCAAAGACTTACAATGAAAAATGCTATCCTCCTCCAAAGAAAGAACTAGTAGAGTCTGAATGTAGATCGAAGCACATTTTGTAAAACTTTATTTTCCTTTTGGGGGTTTTGATTCTGTCTGTTTTCTTTCACACAATGACTAATGTGGAAATATGTTTTGCACAATTGCACATGTATAGGTTATATTAAATTGCTTGCACTCTCAAGAGCAGGAAAAATGAAGGGAGGAAAGGAGAGAATTTGGAACTCAATTAAAAAAAACAAATAATAACAATTGTTTTTACATGTAATTGGGGAAAATAAAATATTAAATTCCTTTTAAAAAGAACACTAGGAATGAAAAGTGGATTGTTTTTTATATGTAATAGAGAAAAATTAAAATATTTTTCAAAAAGTTATTAAAACCTTCCTCAAAACTTTAAAGATTGTTGCTGTCAATATTTCCTAGTCACCTAAGTACAAATCAGCTTTGAGCTGTTTCACTTATGGTTAGTGGAATACAGTAGGATGGTCAATTCAGAGGCAACAGAACTTTACTCATCACAATCGACTCATGATATTCTCGAAGCATATCCTTCTTGAATATCCTTCTCCGCTTACATCTAAGTACATTTTTTGTTAACTGTTGACGAGCTTATAGATATCTTATTTCATCCCAAATTATACTTAAATTGTCAGGGACTATTCTGAGACATGCACAGGCCAAAACAATTGATTGGAAAACTGAGGGGCTGTGAGAAAACAGTTAGACCTGTGCATTGTTGGTAGAATTGGTCTAACCATTCTAAAAAGTAATTTGAAACTATTCCCCCCCCCAGAAATTATGCAAAATTGGAGCAAAATGAAACACTGTGAAGGCCATTTAGCAATTCAGAAAAGGAGATATTTTAGCCATAGCAAAGGAATGATATTGAGGACACGGGACACAATTGATTCACAGCTTGATTGAACAGACTTCCCCTTGCCTGTGAATTGTTTTTGGCAGTTTACCAGCCAAGTATCAGGAAGCTCTTGACTCATGACTATTTTGGACTCTAGCAACCAGGAAATGTTGTCTAGGGCTTGAGAATCTAGTCCCCTAAGCCAATTAAGAGGGCAGCTAGATAGTACAGTGAATTGAGTACTGGGCTTGGAATCAAAAAGACTCATTTTGATGAGTTAAAATCCAGACTTAACTAGCTGTGTGACCCTAAGCAAATCACTTAACCATATTTGCTTCAGTTTCTTCATTTAGAGAATGGGCTAGAGAAGGAAATGGCAAACCTCTCCATTATTTTTGCCAAGAAAACCCAAAAATGAGGTCATAAAGAGTCAGACACAACTGCACAACAACAAAAGCCAATTAAGTCTGGAGGATGGTGTGAATGGCGTTTAAGGAAAAACTAGCCTAACTTGAATGGGGATATGGTTAGGACATTGCTCCCAGCTCCAAAGGAGAGAGTTTTAAAGATAGATAGATAGATAGATAGATAGATAGATGGATGGATAGATGGATGATTGGATGGGTAGATGGGTGGATGGATAGATGGATGGATGGATGGATGAATAAGTAGGTAGGTAGGTAGATAGATAGATAGATGATAGATGCATGGATGGATTAATGGATGGATGATTGGATGGTAGATGGGTGGATGGGTGGATGGGTGAATGGGTGGATGGATGGATGGATGGATAAGTAGATAGGTAGGTAGGTATGTAGATAAATGAATGGATGGATAGATGAGCTTGATTGTTCTACAACAAAGAATGAAACTATCTCAATTTCTAAGATTTTTACTCTAGAGGGGGAAACAACAATTACATGTTTAATAAGTATGTACAAAATGAATCTAAAATAAGTAAATACAAATAAATACAAAGTAGATAATTTCAGGGTGGTTAGTAGAACACCAGCAGTTGTGAGATTTGGGAAAGGTTTCATGTAGATAGCAGTGATGGAGCTATGTCTTTGAGGGGCGGGGGTAGAAAAGAAGGCAATCTATTTACTAGCGTGTCAATTGTCTTCCATCAGATTTGAATTCAAATCCTGACTCCAGGGCCAGCGCTTTATCTACTGCACCACCAAGTGTCTCTGATGCCTTTAAAAAGGGAAAGGGCTTCTTTGAGATGCAAGCAGGGAAGGGGTGTATCCCAGGAATAATGTTTTTCTTGTTTGTCCTTTGTTCTCGAAGAGACCCATGACATCAGGGAGGGGATGCCATGACATGCAAATGAATTGGATTTAAGTGAGGGAGGGCTGAGCAGGGTCACCTGCATCATTGTCCCCTCCAGAGCCATCTGGGTCCAGTGGCCAGATATAGATCAAGACTACTGGAAATGGCCTTGGATAAAATGGGAGACCATGTTCTTTTTAAGCTAAGGTCTTCAACAAGTCCCAGTCTGATTGAGGCTGTACCCATTCGATGATTAATTGAGGCAAAGAATCTCTTCTTTAGCCTAGTCCAAAAAGATCTAAATGAATGAATGAATCTGGGATGGGAAGAACCTCAGGTTTTCTGGCCATGATGGAAATATTATGTGTGTGAAAATTATGGAATATTACTGTTCTGTAAGAAATGACCAACAGGATGATTTCAGAAAGGCCTGGAGAGACTTACACGAACTGATGCTGAGTGAAATGAGCAGGACCAGGAGATCATTATATACTTCAACAACAATACTATATGATGACCAGTTCTGATGGATCAGGCCATCCTCAGCAACGAGATCAACCAAATCATTTCTAATGGAGCAGTAATGAACTGAACCAGCTACGCCCAGAGAAAGAACTCTGGGAGATGACTAAAAACCATTACATTGAATTCCCAATCCCTATATTTATGCACACCTGCATTTTTGATTTCCTTCACAGGCTAATTGTACAATAATTCAGAGTCTGATTCTTTTTGTACAGCAAAATAATGTTTTGGTCATGTATACTTATTGTGTATCTAAGTTATATTTTAATATATTTAACATCTACTGGTCATCCTGCCATCTAGGGGAGGGAGTGTGGGGGGGTAAGAGGTGAAAAATTGGAACAAGAGGTTTGGCAATTGTTAATCCTGTAAAGTTACCCATGTATATATCCTGTAAATAAAAGGCTATTAAATAAAAAAATAAAAATAAAAAAATAAAAATAAAAAAAATAAAAATAAAAAAAAAAAAAGGAAATATTATGTGTGAAGACCATTTTGACTGAATTGTAGAGTGTGGAAAACAAAGTAATATATAATGAAGCTAGAAAGTGAATTTGGGACAACCAATACCTTTAAAAGTTAAATGAGTGGGGCAGCTAGGTGGTGCAGTGGATAGAGCACCAACCTTGAAGTCAGGAGGACCCGAGTTCAAATCTGGCCTCAGACATTTAACACTTCCTGGCTGTGTGACCCCGGGCAAGTCATTAACCCCAATTGCCTCAGAGGGGAAAAAAAGTTGAATGAGTGGTTTTTGGTTTAATTGAGAGGTAATTGGGAACCACTAGAGTTGATTGAATACACCTTTAGAGAGATTAATTATAAAAATGTTAAATCGCATAAGGCCAGAGTACTCTAGGACACTCTACTGAAGATCTCATTTTAACTTGATATCATATTATTAATGACTAATTTTTAAATTCACTTAAGGAATATAATTTTTCCAATGGTGGGGAGGATGGATTGGAGAAATATTTGATGCAATGAAACCAAATAAGAACTCACTGACAAAGGTAAAGTTTATATGAGCAGTATAAAGGGGATGGACATAAGAGATACAGAAGTACAAATGTCAAGATTTGGATGAGGAAGAAGGAGGAGTTGAGCTTAATGGCAAAGTTATGGACCCAGGAAGCTGAAAGAATGGCAGTATCTTTCAAAAGAAATAATGAAGTTGGGAATGGGGGGCACTTTAAGGGGAAGCAGAAGGGGTTCTGTTTTGAACATGTTGAATTTGAGATATTTCTGGGATATTTATTGTATTTGAAATATCCCATAGGCAATTGATGATTCAGGACTAGAGCTTGGGAGATATACTGGGAGTAGATATAGAAGCTAGCATTTATATAACACTTTAAGGTTTACAAAGAACTTAATAAATATTATCTCATTTTATCCTCATACCAATCCTGGGAGGTAAGTGGTAGCACAAGCACACACACACACACACACACACACACACACACATCATTCTAAAAGTTTTAGAGCATTAAAGCTCACATAAAAATGAGTTAAATCCATAGAAGCTGATAGGAGTGGGGAGAGAGGAAAAAGGAAGGAGGGAGACAGAGAAGGAGAAAGAGGAGACAAAGAGAGAAGGAGGAAAGGAGGGAGCAGAGAAAGAGAGAAGAGAGACAGAGAGAGAAGAGGCAAAGAGAGACTGAGACAGAAAGGAGAGAAAGAGAGAGAGAAAGAATAAAATGGAATGGAGCCCTTGAGTTGCAGACATAATGGGGAGAGCAGTCTTCCTTATATCCCTTGACTTCCAGTTTATAATTCTAAAGAAAGTGAATTTGTTCTTACTCTTGACTTGAGTAGAGTTCATTTATTCCTATGTGTTCTTTGATTTATTTTAATCTATTATTTCTCTAATTTCCACTTGCTTTTTTCTTTGATTAAAAGAGAAAAGAGGAGACAGAGAGACACAGAGAGAGAATGAGTAAGTCTAAGTAAGATGGTTTTCTCAGAACATCCACTGTTAAGGGATATGATATGAATAATAAATCATCAAACACAAGCATTGTTTCCATCAGTATTAGCAACTTATCACCTTGTAAGGATTCCTCTAAGGTGTGAACCAATAAGCACTGTATCAATTCTATTGAGTTAACACCAGGATTCTGACATCTCCCTTGAGTTTTCACCTTGTTTCAAGTTGAGTTGACACTAGGATTCCAACAAAAGGAGATGGTTAGACAAGCAACAGGAGAACCAGGGAAGTTTTGAGTTATGAAAGCCTAGACGGGTGAAGCAGTTCAATGTCAAATGTCACAATCACAAGAAGAATGAAGATTCAAGAAACTATCAGATTTAGTCTACAGGGCTAGTGAAACTTGTTTGACATAATACCTGAGATTTGCTCTTAGATTGGGTCTCTAAAATCACTATGGAGAGCCCTTACAGCCTTGTAGCAGTAGAGTTTGAGTTGTACTAACTGCCTTATATTTTGTGTAAGAAAATAGATCAATTTAGACCACTATTGCCTTTACAATCTTAAGAGAATTCAAGGACGTACTTTTTTATATATTTGTTTCCCAACCTTCATCCTGTGGCTGGGCTCCCACTTGATTACCCACAATCAATCAAGTCTCAAAACTACATCATTTACTTGTGTCAACAACACATTCTTGGATTAGCAATTGTACTTACTTCATGTCATACGTTCATCTACTTTCATCTACTCCATGGGCTACATCATAGTTTCATGGGAACTACAGAATAGATGGCCATATCACATTGATCTTCCCTGGCCAATAATGGAACCCAGATTAAAGCATAAATATCATCATTCATCTTTGGTTGATGCTCTTCAACTTGGCATTTGATAATAGTGAGTAGACTGGAGGGGGAAGCTAGGTGGTACAGTGGATAGAGCACCAGCCCTGAAATCAGAAGGACCTGAGTTCAAATATGACCTCAGACTTCCTAACACTTCCTATCTGTGTGAACGTGGGCAAGTCACTTGACCCCAATTGCCTAAGAAAAAAAAGAAAAAGAAAAGAAAAAAAGTTCCTTACACATGGTCTCAAAAGAACAATATTAACAATGATTATAGCAATATAAATGAAAAAGTCCCTAAAAGAAAGTGAAATTGAGCAACTTAAAAAGCAGTGAAGCTCTCAGAGAACTGAAAGTGAGAATATGAGTTGAGGTATGGACTTTTGGATAGTGGAATGGAGCCCTTGAGTTGCAGACATATTGGAGAGAGCAGTCTTCCTTATATCCCTTGACTTCCAGAGTTGACAATTCTAAAGAAAGTGGATTCCTATTCATTGGAATTGTTCTTACTCCTGACTTGAGTAGAGTTCATTTATTCTTATGTGTTCTTTGATTTATTCTAATCTATTATTTCTCTAATTTCCACTTGCTTTTTTCTTTGATTAAACAAAAAGGTTTATTAGTTATTTGTGATTGGCTTTTGTTTAACTGGCTTTTGTTGAGGAGCTAAGTTGGTCAATGTAAAGGTAAAGGCTAGTGTCTCCTTTGAATGCAAAGAAATGGCTTTTGTTCTGAACCCAGACTCAGATCCTCTAGAATAAGATCTTTGAGAGTTATGGATAGCTGTAAATCTTGCCTGATATTCCTCTTGGAAACAGGAGAGATTGCCTAGTTTCAGTTAGTCCTAGGAAGTGACTCTTCCTGCTAGACAGCTGGAAGTACTGGTATGATCTTACTCTTACTCTCTACAATTATGGGCCAGATCCTAGATTATATCCATCCCTGTCATCCTTCAGCTACCTGCATTTCTGTATTAAATAGCAAATACACATGACACACATACATATGTCTTGCAAATATGCATTTTATTAAGAAGCATCATAGCACAGAATATTGGACTCAAAGCCAGGAAAACTTGATTCAAATCCTGCTTTATGATAATTACTAGCTGTGTGACCCTGGTCAACTCATTACGTGCCTTAGGCAACTCCCTATGAATCATTTATTAAATCATAGACAGATTGCAATCTGTGGGTGGAAAGAGATTCCACACTGGGACTTTCTTATGTTGATTAAGCCATAGAGCCTCTAATTATTCAAGTTTACTTTAATACTTGGGAATATTAGTGTAAGAATAACAACTTGGTTTAATGGCTAGAGAGCTGACTTTGAAACCAAGAACTGGATTCAAATCCTGTTTCAACAAATAACTATGACTTTAGGAAGATCACTAAATCTTTCAGTGATGTAGGCAAGTCTTTAAGACTATAAGTTGCCAAGAGGGTACTGACTCTATTAGTAGAGAGAAAGTTTCTTCATATAAATAAACTCACAAGTTCAGTTTCTATCTTTATCTTAATTTCATTACAAAGAAAGGCATAGGGAAGAATGACAAAAAAAAAAAAGTAGGAAAATATTGCTCATGAGTAAAAGAAGAAAGCGGTCAACAGCTTATAGACTTTACAGAAACTATACACTTATATTGTTTGAATACTTTTTCCAAGAAGAGAGTCAGGATTCTGTGGACAGTGAGCACAAAGAAAAAAAAAATCACCAAAAATTATGCTGATTATATTTAAACAGACAGGAAATTACTCTTTACTAATTTTGGAGTTATTTCTGAGAATATTACAGAGAAAACTGTACAGTTGAACTAACAACTTGTTAGTGCAAAGATCAAAATGAATACCAAGTTATAAGAAAGAAAAAAAAAATAAGAAGAAAACATGATTTGCAATTGAGACAACTTCATCTTGACCTAAACAAATAGTTGACCCTATAAAATAGGAAATGAGTGAAAGAACAGACATCAACGCAGAATATCATTACTTTCTAAGGAAGTTTAGCCAATATAAATCAAACACCACAATGACGAGATTAAAAGAGCCTAGACATCACTTCAGAATGAAACACTTGATCTCCTTGCCAAGTGGTGAGAGATGGCAGCCAAGGTCAACAGTGGTTTAGAATATAAACTTGTTTGTAAAATCTAACAAAGTAGAATGGATAATGGAAGATTTTGCAAAGTATTACCTCATAAAATAGTGAGAAGGAGTAGAAAGAAAAGACAAATTTACTGAAAATCTATTAAGACTTAATTACATCCCATGGACATTTAAGGATGAAACTGGAAAAATGACAGCAAAAAGACAAAAGTGAAACAGATGTATAAAGATTCCTCTGGCAAACTCTTCTCCATCAATGATAGTGGATCTGCAACATCCGGACACTAACATAATAGTCCCTAATATGTTTGCTGTGTTATGAAGTAGAAAAGATGCTCAAGAAAACAAAAATGGGAAGCTAGACTAGACCAAGTATTCTTGGAAAAGACCAAGGATGATGATGATAAGATTTAAAGGGGAGATATGTGAAAGAGGGGAGAATCCTAATTACCTAGAAAACATATGAAGTTTTATTATCACTCGAAAATAAGATGACAGAAAGGATCAATAATTATGTATACGTAAGCCTTCTTTCCCATCTCTACAAAATCTTTTTGAAACCAGTCCATACAAGCGTGAAGGACATCCTTAAGACCTAAGTCCAAATCTTAACTCTGAAAAAATTATCATTATGATAAATATTATCACATCTGGGCAAAACACTTTACCTTTCTGGGCCTCAAGTTCCTCATCTGCAAAATTCAAAAGCCCCTTCTAGTTCTAGGGTTATAATCCTATGGTGAAGTTCAAGAAAGAACAGGCAGAATTTATAAATAGCATTCAACAGTAGATCTTTAAACTTTAAAATCACTCACAATTAATTGAAAAGTACAGAGAATACAAGAAAGTCTCCACGTTGCCTGTGCCCCAAAATGTGTGTCTCTTTCTGGATCTTGAGCTCATTACCTCTCAGTCATGAGGTGAGTATATTGCTTCATCCCAAGTCCTCTGGAAACGATCATCGCACTGATCAGATTTCTTAGATTTGTTTCTTATTACAATGTTGTTAATGTATATAAATTATTCTTTTGGTCTTCTCACTTCACTCTGTATCCCTCCTTCAAGTCTCCTTCAGTTTCTCTGTAATCTTCTCCTTCATTTCTTATGATACAATGGTGTATTCCATTACATTTGCATACCCCCATTTCCTCAGCCATTTCCCAATTGATAGGCACCCCCTTAGTTTTCAGGTCTTTTCTATAACAAAATGAGCTGTTATAAATATTTTTCTAAATATGGATCTATTTTCCTTTTTTAAAATTTCTTTAGGGGTACTAGAACTAGTAGGGGTATTGCATGTACAGTTTAGTGATTTGGGGGGTATGATTCTAAAGTGCTTTCCCTAATAGCTGTGCAGATTGTATATAGAGGAATAGCTTTGTTTAATGACCTTCTGATTATTAATGTTAAACAAGATATAAACATGGAGGTACATGTTCACCAAAAGTATTTGCCACCATCATAGAGGTGGTCCACAGGAAAGTTCTCATGGAAAAGAGATTCCCTGTATATGGTGAACCCCTGCTGAAGTGATATCTTTAAACATTAGAGGGGACCTCAAAGACCATCTAGTCCAATCCCCTCCTTTACAGATAAGGAAACTGATGTCCAGAGTGGCTAAATCACTTGCCAAAGATTACACAAATTATACATTTCAGAAGTGGCTTGATAGTAAAAAAAATAAATAAATAAACCTTTTGAATTATTTTCCCTCCAAGTTTCACTCTAAGGGTGAATATTACTTGACTATCTCTCACTTTTTCAATTTTCCTCATTGATGGTCTATTGAAGAAAAGAAAAATAGCCAAACTTTCATTAATTTTTTAAACCTTTTATTGGCCTATGGTTTCATTGCTATGGAGAATTCTCCCCAAGAATACATATTAACAATTCTTCTTATCTTAGAGTCTTAGAGAATGACCCAAGGCATGGAGAGGTGGTCACTTTCTCATGGACACAATGTGGAACAGTGAAAAGAACATTGAATTTATTTTTTATTGTTTTATTATTTCTGGTTATACATATACATTAATTTTTAATGCACATTTATGAATCATGTTCAGAGAAAAAATCAGAACAAAATGGAAAAACCACGAGAAGGGAAAAAAACCAGAAAAAACCAAATATGGCATGTGTTGATTTACATTCAGTCTTCATAATTCCCTTTCCAAATGTGGATGGCATTTTCTAACCAAAGTTTATTGGGATTTCTTTGGATCACTAAATCACTAAGAACCAAGTCTTTCATAGTTAATCATTGCACAATCTTACTATTGCTGTGTACAAAGTATTCCTGGTTCTACTTGTTTCACTCAGCATCAGTTCATATAAATCTTTTCAGGTCTTTCTAAAATCAGTTTGTTTATCATTTTTTATATAACAATATTGCATTACTTTCATATATCATAGCTTATTTAGCCATTCCCAACTTTATGGACATCTATTCATTTTCCAATTCTTTGCCACCACAAAGAGGGCTGCTACAAACATTTTTGCACATGTGGGTCCTTTTCCCTTCTTTATGATTTCCTTGAGATACAAACCCAGTAATAGAAGCTGAATCAAAGGGTATGCACGGTTTTATAGCCCTTTGGTCATAGAAAAACATTTAGATTCCAAATTTAGATTTACAATTTAGATTCCAAAAATCTGGATTCAGATCACAGCTTTGCCACTTTCTCATCTCTTTGGGCTTCAGTTTCTTCATCTGTAAAATTAAGAGGTTAAATGAGGTAAATTTGAAGGTCCCATTCAGCTTTACATCTATTGTCTGCATCAAAGGTAGGATTTCAATTCAGGTTTTCCTGACCCCAGAGCTAGTCCTCTAGCCTTTAAACATGTTGATTCCTTATGCAGAGAAAGGATCTTTCTGTAATGGGAATGACTATTAATGCTCTCCCAGTAATACAGCTAAAGAGTTTTAGGAATTTGAATTCTGACATACTCTGTTTCTTAGAGCAAGAAATATCCACATATTAATGTTGTTAAACATCTGTAGAAAACTATCTATCCTAAATCATTCCCTTCTTTAATCAATATAAATCATCCTCTTGAGAGACAGAAAATTAACAGTTCAATTAACAAACATTTATTAAGCTCCTACTATGTGTTAAGCATTTTGTTAACTTCTAAAGATAAAAATAAAAATATCATATAAAAAACATAAAATGTAAATATAAAAAGAAAAATGGAGCAGTCCTTTCCCTCAAGAAACTCACTTCTATTATAATTGTTCATATTAATATTGCTGTAACAGTAGTCAATGGTTATATCTCATGCCTAAAAGATTTACAAAGTGCTCTATATATAATATCTTATTTGAGCTTCACAGCTCTGAGAGTCGACTATTATTATCCCTCATTTTATATTTTACATGAGTCAGACAGAGGTTAAGTAAATTGCTTAGGGTTATAAAAGTAGCAAGTGTCTGGAACTAGAGTTGAAGTCAGGTCTTCCCGACTCAAAGGCCAGAATTCTATCTGCTGTGAAAAAATATTTACTCATATAAGTAATATAAAAAATGCAGCTAGACTGAAGACTGGGTCTTCCATAGGGAACTTCCCAGATAAGAATTTTCTGCCAATGCAGATTAACACCTCTGCAATCTCAGAATTGGAATTAGAAATGGAAAAAATAAGTAGGTGGGTAGGTGGATGGATGGATGGATGGATGGATGGATGGATGAATAGATGGATAGGTAGATAGACAGGTAGACAGACAGACAGATGAATGGACAGATAGAAAGATAGACTGTTTGGATGGATAGATGGATGGATAGATGAGAGAGAAATAGGATAGATGGATGGATAAATAGATAAATAGAATGTTTGGATGGACAGATAGAGAGAGAAAAAGAGAGGGGAGGTAGATAGGTGGATGGATAGATAGAAAGATG
The DNA here is from genome assembly GCF_902635505.1 of Sarcophilus harrisii. Classification (NCBI taxonomy): domain Eukaryota; kingdom Metazoa; phylum Chordata; class Mammalia; order Dasyuromorphia; family Dasyuridae; genus Sarcophilus; species Sarcophilus harrisii. The sequence continues at coordinate 23,595,392 of NC_045430.1, forward strand.
ATAGATGGATGGATGGATAGATAGATAGATAGACAGAAAGAAAGAAAATTGGTAGCTAGATGGATAAGCAAATTGGATGGATGGATGGATGGATGGATGGAAAGGTAGGTAAGTAGGTAAGTAGATAGATAGATAGATGATTGAACAGATAGATGGATAGATGAATGGATGGATAAGTAAGTAGGTAGGTAAGTAGATAAATAGGTAGGTAGATAGATGGAGAAATAGAAAGACAGAATGTTTGGATGGATAAATAGAGAAATAGGATATTTGGATAGATGGATGGATGAGGGGAAGGAAAAAGAGAGAGAGAGAGAGAGAGAGAGAGAGGAGGGAAGATGAATAGGTAGGTAGATAGAAAGATAGATAGACATAAACTCTCTGTCAAAGCAGGTAAGTCTACTGTCTACACTGTAGTGAACTGGAGTACTAGGCGTTATGGAATTTGCCAAGGATCTCAATATATCAGAGATGAGCCTTGACCCCAGACCTTTTTGACTCTGAAGCCTGCTAGTTATCTGCCCTTCATCATTGCTGACTCTCTACATTATATTTATAGAAAAATATCAAAATAAGCTCCAGAGCTTTTGATCTCTTGATCTTTCTGAGCTTCAGCATCTCCTTTATAAAATGAGGGGCTTGGGTCAAATGGTCTCTGAGGTAGTTTCTGAACTTAGGATTCTAAGCTCTGAAATTCTGGAAATTCAGTTTACAGTACGTTCCATTCACATTCACTTTGAGAAGGGGTGTGTGTGTGTGTGTGTGTGTGTGTGTGTTCTTTTATCTAGTAAGAGATCACAAATAATGTGATGATCTCGGGTAATATAATTCAGCTTTTCAACTCCTGCCTAGATGTTGCTAAGTTCCGGGCCTGGTGCCTTCCCACTACCATTTGGAAGGTCCCTGCAGTGGCCATATCCTTTTAAACTCATGATGTTGGCCCCATAGCAGCGTCCTAATTTTCGGCAGGAGGAGCCGTTTTCGACAGGGTCAGGAGGAGAATTATCTGGCCCACATGATTTGAGTTAAGATTAGTATCATTTGAATGGAAATTTATGGTTTATGAACATCCCCAGTGAGCCCATCTCCTGGAGTGCTGAAAGGCAAAGGAAGCCATGTTGAATGGGGAATTCTGAGCCATGACATGCTATCCTACAATGATACACAGTTTCTGCTCTGGAAAAGGAACTGAACTGAGTTCTGTCATCTTTACCTGCGTTTGGGCCAAAAGGCTTAATATGTGTCCAGAAGAGGGGGAGGTTACCTAAAAGCCAAAAATAAAGCCTGGTGTTTTAAGGCAGGCAGAAATTTCACCTCAGAGTTCATGATCTGGCCCACACTTCTACCACTGAAGAAAGAAAATCTCACTCCTGGAAAAATCTGCCTTGGTGACATTTTACTCCTTGGAACTCGGAGATGGGAGGGATAGCAAGGCAATTGGAAAAGAGGAGAAAGCAGCTATTCATGACCAGGTCTTAAAGAATTCAGTGTCTCTCTTTCTATAGAGATCCATGTTTTTTTAAAAATTCATTCAAGACACGAATATATAAGTGCATTCCTTACTAGACAAAGGGTCAAAAGAGTTTCAATCCATCTACACCATGTGAAAACTGTGCCAAATCACCAATAATAAGAGAAGTGCATATTAAAACAACTCTGAAGTTTAACCTCACATCTGTCAAATTAGAAAAATGATAAAAGGCAGAAATAGCCAGTGTGCAAGGCTTGTGGAATGGTAGACACCCAAATATATATATTTCCTAAGGTAATTAGGGTTAAGTGACTTGCCCAGGGTCACCCAGCTAGGAAATATTAAGTGTCTGAGACCAAATTTGAACTCAGGTCCTGCTGACTTCAAAGCTGGTGCTCTATCCATTGCCCCACTTAGCTGCCCCTATAAAATTTTTTATACTTTTAAAAAAATACTTATTATTATTTTAATAAGAATCTGGAACATAATTTCAAATTATACATAAAAAGTCCAAAATTCAATTCAGTGACATGTTCATTTTCCCATCACCACTACTGTTGGGCATATGCTCCAAGTGGTCAAAGACAGAAAGAAAGATTTCCTGTGTTCCAAAGTATTCACAAAAGTACATGATGGCAAAAGATAAAAACAATAAATTGATAAATGGATGAATAAATATTGATATCTAAATGTAATGGAATATTGGAATATGAGAAATGATGAATGAATAGGAAGAATTCAAAGAAACATAGGGTGACTCGTATGGATTGATACAGAGGGAAGGAAGCAGAATCCAGAGAATCACGTACACAATGATGTGAATAAAAACAACACTAAAAGACAGAAGGACTCTGGTTTTGAACAGATGAACAGAAAACAGCAGAACTCAGAGGAGAAACCCAGAAGAGGGCATTAATTCATTGTGGAGAATAACAGCATTGTTATGATGCTATTGTCAATATGCTAAAAGTCAATATGCAGCACATGAAGAGTGAGTAACTCAGCCAATTTTTTCCCCCAAATGTGTTTCTTATGTGATAAGTCTCTCTACATAAGTTTGCCAGCATATATTTTCCTTTTGTGGATTCACTCTGCTGCTGGTGGAATTGCAAAAATCTTCTGGAGACTATATTCTGCAACATATAAGATTATATTTTTCTGTTTAAATTGGTAGACATATTTTTCTACATTTCTTTTGTAGTATTGCATTTGAATTAAACATGGTCTATACATACATATACATATTTGCATATATACACATATTTTCATGCATATACATATGTATATTTATATACCTACATGTATATATTTACCTATATATACATGCTTACACAAATAGATGTATATATACATATCTGCATGTGTATGTGTGCATATACAGACATTTGAACAGCGAGTAACTCAGCCAAATGTATTTTTTTTTTCCAAATGTGTTTTATTTTTTTTTCCAAATGTGTTTCTTATGTGATAAACCTCTCCACATAAGTCTCTAGTCAAATAAATATTTTCCTGCTGCTGGTGGAATTGCAGAAATCTTCTGGAGACTGTATTCTGCAACATATATGGAGATCTTTTTTTTTTAAGTTGGTAGGCATTTTTCTACATTTCTTTTGTAGTATTACATTTGAATTAAAGTAAACATGGTCTAATACATACATACACATATCTGTATATATACATATATTTTTATATATACATGTATGCATTTCTAACTATATACCTATATGTATCTATACATTATATAAATACATATATGTCTACATATAAAGATGTATATATACATATGTGTGTATGTGTGCATATACAGACACACAAATTTTTTTATAAAGAATGAATCCCAAGGAAAGGACAAATGAGATGGCAAACACAAGGCTTTTCAAACTGACTGCCTTTTCTTTCTGATTTGCCCATTACTTTTAAGTGGCAAGTGACCAAAACTGGTCTCTAATTGGGATGGGGATGGAGGAAAGTATTTTTTGGAGAAATGGGATGGAGTGAGGAAGAGGAAGAGGAGGAGGAGGAAAACATTTGGTCCTATGAAGCAAAGCCCAGCCTGAGATTTGTGATTATTAATACGCATAAATGCTACCACAGTTGTGGTAAGAGCATATGCTCCCCTTCCCCAACAAAATCCATTCTCTGATTTGATCTGGAGCCCCATGAAAGTACCTAAAGAAGGAGAGTTTGTTCTGGGGAGCACATTAAAAAGATAATTGACCATATGCCTCCTAGAGGATTCTTTCCAATTGCTACTTCACCATAAAATAGGATAGAACATAACTGTATAGAGCCACGATGGCAGAGAGAAGCCAGGAAGTTGCCTGGGCTCTCCCCAGTTTCTATCAGAAACAACATTAAATCAAGCCTGTAAAAGAACACTGGAATGGCAGAACCCACAAAAAGACAAGCGTGAAAGCGTTTTCCAGCCTGAGATAACTTAGAAGGACTTTAGGAAAAGTCTATGTCACTTGGGTAAAAGGGGAGTGGAGCCCAACACAAGCACAGCATGGATCAGCACACAATAACCTGTGGTTCTAGCTCTGCAGGCCAGTGGTACAGCAGGCCAGCTGGGAGGCCCCCAGACCCAGAACCCAGGGCACAGTAATCATGACTAGACCAGGCCACTCTAGCCCAGTGGGCAAACCGCCATCCCAGAGGCTCTAGAGCTGAAAACCCCCTTCCCCAGTGCAAGAAGTTTGGGGCAGTGATCCCTGAACACCAATTGCAGAGCTCAACTTTTTTAAATGAGAGGGGAAAAAAGAGCCCTGACTATAGAAAGCTACTGGGGCAAAGATCAAAAGACGAATTCCAAAGAGAACAATAATGTCAAAATGCTACATGCAAAACTTCAAAGCAGAAGATGAATTAATCTCAAGCCAAAAAAGTCTCCTTGGAAGACCTCAAAAAGGATTTTAAAAATCAATTAAGAGAGAGAGAAGAAAAATTAAGAAAAGAAATGAGGGTTATAACAAGAGAATTACAAAAAAAAAAGAGTCAACAGCTTAGAAAAGAAGGTGAAAAAAAGACTGAAGAAAACAACTCCAAAATAAAATTGGCCAAATGGGAAAGGAGGCAATGAAAGCTAACCAAAGAAAACAATTCATTAAAAAATAGAATTGGACAAGTTGAAGCTAATGACTTTTTGAACCAGTCAAACAAAATCAAAAGAAATGAAAAATAGAAGAAAATGTAAAATATGTCATTGGAAAACAATTGAGAAGATGATACATGTAACTCTTAAGAACCGTATCTCTATAAGGGCAGTTATAAGGAGCATACTTAGACAATAGGTGTGGGTATTTTGGCTTTGATGTGGTGATAAAAAATTTTATTTTATTAAGGGGTAAAAAAAAGATTGTGCTGAGAGAAGACAATGAGATAAATTATATCACATGTTGAGGCATAAAAGACATTACAATAGAGGGAAGAAGGGAGGGGATGAGTATTGTTTGAACCTTTCTTTTTTTTAAATAAAGCTTTTTATTTTCAAAACGTAAGCATAGATAGTTTTCAACATTCACCTTTGCAAAAAATAAAGTAAAATAAATTCACCCTTGCAAAACCTTATATTTCAATTTTTTTTCTTCCTTCCCCTACTCTCTCCCCTAGATGGCAAGTAATTCAATATATGTTAAACATGTGCAATTCTTTTATATATATTTTCACATTTATCATTCTGCACAAGAAAAGTCAGATCAAGGACATGGCTCTTTTTAACAATGAGATAATTAAGGCCAGTTCCAATAATCATGTGATGAAGAGAGTCATCTAAACTCAGAGAGAGGTTTGTGGAGACTGAGTGTGGATCACAATATAGCATTTTCATTCTTTTTGTTATTGTTTGCTTGAATTTTGTTTTCTTTCTCATTTTTTTCCCTTTTTGATCTGATTTTTCTTCTGCAGCAAGATAATTGTATAAATATATATACAGATATTCAATTTAACATATATTTTAACATATTTAACATATACTGGATTACTTGCCATCTAGGGGAGTGAGGGGGACAGAGAAGAGAAGGAAAATTTGGAACACAGGTTTTACAAAGGTCAATATTGAAAAATTATTTCATGCATATGTTTTGAAAATAAAAAGATTTAATAAAAATTTTAATACTACTTTTTTATAGATTTCATATTTATTTAGATATGTTCATATTGTTTCTTTTATTTTTTGCTTAGGCAATTAAGTGACTAGCTCAGGATCATACGATAGGAAGCATTAAGTGCCTGAAATCAGATTTGAACTCAGATAGATCCTCCTGACTTCAGGGCTGGTGCTCTATCCATTGTACCACCTAGCTGCCCCAGTTAAAAAAAAAAAATTTGTAATTAAAAAAAAAAAAGGAAAATCAGATCAAAAATGAAAAAGTGAGGAAGAAAACAAAATGCAAGCAAACAACAAGAAAAAAAGTAAAAATACCATGTTGTGATCCACACTCAGTCCCCACAGGCCTCTCTCTGGGTACAGATGGCTCACAAGACTATAGGAACTGGCTTGAATTACCTTGCTATTGAACCTTACTTTCATTGGATTTGGCTCAGAGAGAATAGCATCACACTCAGTTGGATAAAGAAATCCATTTTATCCTATTTGGAAATAGGAGGGGAGGGGGGGAAGAATGGAATGGGATGATAGAAGGGAGGACAAATAGAGGGAGGCAGTAATCAGAAGCAAAACACTGGTAAGGAGGGATGAAAAGAGACAAGAGGACAAGTATTAACAGGGGGGAAAATAAGATGGAGTGAAATACACAGCTGGGAACCATAACTATGAATGTGAATGGGATAAACTTTTCCATAAAACCAAACACATAGCAGAGGGAATTAAAAACCAGAACCCTGCAATATGCTGTTTACAAGAAACACATTTGAAGCAGAGAGACACATACAGAGTAAAGATAAAAGGCTGGAGCCAAATATATTATGCTTCAAATGAAGCAAAAAAAAATCAGGGGTTACAATCCTGATCTCAGAAAAAGAAAAAGAAAAAATTTAATTAAAAGACAAGAAAGGAAACTACATCTTGCTAAATGGTAACGTGGACAATGAAGTCTTATCAATACTAAATATATATGCATCACATGGCATAGTATCCAGGTTCTTAGAGGATAAATTAAGTGTGTTACTGAAAGAAATAGGTAGCAAACTATAATAGTGGGGGACCTCAACTTCCCCCTTCAGAACTAGAGAAATTTAACCACAATATAAACAAGAAAGAAGTTAAAGTTAGGTATCATAGACTTCTGAAGAAAACTGAATGAGAATAGGAATACCAACTGCCTTCTCTCCAAAAAAAGAAAAGGGGGAATTCCCTACCATTGAAGAGGAAATTAAAGCAATAATTAGGAGCTATTTTGCCTGTGTGCCATTAAATTTGACAATCAAAGTAAAATGAATGAATAAGCATGTTTTTTTCTATTTGGGACGTCCATTGGATCTCAGAGCTAGGACATCATTTATATCAGCAGACATTTTGCTGCCTTAGACAATGAGCAGGAAAATAAAAAACAACTAAAGGTTTATCTGTGCAATTGAAGAAGTGAAGTTACAATTAGAGAAAGGACTATTTTTGTCATTTGTTCAGTACTACAAGAATAATCAGTCAATCAACCAAATTTAATAAGCACAACCACCCCCACTAGCTTGGGCTTATCTCATCTGTTGCCAGGCATAATAGCCTTCTAATTGACTTCCTGACTTCAAGCCTCTTCCCGGTTCAGTCCACCTTCCACTCACATTCCAAAACAGTATGGTCTCACCTATTTCACGATCCTATTCAACAAACTGCAATGACTTCCTATTAGTCACCTCTAGGATCAAATATAAACTCCTATTTGCCTTTTAAAACCCTTCACAATCTGGCTACAGCCTATTTTTCCAGGATGTCACTTCATCATTTGACTTGCCTTCCTGCCTTTCAGATCTAGTCAAATTAGCTTTCTTGGTATATTTAACAAAGAATTCTCTAAATCAGTAATAAAGAAGAAAATGCAAATCAAAACAACTCTGAGGTTTCATTTCATCAATATGAAGCCTTTTCTGAGGTCTTTTCATCTTCTCTAATATATTATTGTAATATCTTCAGTCATGTCTGAGTCTTCATAATCCTATTGGGTGTTTTCTTGGCAAAGATACTAGGGTGGTTTGCAACTTCCTTCCATTTTATAGTTTATTTTATAGAAAAGAAACTGAGACAAACAGGGTTAAGTGACTTGCCTAGAGTCATCATGAGGATGACTTCCTGATTACAATCTATGCACTATGATGCTCTATGCACTATGGTACCACATAGCTGTCCCTCCCTAAGCTATCATATTTATTTCTTATTTATTCTGTATTTATTTACATATGTATGTGCTATGGGTCCATTAGCCCGTCCAAAATACCATAGTGTCTGGCATGGAGTTGGCACTTAATAAATGCTTGTTGATGAATTGATTGATTGAGGTAGGGAAACTATAGAAGTCAATGATGATCTCTGCTTTTAAAAGAGCTACTGGCTTTGTTCTGAGGAAAATAATAGAATGAAATCAAAGTTATTTAGGCTGTTGATCCCATGAGTTGGCACTTAATAAATGCTTGTTGATCAAATGATTGATTGAGGTGGGACAACTGTAAAAGTCAATGCATGATCTTTTAAAAGAGCTACTGGCTTTGTTCTGAGGAAGATAATAGAATGAAATCAAAGTTATCTAGGCTGTTGATCCCATGGGTGCCCTCTGAACTTCTAGCCTGGGTGAGAAAGGGAAACCCACTGTCCAAAGGAGGGAAAAAGCAATATTCTCATCTATTTTGCCACTATACCCTAAGAACTACAAGAATTTTCATCTGACTTACAGCTGAAACCTTCTATTTTTTTGTCTTCTCAGAATATAAATTCTTTGAGGGTGGGAGTTGTCTTGTTTTTCTATTTACACCCACACTGTTGTGCATATAACATGGTGTCCAGTATATAACAGGGGTTCGATAAACATGTATTGATTAACTGATTGGTCAATTGAATGATTGGATGGATGGCTTCTGACCTCAATCCCAAAGATAAAGGGAAGAAGAAGAGATTAGAAACTTCAAGAACAAATGCTAAAATAAATATATCACTAGGATGCTCTGTGTGTCGACTGGAAAATGTCAACAAAGAACAGAGAAGGGAACCAGAAAACATTTCCCACCTGTGACTGAAAAGAGCCCAGTGTGAGTGTGAGAAGGAAGTAAAGTGGAGATAGGAGTGGAGGGAGAAGGCTGGAAAGGAAGAGTGCACAATCAAGGGCTCCCACTGGCATTCCCAGCTGTGTGGGGGGCTTTATCCATGCCCTCACAGCTGGTTTGCTCCTTGAGGGCCTCTTGGGGTGCTTTTGATGTCTTGTTACATGATAGCATTTCATACATTTTGGGGGAGATCCAGCTAGAGCACCAGCAGAAGAGGAATAAAATCTCTTTTGAAAGCTCAGAAATGACCAGACCATATCGACAAAACACTTTGTCTAATCTGACCAAGGGCAGGAAACATCCCAGACCTGGAAAGAATTTCACCAGAAAGACTATCGAGGTCTCCATTGGAGGAAACTGGCTGGTTCAGTGGACAGAGCCCTGGATCTGGAGTCAAGACAACTTATCTTTGTGAGTTCAAATCCAACCTCAGTCACTTCCTAGTTGTGTTACTCTGGGCAAGTTACCTTAATCCAATGGAGATAGAAATGGCAAACCACTCCTGTCTCTTTGCCAAGACAATCCCATGAACAATGTTGGTGTGCCAAGGTTACAAGAATCAGACATGAGTGAACAACGACAGACCCTCATTAGACTCCGTCATCTTTCATGAGAATCATAGATCTTAAAGTGGAAGAGACCTGGAAGGCCTTCTAGGTCAACATCTTGTCTTACAGAAGATGGGGAGATGAAGTGACAGACAGTGCAAGCATTAGAAGTGGATTATGAACAAAGTCACTGACTCCATAGCCAGCGTATTTTCCACTATGTCACCAAGCCTCCCATCTCTATGTCTTTGCACCAGTTATCAAACTCATTTAATTTCTCCCATTTCACTGGCTTCTTCCCATAAGCCTATGCATATCCTCAAAAAAAAGTTTCTCTTCCAGCCTTCCACACTAATTTTCAACCTCTCAGCCTTCCTTTAATGATCAAGCTTCTTAGAAAATGGTCTACACCCACCATGACTATCTTACTCCCTCACTCCTCAGTTCCTTCAAATCTGGTTTCCACTTGGCTGAAACTGTTACTATAACCAGCAACCTCCTGCTTACCAGATCCAGTGGATTTTCTTCTTTTAGGACTTCTCCTCCTTGACCTGGCAACATCCTTTCATATTGTTAAACTACCTTTTGTTTCTGAATGTTTCTCTCTGATCATCTGGAAAGGCAGTGTGATAGTCCCAGCCAGAAATAGGGAGAGTCTAAACTGCAATGAAGCATGTGGGAAAAGAGAGAAGAGAATGTGTGTGAGAGCACTTGTAGAGAAAATTATAAGATTTAGGGGCAGGTCAGTGGTGCAGTGGATAGAGCACCAGCCCTGAAGTCAAAAGGACCTGAGTTCAAATTTGGCCTCAGACATTTAACACTTCCTGGCTGGTTGACCCTGGGCAAATCACTTAATGAAGAAAGGAAGGAAGGAAGAAGAAATTTATGGGCCTTCAATGACTACAGAATAGCGTTTCTTTATGTGAAGCAAATCAGTCTATGTGAGATTTGATCTGGAGCCCAATGAAAGTACCTAAAGAAGGAGGAAGGAAGGAAGAAAGGAAAAAGGGAAGGAAGGAAGGAAGAAGAAAAGAGGGAAGGAGGGAAGGAAGGAAGGAAGGAAGGAAGGAAGGAAGGAAGGAAGGAAGGAAGGAAGGAAGGAAATTACAAGATTTGACAGCTGAATGTGGATGGAAGGTGAGGAAGCAAGGAGAGAAAAGAGAAGAGAATCTAAAACTCAGGGGGAAAAAGAGGGAGGGAAGGAAGGAAAGAAGGAAATATAGTTAGAGCTGATAGTCCCACAATGGCAATGATTCCCAATGGCAGCAGGTGTTTTGAATGAACAATATTTGTAGCAGAAGCAGTTTGGAATTACAGCTGGACTTGCTGGTGGCTGCAGGGAGAACTGTTTTCCATGTTCCTTGAGGAAAGGGTAATAGGCTCTTAACTGCAGCTGCAGAGATTTAGATTAGCCAGTAGGGAGAATTTTTCAGTTCCATAGTTGTAAAATACATTGAATGCTGGAGCAGGAAGGAACCTCAGAGACCATCTAGTCCAACCCCTTTACTTTACAGATGAGGAAACTGAGCCCCAAGAAGGTACTTAGGAAAGGGAAGAAAAGGAAAAGGAAGGAAATAAGAAGAAATGGAATAAGCATTTACATAGTACTATGTGCAAAATATTGTGCTTTTTACAAATACTAACTTATTTGATCTTCACCAGCTCAGTAAGGTAGATACTATTATTTCCATTTTAGCAGTTGAGGAAACTGAAGCAAATAGTGTTAAGTGACTTGCCCATGATCACATAAAGGTGTGCTACCTAGCTGCCCTCTGAGATCACCTCTCATTCATATGTATATATCTTGCATGTATCCATTATTTCCCCTATTAAAATGTAAGGTCCTTGAAGAAGGGGACAATTTTTGTCTATTTCTTTGCATCCCTAGGGTTTTGAGCAGGACTGGCATATAGTAAGCACTTAATGTTTGCTGTCTGATTATCTAATTTTCTCTAATATGAGTGAGATGACTAATGGGTGAAAAGGACTCAATCAGCCAGGATCAGCAGTAGAGTTTGTTTTAGGAAGCAGGAGACCAGTTAGTTTAACTACCTGTTCAATAGACCATATTCTTCCTCCTCCCTTCTTTTTTTGGCAAGGCAATTGGGGTTAGGTGACTTGCCTAGGGTCACACAGCTAGTGTTAAATGATTGAAGTCAGTGCTCTATCCACTGCACCATCTGAGGAGAGAATCACAAGGATGGTAGAATCAAATCCCACTTTTCTACATATGAGACCTTGAGCAACCAAATCTACCTGAGCCTCAGTTTCCTCATCTGTAAAATAAGATATGAAATTGAAAACCATAAATAAATCATATATTCATATATTAATAAGTAATATATAATGAAGAAATATAAATTCATAATAATTATATGTTAAAATAAAATTTTAAAGTAAGAGGGGTGGATCTCAGAGATTTCTTCTGGCTCTTATAGACCAGGACCATCATTGAAGCACAAAAGAAAGAATATTATGAGAAGCTGAGAAATTGTGGCTTATTTACAGTGCTTAGCATAGTAGGCACTTCAATGCTTGCTGATTGACTGACAATGTGGAATATTGGAAAGAGCAGTTTCGATGTCCTTTGGTTACCTGAGTCAAAGAGAAATTTCAAGAGCAGGTATGTGGACACTGGCATGTTTGGGGATTTGGGAGCCAACTGCCTAGATCCTACCCTTGCCTGGGGGGGAAGGAGAAAAACAGAGGGGAAAATGCCTTCTTTTTAAGGGGCTGAGTGAGTCTTGGGGGAACAATCAGGGAAGGAAGAGAGAAGCTAAGAAAGTGGGAGGAGAGCTCCATCTCAGTAGATTTCCATTCCGTTATTAAAGAAATCCCCGGCACAGCTGTTACTAAGACTTGAGCAAGTCCTTCTGACTTAGCCAGGAACACTTAGCAAGCTGCTGAACATGAACGCAGTCCTTCAGTGCCCCCTAAAGCATATTTCTGGAAAATATTATTATTTGAACTACAAATTCACGTGACTTAATAGAAAGGCTATTTACCAGCTCTGGGCAAGTCGGAGTAAAGTCTTTTCCTTTCCCTGCTCCAGAATTCTCAAAAATCCCCCAATGAAACAGTGAAAGGCAGCAAAGTATCTCATTTTGGGGGTGTCTAGACCTATGATTTCATAGCCTCGTTGTCTTAGACCAGGAAGGGACTCAGAGGCCATAAAGTTCAATTTTGACAGATGAGGAAACCAAGTCCCAAGGAATATAAGTGATTTATTTGCCCAAGATCACACAGCTAGTAAGCATCAAATAGTAGAATTTGAACCCAGATCCTCTTTCTCTAATGTCAGTCCCACTACCACAGGTGTGGAGAACTCCAGGTGTGAAAGCTGCCCTTAGTGAATCATTGTAGAATACCCTGCAGGGGTCCTCAAACTTTTTAAATAGGGGGCCAGTTCACTGTCCCTCAGACTGTTGGAGGGCCGGACTATAGTAAAAACAAAAACTTTGTTTTGTGGGCCTTTAAATAAAGAGTAGCCCTGGGTGAGGGGGATAAACATCCTCAGCTGCTGCATCTGGCCCGCGTAGTTTGAGGACCCCTGCAGGAGTTCAAGTTGAGGGATTTGGCCCACGGATCATGGAACCCTAGATCCAGAATTGGAAGAAACTTCAAAGACCATCTAATCCACAAATAGTGGATTAGGGGTGGACAAGGACAAGGAAGAGATTAAAGAGATAGTCTGAAGCAGAATTAAGTTCAGAACTTTATTGAGAGTCACTCACAGGGTCTCAGAAATGCCCTTCTCCATGAAGTCTTTCATTATTCCCCTCTTTCCTCACAGCTGCTACTGCCTTAATCTATAAATTATAAATTCCTTTGTATTGACAGTATATTTTATTACCTTCCAGGTTAAATCATAAACTCGAGTGCAGGAATTGTTTTATTTTTTGTCTTTGCAATGACAGTGACTTAATAGTAGGCACGTAATGTTTCTTGGATGGATGGATGGATGAATGGATGGATGGATGGATGGACTTCTGAGAGTCAGTACAGTGGACTGGATAGGACACTGGATACAGGGTAAGAGAATTCAATATTGAATCTAAGCTCTGGTAAGGGGGAGAAAGTGCCCACTATGTGCTGAGCACTTTATAACCTGTGTGCCTTAGGTAAGTGTCTCACCTAAACCTGAGAATTTGGGACAAAATCTCAGTTCTGCTACTTATTTGTATGCTCTTAGATAAGCCATTTCTCTGTAGTTTGGACTTGATGACTTCTGAAAAGACCTATTCAGGTTGTCCCTCTTTTTCTCTAACTAGGTGACCTTATCTTATTCTTCAATGAAAAGATTGAGACTATCTGTTGTGAGCTGTTGGGCCTCAGGGTGTAAGCCCTGAAAGGGAAGGAGGTTATTTTCCTGATAGCTACTGGGCAGCTGCATTAATGAATGCTTGTTGATTGATAGCTGTGGATGCCCAGGTCAAGGTTAGGTTATAATTGCCCTAGAGAGAGTAGGAGCTTTAATAGCGCACAGTGGGGCAGAGTGGGCATTAGAGATAAGGAAAGCTGGGAGGAGGAGGAGGATACAGCGTGATGAGGTTGAAAACAATCGATGTAATTAGCCATCACATTTTGCTACCCCTTTAATAGTGAACCACAACCTCTTGCGTTTATACCATGGCCACCACTTTCAAGACCAGTGACCTAAGGTATGATTAAATGAGCACTTGAAGTTGAGTAGTTTCAGAATCACTTATGGAGCTAAGAATTTTATCCTAATAATGCTATACAAACCTTCTGAACTAAAGGGATTGAAAAATCCAATTCATTAGGGAGTTTATTGCTACCTTCTCCCTAAATTTTCATCTTCCACTCATTTTGACTCTCCATTCCATCCCATGAAGACGTGACTTCATCATTATGAATTGTGTTGCAGTTGGCCATTCACAATAACTGTCTGCTCCAGTGGTTCTCAAAGTATGGTCTAGAGAATCCTGGGGATCTCTGAAACCCTTTTAGAGGGTCTACAAATTCAAAAATAGTTTTTATTTCCAATATGGTAAATGTCTATAAATATAATCCAGATAAACAAAAACGCTTTGGAGAGATCCTCAATAATTTTTAATAGGATAAAGATACTGAAAACAAAAGTTTGAGAACCACTGGTCTGCTCCATCTCAAGATTGGATTAATCCATTTGGAGGCACATGACCTTGGATTTTGTTGCCTTGATCTAGAGGCCAGAAGAACACCTCAATGCCTTCTTACTCCTCTTCATTCTCATGACCCAAGAGTCTTACTAACACTCTCCTCCATCCTGGCCAACTACTTCCAACTCCCTTTCTCCACACTATGTCAACAACTCTAATTATTTAATCAATCTCCAAACCTGCCCACATTTCCTTTTCTTAGCCAGAGAAACCCAGGTTTTCTCCGCTGGATCTTCAAGGTGGATCTTACCTGGAATCAAGGCTCCAAATGCAATGAAGTGAAAGGATAAATCTTTCCAATAAAGCCTTTTGAGGGAATTTTAAAAAAGAAAACGGTGGCATTGACAAGTATTAATAGGAAATGACAGACTGAGCTAAGCTTTGAATTAATTCTAATACACAAGTTAAAGGTTATGTTAACATCTGTCAAAACTTTGGCCAACTTTAAACATATCACTCTTCATCCTAAATCAGATACCTCCGTTGGTATCAGTTACCTTCTAGGCAGGACTGACCTTAAGCAAGAGAATTGTTGAATTTATGAAGTTACTTTCCCATGCTCCCATTGGTCTATTGCTTCCTACTTCTCTCCTTGCTTGTTCCTAGTGCCTAAGTCAAACCAGGTCTGTCCCACCATATTCCCCTGGTCTTTTATCCCATGAGACTCACCTCTTAGTGTCACCATGGAGATTAAAAAATACTGAGGGAGTTCAGAAAGAGATGGGTAGTAAAGAGATAGTGTTTGGACGCAGGAGTTAGAGAGACAGAATTTGAAACTTAGCTTAGTTACTAATTTTATAACCTAGGCTCGAGTTTTTCATCCGGAAAATGAAGATAATCGTTTCTGTCTCAATGGTGGTTGTGCGATTCAAAAAAGATCACATATATAAAGCATTTGGCAATTTTATAATGGGATCTGTTATTGGAAGCAAGCAACAAATTCCTTGTTATAAGGCTAGAGAGTTTTAATCCAGGAGTCCATAAATTTGGATGAGAAAATATTTTGATAATCAATATGATTGGTTTCCTTTCTAATCTTATTTAATTTTGTGCACTTAAAACATCATTCTGAGAAAGTATTCACAAACTTGACCAGATTTCCTGAGGGGTCTATCACACACACATTAATAATAATTCCTGTTTTGTTCAGTTGTTTCTAAACCTTCATGACCTCATTTGGGGTTTTCTTGGTATAGATACTAGAGTGGTTGGCCATTTCCTTTTCCAGTTCATTTTACAAATGAGGAAACGGAGACAAACAGGATTAAGTGACTTGCCTAAGCTCACACAGAAGGGAAGTATCTGAGGCCAGATTTGACTTCAGGAAGATGAGTTTTCCTGCTTTCAAGCCTACCCAGCTGCCCAGAAAGAGGTTTAGATTAATGTAAAAACAAAAGATCAATAAAATTAAGTTTTTAAAAATTTGACAACAAAACATTGATAGACAGAAAAATAGAATCTAAGCCTGTTCTTTTGATGGTGATGGGAAAACCAGCATCCACCTGCACTTCATTTATTTCGAAGAGTGCTTATGGTTCAGTACATGATGACTTCTCAATCACTTCACCAAGCTCTTCAAACAAAAGATGGTTGAACATTTGTCAATTTAGAAAGGATTATATGATTCATGATTATCGGGACTAGTTGACTTCAGGGATCCCATTCAAATCTCAGATCCTTTGATTTCCACATTCTCATTTTGTAAATAGACAGAATCCACATTGGGTTATTTGGGTCCTGGATTTGAATTATCCTCTCTACAACTCTTCTGCTAGAAAGTGTTATGTTTCTTCAGTTATTTTACCTTAATCTTTTTTAAGGTGTTTCTATTCCCACTGGCTCTTCCCCTCATCTCTGATGCCCTTCTCTTGTTTGTTACCCCTTTGTCTTTGGGGTTTTGCTTGTTAGTTCTTTTTTCTCTCTTGATTTTATAATTCTTTCCCATCACTTTTTTCCTCTCAGTCAAGTAGATTCCCCCTTCCTCTCCTCCATTTTTGCACCCCATTCCAAAATAGGATTTCTCTCCCTCTCCATTTTCCATATTCCCTTTCTGTCTACCCTAGAACCTCATTCTCTGATTCATGATCCCTAAAATTACCTAGCCTCTATTTTCTCTGTATTCCTCATACAATGAAAGCTTCCAAGCTATTCCTTCTAAGCCCTCCCTCTAAGTGATTTCTGCCACTGTCTTATAAGAGCTGCTTCTTGGATTCCCTTTTTTTTTGCCATGGCTCAATTCCAGAACAATGTCAGTTACTACAGGTATCAGAAAAGGCCCTGTATAGAGCCCCTAGCCCACCACATCCCTGATGATGGAACCCATTACTGATCTATATCCTCGGCTGGCTTTCTCCCCCAGCCGAATCCTCCAGATTTGTCTCAGAATCTGACTGGGAAAGCATTTGTACATTTTAAGAGTTCTTATAAAGGCCTTATTTCTAAATACATAAGAGAATTGACTCAAATTTATAAGAATTCAAGCCATTCTCCAATTGATAAATGGTCAAAGGATATGAACAGACAATTTTCAGATGAAGAAATTAAAACCATTTCTAATCATAAGAAAAGGTGCCCTAAATCACTATTGATTAGAGAAATGCAAATTAAGACAACTCTGAGACACCACTACACACTTCTGAGATTGGCTAGGATGACAGGAAAAAATGATGAATATTGAAGGGGATGTAGGAAAACTAGGACACTGATACATTGTTGGTGGAGTTGTGAACAGATCCAACCATTCTGGAGAGCAATCTGGAACTATTCTCAAAAAGTTATCAAACTGTGCACACCCTTTGATCCAGCAGTCTCATTACTGGGTCTGTATCCCAAAGAGATCTTAAAGGAGGGAAAGGGACTCATGTGTGCAAAAATGTTTGTGGCAGCCCTGTTTGTAGTGGCCAGAAACTGGAAACTGAGTGGATGTCCACCAGTTGGAGAATAGCTGAGTAAACTGGTATATGAATGTTATGGAATATTATTGTTCTGTAAGAAACGACCAACAGGATGATTTCAGAGAGGCTTGTAGAGACTTACATGAACTGATGCTGAGTGAGATGAGCAGAACCCAGGAGAAAATTGTACACAACAGCAATATTATATAACAATCAATTCTGATAGATGTGTTTCTTTCGAACAATGAGATGATTGAGGCCAGTTCCAATGATCTTGTGATGAAGAGAGCCATCTACACCCAGTGTGAGACTATGGGAACTGAGTGTGGATCACAACATAGCATTCTCACTCTTTCTGTTGTTGCTCACTTGCATTTTGTTTTCTTACTCATTTTCTTTCCTTTTTGATCTAATTTTTCTTGTGCAGCAAAATAATTGTATAAATGTGTTTACATATATTGGATTTAACATATATTTAACATGTATAACATATATTGAATTGCTTGACATCTATGGGAGGAGGTAAAAAGGAGGGGAAAGTCTGAAACACAAGGCTATGCAAGGGCCAATGTTGAAAAATTATCTGTGCATGCATTTTGAAAATAAAGCTTTAAAAAAAAAAATCTCCTCCCTGGATCTATGCTCTTTCACCATCAGGTGCCAATTTTCCCCAAGGGGATCCTGACTCTCCCATTCCCAGTATAAGAAGGGTTTATTTTTCAGGCAACAAATCCCCCCAGGTCCACCCAGGCAAGGTCCCCATCTTCCTTCATAGACATCTCTGCTCATCCTCCTGGACTCAGAGGATTCCTGGAGCCAGACACAAGAAATCAACTCATGTTTTGTTGGCTTAAATAAGCTTTACTGTACTACATGAAGATAGATTGGCAAGCTTTGAGTTGCCTTGAGCAGCCAAGCTGCTTTCCCATAGTGTTCTTGCCTTCCTCAGGGCATAACCCAAGGATGTTCCAGCTGGGCTAAAACACCTGTTCTGTCCAGATGGGATTTCTGTTAAAGCTGAGGGTCCTGTCCTCCTAAAGGGAACAGTGTACAAATAAGGCCTCCAGCAAAGGATTATGTGCAAAGGGATTTGTCCCAAGGTCACCTGGTTTGGATACCATTTATGTTTAAGAAATAAGCCTGCCTGGACTGAAGCCCACCAAACACTTCCTGGTCAACTCCATGCTAAGCCAACCATGCATTCCCTTCTTTCATTCCCTCCCTTTTTTCTAATTTAGCTCTCAGAAGAATAATCACATCAACATGGCCATTCCCGGAAAGGACAGTGTGTCCTAGGACCAAAATCACCTTTCTTCTTAACTTCCTTGAACACCAGCATGGGCCATTTTCTCTTATTAAAATAGGAGACAGAGAAAGGGACAAGAGAGACACACAGACACAGAGGGTCCCTCTGGAAGAGAAAGAATAAAGATAGGGAAAAGAAGAGAGAGGAGCAAGGGAGGAGGGAAACAGAGGGAGGGGAAGGGAAGGAGAGGGAGGAAGAGAGAGGAAGAAGGAAGGAGGGAGGGGTGAGAGACAGAGAGACAGAAGCAGAGAGAGACAAAAAGACAGAGACAGAGAATATATTATCCCCACCATTTAATACAGTATTAAATAAATGCCTTTCATTCTTTCAAAAGAGCCTTTCATCATCCTGGGTCCAAGCACCAAGGCTAGTTCCAAGGGCTGAAATGACAGGAGTGCCTCAGGAGACAAAAATGAATGACTCTAGAACTGACTACTTCTGTAACAATCCGAAAGGGACTTTCCTAAGGTCACACAGCTAGTCAGTGACGTGAAAATCTTGACTCCCAGGATGTCAATTCAGCAATGTTTTGGTGGATAGAATCCAAGCCTCGAGAAGACCTGGGTCTGAATTCTGTCCCAGACTTACTAGTTGCATCTCTGGACAAGTTACCATTTTGACCCTTGGCTTCCTCATATGTAAAAAGGGATTGGTCTCAATGACCTCTAAGATTTCTTTCTCTTCCAACTCTAAATCTATAATCAGGCCTGCCACCCTAACCTCTATTTCTTTGACTGTCTCAGCTCTCTATGATACCTGTTTTTTATTCCTTGCAAGATGTGAAGATTAAATAAGAATGCAGATGTCAGCACTTTAAAACATAAAAATACTATCCAAATGTTATTTATTTACCACAGATTTGTTTTCTTATCTGAATGAGGGAGTTGGACAAGATGACCCTGGAGTCCCCACCTTCAGGTCTAGAGTTATGAGCCTATGGCCTGTTATTTTATTAGAAGCATTCTTTCAGATGCTCATCCAAAAAGAGGTGCACTCTAGGTAAGGAATAAGGCAAAGCTGTTTTAAAAAGTCAAGTCATTCAGTTCTACTTCTTCCTTATACAGGTAGGTTCTATCAAGGGGTGACCTGGAAAGGTGTCATGAGAATGTGACTAAAATCAATTAAACATTTTTTAATTTGACAGGTTTTCAACATACATTTTGTCTCTTAGGAAATTAATTAAATTAATTTTAAATTTTCAGTTTCTCTAAAGATAATCTCACAAGGACAAGTGAATTTAAATGGATTTTTAAAAATTCATTGTTGCTTCATGTCCCTTGAACCATACTTGTCTGTGGAATTTTCTTGCCAATGATAGTGGAATGGTTTGCTGTTTCCTTCTCCAGGAAATTAAGGTAAACGGAACTTAAGTGATTTACCCAGGGTCACAAAGCTAGGAAATATCTTGAGCAGGAGTCCTCAAACTATGGCTGCGGGCCAGATGCGGCAGCTGAGGACGATTATGCCCCTCACCCAGGGCTATGAAGTTTCTCTATTTAAAGGCCCACAAAACAGTTTTTGTTTTTACTATAGTCCGGCCCTCCAACAGTCTGAGGGACAGTGAATTGGACTCCTATTTAAAAAGTTTGAGGACCCCTGGTCTTGAGGCTAGCTGGGAAGATTTCTGACTCCAGGCTCAGGGCTTTAGCCACTGCACCATTTAGCTGCCCCAACTTGGATTCAAATTACAGTCATCCTTAGTTTCCAATGAGAGGCAGCAAAGCATAGTAAATAAGATGTCCTCAAAGCCAGGAAAACTTGGTTCAAGTCTTGCATCTGACACATACTGGCTGTTTTCTATGTTCTAGACAACTATCCAAAGACATAGGTATCTATTTGCATTGGGAGAGAGATTGTTTACCTGAGAGTTTTCTGTAAGAAAGCTATCCAAAGTCCAGTCTCCATCACTACAAATAAATTTTGAGCTCCTCAAGAGCAGAGACCGTCTAAAAATGAAACAGTGTTTTAGCACAGTATTAGCTTATAGATAGAGGCTTACTGACAAAATGACCAATATCCAATTAGATCTACTATCCCTTAGGGACAGCTGTTTCCAAAAGATCTATTTACTTCACATAGCAATCTTTACACTGAAAAAAAAAACAAAACATGAAAACAAAAGACAGACAGCACACAGCAGAATATTTCCTTTATTTAAATGCTTCAGGCCATGAGGTATAAAAAAAAGAAACACAACTTCATAAGCAATAAAAATCATAAAGGTGCTTTGGGTTATATTCAGCAGAACTGCCTCATCTGGAAATGGTGACACGTGGCCCTGCCCATTTTCCAAACCGAGCGACACCATTTTGTCTAGTCCACACAGCACACAGAAGTTCAATCTCTGTCATAACTTTCCACATAGGAGAGAGTTACCCCCAAACGGTAAAAACCACACAAAACTGTATACAAGGTTAAACATATAATATATAATATATATTCTAGTTGGTTACCAAAAAACTAACTAATAGACAATGAAAAGAAATTAAGACTTTATCCCCATTACAAAGTATTTCACCTCATAAGTAGCCTTAGTGTAGGTCCCATATAAATACAATATATTGTTCACCTTTTTCATCATAATTGGAAAAACTTGGCCTAGGAGTTCATGCCATACTTCAATGACACTTGGAATCCTACCATATTATTGGTCATTGTAATTACAGCTCCTGAAATGCCTACAGTTCCCACCTTGAGGGGGATACAAAGGCAGTCATTTAAGATTTAGAAGAATGACTGACTTCAATCTAATGAATCTCCTTAGCTTAGTGATATCAAACTATCAATCATATAATCTAAGAGTAAGAAAGCCCGCAGAGGTCATTTTGCCCAACTCATCAATCAACGAAGTATTTATTGAGCATCTATTCCACACTCAACCATTCCCTGATTCCCACCAAGATTAAAAAAACACAAAAAGAAAAACCTGGTTGGGCTGCCCTTGCCATGTGTCCTGAGAGTTTAACTAGCAAGAAGTTGGATCTTCTTCCTCCCAAGTTTGGGTGTCCAAGGATAGTAAATGGAATTCATTTTTCTCCTGATGGTCTCTAGGACAATTTTTAAAATAATATTTTATTTTTTCAAATATAGTTTTCACATTTACCTTTGCAAAACCTTGTGTTTCAATTTTTTCTTGCTGTCTTTCCCCATTTCCCTCAATTCAGCAAGCAATCAGATATAGGTTAAACATCTAGACCAACCTTAGGGGCAAGAATCCCTTCTCCTTTGTTATTGGGTTCGTTTTTTTCCACTAACAAATTTTCTTTGGGTTGGAGGAGATCAAGAAAGTACAAAACTGGCAAAGGCATGAGCAAGAGACGGACAGACATAGACAGAGAGAGAAAGAGAGAAAGAGAGAGCGAGACAGACAGACAGAGACAGAGACAGAGAGAAAGAAAGAGACAGAGAGACAGAGAGAGAGAAAGAGAGAGTGCATGTGTGCATGTGCGTGTGCGAGATATCACTGAGCCAAATGGATTTGTGTAAACCTGTGTTTAGTCTTTTGTCTTTAACATTCTTCCTGAGCATCTCAGAAATAAAAGAGACCAATGTCTACACAAATGTGTTCTCCCTCCATCTTGTCCCTCATCTAATATCATGGACATAATGTATATGTTAGTGTAAAATAAAGAGTTTTGATTGAATTTCTATTCACACTGCAAATAATTTTTTCCAACTTTAAATGCTTTTCCCATACAAGTTTTTCTAGAGTTTTATAGATAACAGAAATCCCTTCCATACTCATTTGAAAAGGTGCTAGATAGAAAATTCAATGAAAAATTTCACTTTTTTTTTTCCTCATTCCCCCTCACACCTTAACTTAGCTCTGTTGCAGATTTATGAATTAGATTTTAAATTTCTAATTTTTCAGGTGGTCATTTTTATTCTGGGTGAGGAAGATTCTTGCCTCATGGCAAGTCCCATTGTTAGCAGGGTTGAAAGCTGAAATCTCCTACTAAATGCATAGGATTTCAGAGCTATCAAGACCACTTCAAGTTAAGACCTTCATATGGAATTGAGAACTCTCCCTGAAACATTTGCTGTCAATTATCTGAAAATATAAAGAATTCCTTAGCCCAGGGTGTCAAACTCACAGCATCAAGACTCATGATGGAACACCAAATTGAAATGAAATTAGGAAATGTTTAGCAAAATAAGTGAAAATAAAGTACAAACTGTGGTTTTCTAAGTCAATATGCAGCTTGCAGGCATCCATTTCTATTTGAGTCAGAGAACATTGGCTTTTTCAGTGTTAACATCTTTATCAAGATCTTTGTAGAAATGACATATTTGGAAATATTACAATGATTAACTGAATTTATAAATGTTCTTACTACAAAATTGGGCAAATCATTCTTTAAAAACAAAATAAACAGTTTTAATTAAAAAAAAAGATGGGACATCTGCAGTATTGTTATAAAATTTTAAAAGTAAACAACCACCTAGGATTGGTACAAAAATAAAGCATTCTCACTTTTTTGAAATAAGGAATTTTTTCTGTGCACCAACTTTATGTTAGTATATACACTTTTAAATGTCTTAGAAAAATACAGAATATTTCTAAACTTCCTAAAGACTTTTTGGAAATATGCCTTTGGGACAAATACAATATGAGGGTTTTCAGGACGGAATTCAAGTCATAAACTTGCTGCAGAGCCCTAAGAACAGGTCATCCTGGAAACCTGATTTCTCTGCATAATTTCTTGGTATCCAAGTCCACAAGATGGACTGACTGAAAGAGAATTCTTCTTTCTTCAGAAGTCACTTATTTCTGTAGATATCTTTAGAGTGACATTCTACAATAAAAGAGAATGAAGAATGTCAAAGATCTGAAAAAAAGGCATACATACATACTAGCCCCATTCTCTGGTCCACCCTCATCATCTATTGAACCCTACTCTCTTCCAAGCCTAGCTCAATGTAGTCTTGTATAGTATCTATCTGGGTGGTAAATAAATACTGATGATATTCCTGCTCTCAAGAAGCTTAGAATTCAATTTTACAAGCATCTATCCATCCATCCATCCCATCCATCCATCCATCCATCTGTCTTGTCTGTCTATCCAGGTATCCAAGTATCTATCCACCCCAACATCCATCTATCTTTCTTTCCATCTGGCCCTCTATCCAGTGATCAATGTTTATATTCCTCTATTCATTAATCTACATATCTTTATCCTTTTATTGATTCATCTACCCACATATTATATTCAATTACATATATTTCCCTCTAACTATCTGTCTAGCCATTCCTCCATATTATTTCTTCCTCTATTCAGTCATCTATATCTTTCCATCCATTTATCTGTTCATCTACCCATCAAACCATCTATCTACTATTCCTGGAGTCCAGATGTAATTGGTATAGGGAATTTCCAGTGAGGAAACTTCCTCTACTAATCATCAGCAACTTTTAACTTTAAGAAGTTGCTGGGGACACTGAAAAGTGCCTGGGCACAGAACCAGTATATATCAGAAGTAGTAGGAACAAAAATTAGTTCCTGTCCTCAAGGAGCTTTCCACCTCCTGGAGGGAACACAACCTTTCCAAAGAGAAATTAAACACAGCATAATGTGACTAGAGGGAGAACAAGTAAAGGAATCAGAAAAGGTTTCAGAAGTAGTGCCATGATTGAAATTCTGAAGGAAGCCAAGAATCTTCAAAAGGTGAAGAGTGAATGTATCACAGGCACCCAGAAAAGCCCCTGCAAAGGCATAGAGATCAGTTACAGAATACTGAGGCGGCACAAGGGCAAGGTGGGTTAGTCTAGCTGTGGAAACAGGATTTGCAAAAAATAATAATGTGAAATAAGTTGGCGAAAAATAGAGTAGCAGGAAGGGACCTCAGAGATCAATTAGACCTATCATTTTTACAGATAAGGAAAATGAGGACCTGAAATTTTAAGTAATTTGATCAGGGTCACTTAGGTCATTAACATCAGATACAGGATTTAAACTCGAGTCCTTTGATTCAAGAGCTGGGCTCTTTTCATGGTGTCATACTGAAGCATCCAGCAAAGTACAAGACTCTAAGAGAATGGGACAAAGGACAGATAAATTCTGATAGAAAAAATATGGAGAAAAGGACCTAACAGAATAGGATCCCGATGGCAAGCACCCTAAGCAAACTAGGCATTAGAATGTTGCAAAACAAAATACCACAAGGAGTCTGAAGGGAAGAACATTGCTGCTAAGGTAGATCAGAAATTTCTTAAAGAAACTTTTGAGTTGAGCATTAAAGGCCAGATAGGAATTCAAAAAATTAAGAAAAAGAGGAAGGACATGATACGTATATGTAGGTCACAGGCTAATCAAAGACACAGAAACACAAAAGCACCATTTGTGCCCTTTGAGAGGGCAGTCAATAAACGTCTATTAAGTGCCTACTATGTGTTAAGCTCTGGAATACAAAAAGAAACAAAAGACAGTTCCTGCCCTCAAAGAGCTTACAGTTTAATGAGGGAAACAACAAGTAAACATATATGGAAAGAAGCTATATAGGAGAAACAGGAAATAACTGACAAAGGAAGGCATTTGGAAGAGTTACAGAAGGCTTCCTGTAGGTGGTTTACCTGTAACATGAGGGGGATATGAAATAAAATTGGAAAGGTAGAATAGTACCAGCTAGTAGAAGAAATCTGAACTTTAATTGGTAAGTAATAAGAAGCCATTGAAAATTTTTGAGCTGAGAAGTAGTATGTGCAGGCTGTTTTTATTAAAGACTACTCAGGATGACTGAGAAAAGAGAAAGAGGCAGGGAAGACCTATTGGGAAATTAGTAATAATTAGCACCTAATCTAGGGAGGTGGGCTCGTGAGGAGTAGGCAGCTGGAAGTGATGCTGGAAAGGGGAGATCAGTTAGCTGATGGGATACAAGGATAGAGTGTGGTATAATAGAGCACCACACCTGGAGTCTGGAAGACCTGATTTCAAATCCAAACTCAGAGACTTATTAGCTGTATGATTCTGGACAAGTTTCACCCTATTTGCCTCAGTTTCCTCATCTGTAAAATGATCTGGAGAAGGAAATGGCAAACTACTCCAGTATCTTTGCTTAGAAAACCCCAAATGGGGTCACAGAGAATTGGATACGACCAAACAACAATGACAAAAAGATGACTACACAAAGAAAGTCATTATAAAAGACAGGAAATATCATGTATTTTAAATTCCTTAAGTTTTTACTGATCAGCTTGCTGCTTCTGACATGTGATAAACACTCACCTGAAATTCTTGGATGAAGGTCAGGAAGTAGAAAATAAAGGCAAAAGCTACTGTCCACTCACAGATTGCACTCACTACATGATATATGTAATCCTGGTAGGAATGAGAAAAGACAAAATTGCTTATTAGAGAGCGAGTTCTAAACCATTGCTGGAGAACCAGAGCTCATCAGGAAAAAGCTACTCATAAAGCACACTCAGGACACTTGGAGAGATGGCCAAAGGCAGCAAGGATCCAAGAACCATGGACTCAGAGTCAGAAAGGGGCAACAGAAGAGATCTAACTGTCATTTTATTTGATCATATTTATTAGAATCTAGACTCTATATCAAAAGTTCTTAATCCAGAGTCTGTGAACTTTAGGGAAAAACACTTTTTGATATATCAGCATAACTGGTTTCCTTTAACAATTCTATTTTATGCATTTAAAAATATCATTCTGGGGCAGTTAGGTGGTGCAATGGATAGAGTTTCTGAGAAGGAAACAACTACTAAGATTACAACAGGGGGAGGAAGTGTATGGTTTTAGATGCTACTCTTTCCATCCACCAAGCTGGATTTTATGCAACAGATTGCTACCCCAAACTTTCTACCAGGAAATCTAATTTTTCTTTTTTAATGAGGCAACTGAGGTCAAGTGACTTGCCCAGGGTCACACAGCCAGCAAGTGTTAAGTGTCTGAGACCAGATTTGAACTCAGGTCCTCCTGACTTCAGGGCTGGTGCTCTACCCACTGCGCCACTTAGCTGCTCCAGGAAATCAAATTTTTAATCAATCCCCTGGTAAACAGAAAAAATGTTAAGAGTTGAAAGAAAGGTCATTCAGTGCAATCTCCCCATTTTATAGATGAGAACACCAAATCTCAAAGACATTAAGTGACTTAGCCAATGTCACAGTATGAAAAATCTAGAGACTTTGAAGGTCAATTAATCCAATCCATTTCACAGATAAATAAATTTAGACTCACAAAGACACATCATCAGCAGAATGATTTAAACTGAGCTTGCTGCTGCTTTTCAGGTTCTATGGAGTGTTTGTGGACACTAAATTGTCATTTTATTTAGTCATATTTATTAGGATCTATACTCAACATCAGAGATTCTTAATCCAGGGTCTATGACCTTTAAATAAAAAAACAATCTGATATATCAGTATAATTGGTTGATAACATCACCACCCCAGAGCCTCAGTCTCTTTATCTGTAAAATGAGGTTGAACTAAATGATCTCCGAGATCTCTTCCATGTTTGAGGATCCCATATGGCTGAAATCTCTCAAACAAGCAATGATTTTTAAAAACTGAATTTAAACAATGAGCCACCAGCTGGACCAACAGAGATAAATGACACGAAAAATACTCCGAAGTCTCCAGCTGCCCATTGATTTTACGGATGACAGAATAAAGATCTATCCCATTTGTGGTAAAAGACTGCCCCCTGGTGTCCACTATGATAGAAAAAAAAAAACAACTTGGAGCTAGGGTCTGTCTACCCCAGATAGAAGTAGTTTTCATCAATGAAGGTGACCCTCCCCTCAAAGCTGCTCCACATATATTGTATCTAGGATATACTGTGACCTATTTAACATGTATAGGACTGCTTGCCATCTGGAGAGGGGGTGAAGGGAGGGAGGGGAAAAATCGGAACAGAAGTGAGTGCAAGGGATAATGTTGTAAAAAAATTACCCTGGCATGGGTTCTGTCAATAAAAAGTTATAAAAAAAAAAAAAACAAAAAAAAACTAAGCTGCTCTCCTTTTGGGTGAGTCTTAATTTTTCAACAGAAAGAGTACTTTTCAAAGACTTTTTTGGCCATCTTTCCTTCTCCCAACATCTGTCCAAATCTGAAATGGTTTCCAGGTCCCTCACCACACGGATCCACACTGGGATGTGCTGCAATATAATCATGTTCTTCCAAAAATGAGGCACCCAGAAGCAGTGGAACTCTCACTTCCTCATTCTGCACATGATAGCTTTCTTAATACAATTTGAAATTGCATTAGCTGCTAACTTCTCACTTTCTTTTTCTTTTTTTTGGCTGATTCATCATCTATTTTCCACACCCTAATCATGAGTATTCCCCAAAGCTCAGTCCTAAACCCTGTCCTCTTGAAAATCATCATTTTATATATATTTGTTACTCTATTTTTATGCGTAGAGGACTTAATTAGTCTTATTACCTGGATTCAACCTGGGCTCAAATCCTACTTGTGATGCTTATTACCCTTAGGACCTTAGTCAAGTTGTTTAGCCTATCTGGACCTCAGTTTCCTTACCAGTAGCATGAGCAATTTGGGACTAGATGGTGTCTTCTGAGGTGTCTTTTCATTCCAAATCAAAGATCCTCTGGGATCCACTGTGTTCTCTCCTGTTTCTCTAATAAATGACCCAAAATCTTTGTGGATTTTATACCAATGTCTCCCTCACCTCCCGGCCAAATGGCAGACCAGTCTCCACCCAACTCAGGGTCCCACACCTAGGAAAGTCTTACCCTTTCTTCTGGATTCCATTCCAATTTTGTTATGGAAATTAGTGAGGCACAAGCAATCACTGAAAAAATAAATGGTAAAGGAAACAATAGTCTGACAGAAAATAGCTTCTTGGACACCAAAGTTGAGTGGTTTTCTAGTAAGAATGTGAATTTTCAGATTGAATATATAATAATAAAAATAAGCAGCTAGAGTGAAGTAAGCAGAACCAGGAGAACCAGAAAGATTATGTGATGATCAATTGTGATGGATTTGGCTGTTCTCGCCCATGCAGTGATCCAACACAATTCCAACAGTCTTGGGATGGAAAATGCCATCCACATCCAGAGAGAGAACTATGGAGGCTGAATCAAAGCATAATATTTTCACCTTTTTAATTGTTTTCTTTCTCGTGGTTTTTTCCCTTTTAGTCTGGTTTTTCTTGCATAACATGACAGATATGGAAATATATTTTAAAAGATTGCCTCTATTTAACATATCAGATTGGTAGTTATCTCGGGAAAGGGAGAGGCAGAAAAATTTGGAACACTAAGTCTTACAAAAATGAATCTTGACATGGAACTAACCCTGTACTAGGGTATAAAAACCTCAAAATCAAATGCAGAAAGGCAGAAATAGTAAGTGCTTCTTTTTCAGATCATGATGCAATAAAAATTACATGTAATAAAGGGCCAGGGGTGGAAATTAAATAATCTAATTCTAAAGAATGAGCGTGTGAAACAACAAATCATAGACCCAATTGATAATTTCATCCAAGAGAATGACAATAATGAGACAGCATACCAAAATTTATGGGATGCAGCCAAAGTAGTTCTTAGGGGAAATTTTAGATCTCTAAATGCTTACTTGCATGAAATAGAGAAAGAGAAGATCAATGAATTGGGCATGCAACTAACAAAGTTAGAAAAAGAACAAATGAAAACCCCTCCAATTTAATAACAAATTTAAAATTCTGAAAATAAAAGGGGAGAATGATAAAATTAAAAGAAAACTATTGAACTAGTAAACAAAACTAAGGGTTGGTTTTTTTGAAAAAATCAACAAAATATATAAACCTTTAGTTAATTCAATAAGAAAAAGGAAAGAGGAAAATCAAATTGCTAGTATCAAAAACAAAAAGGACCAACTTTCCACTAATGAAGAAATTAGAATGATAATTAGGAGCTATTTTGCCCAACTCTACGCCAATAAATCTGATAATCTAAGTGAAATGGATGAATACTTACAAAAATATAGATTGCCCAAATTAACAGAGGAGGAAATAAATTATTTAAATAGTCGTGTTTTAGAAAAAGAAATTGAACAAGCTATTAATCAACTCCCTACGAAAAAATCTCCAGGGCCAGATACATTAGTAGAAGTGAATTCTTGAATTCTACTAAACATTTAAAGAATAATTAATTCCAATGCTATGCAAACTATTTGGGAAAATAGGGGGAAAAGGAGTCCTATCAAATTCCTTTTATGACATAGATATGATGCTCATACCTAAACCAGGTTGGGTCAAAACAGATAAAGAAAATTATAGCCCAGTTTCCTTAATGAAGATTGATGTAAAAATCTTAAATATTAGCAAAGAGATTACAGCAAGTTATCACCAGGATAATGTACCATGACGAAGTAGGATTTATACCAGGAATGCAGGGCTGTTTCAATATTAGGAAAATATTGGCATAACTGACTATTTTAATAACCAAACTAATAAAAATCATATGATTATCTCAACAGATACAGAAAAAGCATTAATACCCATTCCTATTGAAAACACTGGAGAGCACAGGAATAAATGGAGTTTTCTTTAAAATGATCAGTAACATCTATTTAAAATATCAGCAAATATCATATGTAATGGGGATAAACTAAACTATTCACTCCAATAAAATCAGAGGTGAAACAAAATTGCTCCCATCACCATTACTATTCAATATTGTATTAGAACTGCAAGCTTTAGCAATAAGAGAAAAAAAAAGAAATCAAAGGAATTAAAGTTGCTAATGAGGAAACAAAATTACTATTCTTTGCAGATGATATGATGGTATGATGGTATACTTAAAAGAATTCTAGAGAATCAACTAAAAAACTACTAGAAAGAAAGAAATTTAGCAAAATTGCAGGAAACAAAATAAATCCACATAAACATCAGCATTTCTCTATGTTACCAACAAAGTCCAACAGCAAAAAAAACCAAAGAGAAATTCCATTTAAAATAACTTTAGATAATATAAAATATTTGAGAGCTACCTGCCAATTCAAAGTCAGGACAGTATGAACACAGTTAAAAAACATTTTCCACACAAATAAAGTCAGATCTAAACAATTGGAAGAATATTAAGTGCTCATGGATAGGCTGAGTTATAATAAAAATGACAATTCTACCTAAATTAATCTACTTATTCAGTGCATTACCAATCAAACTGCCAAGAAATTGCTTTATAAAGCTAGAAAAAAATAATAACAAACAATAACAAAGTACATCTGGAAGAAAAAAACATTAAGAATGAATGAAAAAAAAATGCAAATGAAAGTAGCCTAGATGTACCAAACCTAAAACTATATTAACAAAGCAGAATTAAGTGGCTAAGAAATAAGAGTAGATGAATAGCAGAATAGTAGATTCACAAGACACATGCAAACTAAAACTCTGAGATATTACTACATATTCTCTGATTGGCTAAAATGATAGGAAATGATAATGATAAATACTGGAGGGATGTGGGAAAACTGGGGCACTAATACATTCATTGTTGGTGGAGTTGTGAACTGATCCGATCATTCTGGAGAGCAATAAGGAACTATGTCCAGAAGGCTATCAAACTGTGCACACCCCTTGATCCAGCAATGTCTCTACTGAGTCTGTATCCCAAAGAGATCATAAGAAAGGGAAAAGGACCCACATGTGTGTAAGTGTTTGTGGTAGCCCTTTTTGTGGCAAGAAACTGAAAACTGAGTGAATGCCCATCAGTTAAAGAATAGCTGAATAAGTAATAGTATAAGAATGTTATAGAATATTATTTTTCTATAACAATCAGCAGGATGATTTCAGAGAGGTCTGGAGAGACTTACATGAACTGATGCCGAGTATAGCGAGTAGAACCAGAACATTGTACACAGCAACAAGAAGATTATCTAATAATCAGTTCTGATGGATGTGGCTTTTTTCAACAGTGAGGTGATTCAGGTCAGTTCCAATGAGCTTAAGATGGAGAGAGCCATCTGCATCCAGATAGAGGACTGTGGGACTGAGTGCAGATCACAACATAGTATTTTTACCTTTTTTGTTGTTTGGTTGCTTTTTGTTTTTTTTCTTATTTTTTTCCTTTTTGATCTGATTTTTCTTGGGTGGCAGATAATTGTGGAAATATGCACATGTTTAACATAAATTGGGATTATTTGCTATTTAGGGAAGGGGGAGGGGGAAAGGCAAGGAGGAAAAATTTGGAACACAAGATTTTGCAAGGACGAATGTTGAAAGCCATCTTTGCAAAAATTTTGAAAATAAAAAGGTATTTTTTAAAAATGAATGTTGAAAACTATAATTACAAGTATTTGGAAAAAAATAAAATACTATTGTGGGGGAGAAAAAAAAAAGAAAACTAGGGAAAAAATAAGCAGCTAAAATTAGTCTCCAGAGAGTTCTGGAAGAGGTAAAATTCATAGGACAGCATTTGGATTATACCGATTTTGTGTAGCTTTAATAAATGATGATAGCTGGCAACTGAAAACAAAAAATATACAGACTGTCCCAGTAACTATCTTTTCTGATTATTTGCAGAAAACTTTTAATATATTGAATACTTTTATTTATCTAGCTACTGAAAAATAGAAAATCAGCTGGATTTGACATGAGAAGCCCTGAGTTTCAATCCTGAATCTACTACATCCTAGATAATAATAATAATGATATTAATTATCCTCTCACACCTTCAAATCTCCACTGGCAAACAGATACCAAAGATGCTTCTAGGGAGCCATCAGTAACTTCATTTTTTTCTTTTCTTTTTTTAACCTTACTGTTTCTGGTATTGTGTAAACCGTACTATTTCCAAAGTCCTATGCAGTATGAGACCTTTCCCACTCCTCAATGGAACCTTCCTTTGTAAAGGGTAAAATCAAGCAACAGAAATCAAAATGGGAGCCATTTCTGAAAATACATGCACATAACACATCAGGAGACACCACAAGGTGCTGGCACCTACCTCCCCAAATCAATAGTGTAGAAAAAGTACTGGGACTTAAGAACCACAGATAACTCTAATAGAGGTTGATATAGTTTTGAATTTTTTTTTGTTGTTTATTGAAAAGCTTCTCATTGCTATTTTTAAATCTTTGCTTTCCTTAATTTTTATTAATTTTCTCACTTAAACATCTTTTAAATGAATTGTTTTTCTTTGTTTTAAAAGAAAGCTCAGTGGGGAAGGGAGAAAGGAAAAGGTTTAAGGATGGCCCATACTAAGACTGACTTAAGGCATTTTTTTTAAAAAAGCATAAATCATAATCCTAATTGTACAATTTTTACAAAGTTTCTCTGCTTCTTTGTGGTTCAGATTCCTAATCAGTGGAATAAGGATCAGAATACCTTTATTTTAGACACGTTAGAAGGAGGAAAGGAGAGAACTGCTGAGCATTTAATTCCTGGTTAGGTTTAGACATGGCCACCATTTTCAACTGGAGGCATTTTCAGTGCAGAAGAGAAGGAATACAATATCAAATAAGATCTGGATTCAAATATGTTATTTAATAACCTGGATCACCTTAGTTGGGTCATTTAATCTCAAGAGACAGTGGTTTAGTAATTAAATTGCTGGACGCAGGTCAAGACATTTATTTATCGTAATAGTTTTTCAGTCCTGTCTGACCCATTTGAGGTTTTCTTGGCAAAGATAGTGGAGTGGTTTGCCATTTCCTTTTCCGGCTCATTTTCTAGATAGGGAAACTGAAACAAACAGGGTAAAGTGACTTGATCAGGGTCAATCAGCTAGTAAGTGTCTGCGTCCAAATTTGAACTTGGAAATATGTCTTCCTAACTCCAGGCCCAGAGCCTTACCCACGGTGCCTTAAAATAGCAGATCTCATTTACATTGTGCTTGCAAATTGATATCCATACACTATCTCATTAAGGTTAGATGTAGGGCTCCCGATAATCTTGTTGTTCAGTCCAGAAAAATGACAATGAGTAAGTTTAAATATCTTCTTCCTTAGGGTCAGTCAGAGAGCTTCAAACCCCAGCCATCCTGAATCTAAATGCAACAATTCTTTTTACTAGATCATGCTAGATTTCATTTGAAAGTTTATGTCTTTTAGCCCCAATAAATATCTCTTGCTCACATATTAATGTCCTAAATGTACATAGGTGCTATTGATATACCCACTTTACAGATAAGGAAACTAAGGCAAACATATTAAATTATTTGCTCAGAAATATACCTAGTTAAGTGTATAAAGCTGGATTCAAATGGGTTCTTTTGGATCCCAGATACATTGCTCTGTCCACTGCACCATCTATCTGGCTACAAAATATCAGCTGAATGATAATTGGGGAAATATATGCAGAAGAACTGCACATGTTTAACATATTAGATTACTTGTCATCTAGGGGAGGGATGGGGAGAAGGGAGAAAATTTGTAACACGAGGCTTTGCAAGGATGAATGTTGAAAATTATCTATGCATATGTTTTGAAAATAAAAGGCTTTAATAAAAAATGTTAGCCAAAGGAAATGGGGATGACTAATGTAGAGAAGATTTGGGGCAAAGAGTAGTAAAATAAAATGGGAGTCTTTGAACTGGTCATGTAGAAGAGCAATTAGTCTTGATCTACTTGGTTTAACAGAATTAGAATTAGAATTTCAAACTGTGAACTGGAAGGAACCTTAGTGGTCCCTTCCCCCCAACCCTCCTCCCTATTATAGTTCAGTCATTTGAGTCCTGTCCAACTCTTTTTGACTCCATGTGAGGTCATTTGGCAGATACTGGATTGGTTTGCCATTTCCTTCTCCAGCTCATTTTATAGATGGGAAAAGAGGGTTTAATGACTTGCCCAGTATCACACAGCTAATCTCTGAGGCAGGGTTTGAACTTGGGTGTTATTGACTTCAGACCTAAAACTCTAAGCACTGGGCCACCGAGCTGCTTCACTTTACAGATAAAGAGTTTCCTTATCTGTAAATTATCCAGCAATTATAGTTATCCTACAGGGAGGCAATGGGTTCTTCTTTACTTAAAGTCTTCAAGCAAAGGTTAGGTGCTAGCTTTCTCAGGATCTCAAAGCAAGGATTCCCCATGAGATACAAAGTGGATTAGAAGCCTTCCAAGGTCCTTTCCTACTTTGAATGACTGTGATCCATGATCTCTAAATTTTGCATTCAAAACCAGCCAAAAATATTAAAAAGGAAAATTCTGGGGAAAAATTATTAGCTTATTACTCCATGAACTCAATAGACAAGAGAAACGAGGCAGTAAGGATGTGCTGTGCCCTTAAACAAGCTTGTCTTCTCTCAACCAGGATTAAGCAGAGTCAGGAAGTCCATTGTAAAAGTTCCACCCAAGAAAAAAAAAAGGAACCAAAACTCTTCATTTTCGGTCTTTCCCATGCCTTTTGCATAGACTCAGTCATGCGATGTCCAAGCACGTGACCCATTTTCTCCCTTGAATCTTATTCATTTAAACCACCTCCTCCAATAATCAATCAGCATCTACCAATCCAACTATCATTTTCCTTTAAGCTCTCCTTCAAGTTCCTCCTTTTGCTTGAGATTCAGCAGTTTTCTATGCTACAGCTTTAAGAGATGTTTTGAAAGATGGCAATTTTTTTTAGTTCCTCCCCTTCAGTTCTTAGAAAGTTTTGCACAGACAGATGCAGAAGATTTCATAAAAATCCCCTTCACCATTTCCATTTCCCCACTGTGGGATTGGTGGGCACAAAGGGCAAATGTCTTGGCTATTTTTACAAACTACCTGCAAATAGTCATCATTAGCCATGCCATCTGGAATATGTCTGAGCTTATCTTAGAAATCAAACATAATCAGGCTATGTTAATACTTGCATGAGAGACCATCTGGTATCAAATGGTATAGTTTTCTGAAAGGCAGTATATTGGGAAGAGGGCTGGACTTGGAATAAGGAACACGTGGACCCAGAACCTGAGCAACCTTGGACCCAGAAATGCTCCATTTCCTCATATGCAAAATAAAGAGGCTGGATTAGAAGGCATCTGGGCTTCCTTACAGCTCTGGGTCAAAGAGCCTCACTTACCCTCCTTACTTTGCAGCAAAGGAAACTGAAGTCCACACTTGGCCAAGGTTTCCAAGATGGAACAAGGATGTGAAGCAAGGACATATCCAGTCTCTAAATCTGATACTTCTTGCATCAAACCATGCTGCCCTCCAAGACGTCAAGTCACTTTAATTCACTTAAGCTATTATAAACATTATAACATAATAAATGTACATAATAATAAATATGTAATTATAAACATTATAACTAATAATAGATGTACATTATAACTAATAATAAACAAACATTGTAACTAATGTCCCAATGCTTGACAAAAATAACTGATAAAAGAGCTTTAGGGCGGAGAGTTTAATTGAGCTAACGCCGTAAGAACAATATCAATATTTGGTGACTCTCACCAAGGAGAACCACCAAATATTGATATTGTGCTACAAAGAAAAATGATCTGATTCATAAAAATGATCCTTCATGAATGAGAGTAGAAAGTGAAGGGTTCCTGGTTTCCCTGCCTTCCTCCTTTCACCATCCCCAAATCCCCACCCTAAGCCAATTGCCTTCCTCCCAATGATTATTTAAATCTAATTGAATTCTACAGAGATATCTTCAAATAAGGATTTATACTTTTCTCCCAATAATTTACCTTTTCCTGAAGCCTGGACTACTTTAAAGTGAAGCCCCAGTTTTTAGGATTACTGATCTGAAGCTAGAAGGATCCAAAGAGATTTTTTTTTCCTTTTTTGGCTGAGGCAAATGGGGTTAAATGATTTGCCCAGGGTCACACAGCTAGGAAGTGTTAAGTGTCTGAGTGAGACCAGATTTGAATTCCAGTCCTCCTGACTTCAGGGCTGGTATTCTATCCACTTGGCCACCTGCCTGCCCCAAAGAGATTTTCTAGTCCTATCCTTTCATTTTACAAATAAGAAAACTGAGGTCTGGGTAGTAAAACGAGGTCACACAGCAAAGATAAGGAGAGATCATAGATTAGGAGCTAAAAGGACCTTTAGTGGTCACCTGGATCCTGTTACTTTGCAGAGGAGAACAATGAGGTCAGGGAAGGGAAAGGATTTGCCCATGAGCATATCAAAGCTGGGACTGGGACTTGGAGCTTCTGATTCCAGAACCAAAGCTCTCTCTACATTCCAACACATCCACCCAGATTTTCCTCTCCTTATAAAATTGGAACAGTTTGCAGTGATGGGTGACCCTGTTGTAACTACTTATTTTTTCTCTGTGTCATGACAGAATTTTCTTGGAGACTGCCACAAGCCAAAAGGATACTGGGAATTACAGCAGCACACGACAGGGCAGAGATGGCCATCCTTATGTGGCAGGTCGAAAGTCTGTTCCACTGTGGGCATGACTTGTAAGAGATGACAGACTGAAGTAGGATGTACATAACCCCACAGACAAAAGCCAACAGGGCACCTCCATCATGGACCACGGGAACAGTCAACTCCTGGTGAGAGAAAAGCACAGAGGTCACAGCCAAGGAGGCAATGAACAATTAACTACTGTGGGCAGATAGTGCTTTACATTTCAAGAGAAAAGAGACTGATTAAAGGCATGGAAAAAGCAATGATTCTCTATCAAGAGCCAGATTTCCCAGGAGCTTTAACATCATGGGCTCGGAGAGAGAAAGGGTCTTACAAATGCCATGTAGTCTAATATCCATCCATTTTACAAATGAGGGAAATTGAGTCCCAAAGGTGAATTGAATTGCCTATCATAGATAGAACTCCCCCCCCTTAATTCACTTAAACTATTATAAACATTATAACTTATAATAAATGTATATAACTAATAATAGTTATATATAATCATAGATATATAATATAGATATATATATAATCATAGATAGAACTCCCCCCCTTAATTCACTTAAACTATTATAAACATTATAACTTATAATAAATGTATATAACTAATAATAAATATGTAATAATAAACATTATAACTAATAACAAATGTACATTATAACAAATAATAAATAAACATTGTAACTAACGTCCCAATGCTTGACAAAAATAACTGATAAAAGAGCTTTAGGTCTGAGAGTTTAATTGAGCTAGATTGCCTATGATAGATAGGAATTTCTCCTCCTTCCTTCCTTCCTTCTTTCCTTCCTTCCCCCTGCGGTAATTGGGTTTAATTGACTTGCCCAGCATCACACAGCCAGGAAGTGTTAAGTGTCTGAGGCCAGGTTTGAACTCAGGTCCTCCTGACTTCAGGGCTGGTGCTCTATCCACTGTGCCACCTAACTGCCCTCCATAGATAGGAGTCTTTAAGAATTTGTAGACCAATATTCTTCCCATTTAACAATCAAGGAAACTGAGGCCCAGAGAAAATACATATGGGTGAATACACATACACCCATACACATATATATATAATATGTATATAATACATATGTAGATAGGTATATACATATGTGTTCATGTACACATATGTATAGTTTGTGTATATGCATGTACATATAAACATAGATACATCGGACATGGTCAATACACAAACCTTGTTTTGTTTGACTAAGAATATTTTTAAAGGATTTTGTATTTTTTTTCCAATGGCATGGAAAGAAATGAAGGATATTCGATTTTTATTATCTGAAAAAAGATTAAATAAGAAAAATTATTTGTTATAACAGATGTTTCTCTGAAAGGCAGAGGAGATATAGGGAGAAATTTATTAAGTCAATAAAATGTTTTATTGTTAAAAAAGACTGGCCAGACAAATACCTGAAAGAAATCAAAGGCAGAAGGGTTATTTTTTCCACTATAAAAAATAATGGATGTGGATTTTTAAAAAGCATGGGCAAAAGTATATGAACTAAGGTTTAAAAAAAAAAGCAGCAGTATCTCTAACTGGATCCCCCAAGCCTAGAATGGTGCTAGGAATCAGTTAATCTACCTCTGGTCAGCCATTGCTATGAGATCTGCCATGGAGAGACTGACATCTCAGGGCTGATTACAACCACAATGCCCAGTTCTGTGTTTTCCTGAGGATGGAAATCTGTTTGGTGTTGATGGCCCAGGTTTGCTGATCTATTTACTAAATCCCACAGAAGTTGAGTCCAGAACACTCCAGAGCCTGGCTAGACTTCTGAACCTCTCTGGAGAGCTTTAGCTCCAGCTCCGGGATTGCTTTTCTGAAGTGAGGAAGCCTGAGAGGGATCTAAGTGACTTGACAAGAGTTTGGAAATGTGGCCGCCTGTGGGTTTCCTTTCTGTAAATGCATGGCCCCTTTCTTCCTCCTTCCAGATCATGGGGAAAGAAGCTGAACTTCAGGTTTTGTAAGGGTAAATGGTGAAAACTATCTTTATAAGTATTTTGAAAATAAAAAGCTATTATCAAAAAAAAATTTTTTAAAGCACTTACAAATATGACTTCAATTTATCCTCACAACAATCCTAAGAGGTGGGTACTATTGTTAGCCCTATTTTATAAATAGGAAAACTGAAACAGACAGATTAAGTTAATTGCCCAAATGCTATTTTGCCTCAGTTTCCTCATCTCTCAAATGAGCTGGAGAAGGAAATGACAAACCACTCCAGTATCTTTGCCAAGAAAACCACAAATGGAGTCAAGAAATCATGCATGACAGAAATGATTCAACAGCAAATTGTCTCTATTTACATTTACTTTTCTCCATTTTTCATTCTGGTTAGTTAAGTGAGGAGATAATTTTGGGGTGATCAGTGAAATTTCAGCATGTCAGAAAAATCAGCATGTCAACTTTTCTATAGATCTTCATGAAAATAATTTAGCAAAATTATTTTCTTTAATTAATTAGCAAGTGAAGAAAGCCACGGAATGATCCAGACTTCAATTAAAAGTTAGACTGGAAGTTAACAAGAACCACATGTTATCTTCAGACAGCAAGTCTTAGAGGCATTTATTAAGTGCTTACTGTATGCCAGGAACTATGCTAAGGCACACAGCATTACCTTGCCTCATATTTATAAGTTCCCTTGACGACATTTGACACAGATTATACTTTATGGGCTAGATGTCTGGATTGTGATTATAAATGGCGGGCTCACCTAATTAATAGATTTGGGTCCTAGATAGTTCCAGCATGGTCACTAATTGACCATGACCTTGGAAAATCCTATTGCCCAAGTTTTATCACTTGAAAAATGAGTTGGTTACAATAACTGCTATAATGTAAATGAACAGAAGAAAGACAGATATTAGTTGCAATGACTGGTCTTAACTCTAATACTCATTGAACTAGGAAAGTCTGGATTCAAATCCCACACCTAACATATACTAGCTGAGTGACTTTAGGCAAGTCACTGAAAATGTCACCAGAAATAAATGATGTAAAAACAAAAGGGATCAACAAAGATTTTTAGGGGATAGAGCAATAAGATTTAAGTGATTTTCTCCAGGTTCATACAGCTATTAAGTGTCTGAGACTGAATTTGTATTCAGGTCCTCCCAGCTCCAGCACCCATTCTCTGTTCACTGTACCACTCTGCTGCTCCCAAATAAAGATCATTTATTTAATTTATTTAATTAATTTACTTTAAATTAATTAAAGGAGTATTTCAAATGAATTGCTCTTTAAAATCGCCATCTAATTATACTTTGGGGAAAACCTAACATCAGAAATGCAATATACCTATTTATTTTTAAAGAACATTATCAAACTGGAAATATGTATAGAAGAATTACATATGCTTAATATATATTGGATTGCTTGCTGTCTAGGGGAGGGTGGAGGGAGAAGGAAAGGAAAATTTGGAAGACAAGATTTTACAAAGGTCAATGTTGAAAAGTTGTCCATGCATATGTTTTAAAAAGAAAAAGGTTTAAGTAATTAAAAAAAAAAAAAGATAACAAAAATAAAAGAACAAAATATAACTTATCAAAAAACAAAACTTGGTCATTTCCAGAAACCCACACAGCAAATATGTTCATGGCTTTGTGAAGACTGAGGACTTGGGTTCAGATTCTACCTCTGATCCTTACTACTAGGGCAAGTCAGTTAACCGGAACTTCTGTTTCCTCACCTGTAAAATGAGAGGGTCACTCTAAATGATTTCACAGGTCCCTTCCAGCCCCAATTACTTTGGCTTTCTGTTCATTTCTCTGAAAAGGGGAACTATAATTGACATAATCAAACTGTACCCACTGTTATCTTTCCAGGCTTTGTTTTACTTTGGGGCCTGCCTTCTTTTATTCACCAAATGTCTCTCACCAAGAAACATATTCAACTAAATACAGATGTTATAATATTTTACTAAGAGATTGTTGTTCTAAGTTATCCCTACCTGAAAATTGGCTACAATGCCCATTCCAATACAGCCCACCAATCCAAGGACTAATGCCACCAGGTTAATAATTGGACTACTGAAATAAGAAGTCTGATTTTGCTTCTCCACAATTTTATATCTTGTGTACATAGTGGCTGCACCTGAAAAGGAAAAACATTTTTATTGTGAGATTTTTTAAAATTAAAAGATACTTGAGCAATCCCATGACTTAAAACATTTTTAAACCTTGAAAATCAATTTTTAAAATACAGAGAAATATCTAAGGCTAGATGGAAAATGCAAATCTTCAGATTTCAGTACATAATGGGTTTAAAATGATCAAAAAACAATTGTATTTAGAAAGTGGTTTTTCCCTTCCTTAATATCCAAGCAGATATTCCTGCTTGACTACTTATCCTGATAGGAGCCTAATTCAAAACCTTTCAATAAGCGTGATTCATACTACTGTTTATTCAGACTAAAACAATGCATCTAGCGCCTAAGGTCTAAGGCCAGCTAAATACATTCCTGCCTGGGGAATGAAGGACAGGGAAAAGCGGGAAAGTGCAAAGGGTCTCTTTTTCAGTGCTCATTCATTATTCATAGTTCTTCTTCACTTGGGTAAGTCGAGACAAATACACAATTGGCAAAAATGGAGCAGAAAAGGAGTGGGCAGCTTTTAGAGATTTGATGTATAGCACTGCATTTGCTCATCTGAGTCAGAACACTCACAAACATCAAGACTGGTCTGATGAAAATGATGGGGAAATTCAGAAGCTGCTAAATGAAAAAAGAAAAAAGAAAAAAAGAAAACTCCGGAGGATTTACCAGAAGAATAGTTCATCCACTTCTAAGAAGGTAGCATTCAAGGCCATCAAAAGTAAATTGAAATTTAAGAGAAATGCAGGATTCTTGGTTCAGTAAGAATGATGAAATTCACTTTTATGCTGATAGTAACAATCCAAAGTGATTATTTCTGAACACTTGCAAAGTATTCTTAACAGACCATCATCAGTCAATGCTGAAACTACTGACCTCCAAAAGCATAGGACAACCGTGCCCTCCTAGAGAGATGACAATAGAACTGCCTTATAAAGCAACCACTATGTGTGAGGCACTGTGTTAAATGCTGGAGATATAAAAAGGAGCAAAAGATAGTCCCTGCCCTCAAAAAGTTCAAATCAAATAGGAGAGACAGTGAGCAAGGAAGTTAAATAAAAGCACATGTGAGAAAGAAAGAAAGAAAGAAAGAAAGAAGGAAAGAAAGAAAGAAAGAAAGAAAGAAAGAAAGAAAGAAAGAAAGAAAGAAAGAAAGAAAGAAAGAAAGAAAGAAAGAAAGAAAGAAAGAAAGAAAGAAGAGAGATAGCTCTAGAATTAAGAGGAATTAGGAAAGAATTCCAGTAGAGAGTGAGATTTTTATCTGGGACTTGGAAGCCAGAGGACAGAGATAAGGAAGGAAAGTATTCCAAACATGGTAGAATACTCCTGAGAAATGCCCAGAGCCAGGAAATGTGTGTGGGAGTCTCAGACAAGCCTGTGTCACTGGAGTAAAGTGTACATGTTGGGGAGTAGAGTGTAAAAAGGAAAAGAGGGGACTAATTTATGAACAGCTTTGAACAACAAAGCAAGCATCTTGTACTTGATCCTGGAAGTAATCTGGGAGTCACTGGAGTTTTTTTGAATAGGGAAATATGATTAGGGCTTTAGGAAAATTATGTTGATAAAGTCCAGGGTAGCCAGCTAGGTGGTCATTAGCAAAGAAAGTCTGAAATACTGATAGGATTATAGTACTCTTCAAAGCAAGCAGAGAAAGGCACAGATGAGATCATCTCAGCCTTAAGTGAGCCTTTTGTTCAACAAAACTATGTTATAGTTTCACTCCAGGTGGAAGGTCTTTAGAAATCCCAACTTGCTGTATTCAATCTAAAAGCCTAGATATGCCATCAGGCCCAAAGGTTATAGTTCCCCTGTAAAATATCTGTTCATGGTGTCATCTTTGCTAAATCCCTTTTAGGATTAGCCCACAGTCTATGGTGTAATCCCCTTCCTTTGCTAAATCCTTTTGGGGTTACTTTGCTAAACTCTTCTATGGATTTAGCCAATCTAATGGTGAGCTTCCTTTGATGGTGTCTTCCCTCTAGTTAACTAAATTCCACTAAGGAACTTGTCTTTCCTATTGTTAATTGTTTAAAAACCTCTTTCCTTGCTAATTCCAATGAGCTTTTTACAAAATAAACTAGCAAATCTTTGTATCCTGTGATGAAGGCCTGGCTTGATTTCTTCAGGTTGACTGAATTGTAATTTTATATAATATTATTTTACAATCTATTGCTCTTCTGACTTTCCTTCATATTACCACTCCTGGTAGTTACTTTACCTTTAGTTTAATGGCTGAATGGAGCATGGATTACAGTAGAGAGAGACTTGAGGCAAGCAGACTCCTCTCCCAAGCAGACTATTACAATAGTCCAAGTTTTATTGTTCATCCTTCATTTTTCAAAAAGGACCAATGACATGGGAGGATGAGGTTTTGACTTGCTCAAGAATTTAAGGGAGGCAGAGCTGTGAAAAATCAACAGCCTCACTCATTCCCCAGTTTAGTGGTAAGACAAAAGTCAATGACAGGAAAAGGACAGGGATGCAGAGGATGGATGGCCCTGGCTTTCCTCAATTAAGTTCTTTCCCAGGTCTCAGTTTGTCTGAGATAACCCATTCAGAGGCTAAGGACTAAGTAACAATAGATGGCTTAATTTACCATCACAAAAATATCAGGCCAGGAATGGGAAGAGAATTCAACTGCTATTTATATTCATTATAAGCCAACAAAACCTAAATAACGAGTCATAGAGCCTTGGGTCAGGGGATGCTATTGACCATTCAATAACCAGACCAGAGTGAGTAGGATTTAGAAGAATAATCAAATAACTCCATTTGAAATACATGGGTTGGTTATTTTGGCCCTCGATGGCCATTCAATAGCCAACCTCCTCATTTTATGGACCATAAGATCTCAGAACTAGACAAGACCTTGGGGGCCATATGGTCCAACTTTCTCATTTATCAATTAAACAAAGAAAAAAAAAAAGGAGGTCCCACTATGGTGCAGTGACCTCCTCAAGGTCATCCAAGGTAGCCACCAAATGGCAGGAGAAGGATTTGAACTTAGATCCTCTGACTTCAAAATTGGCCCTCTTAAGCTCCACTGTGCCATCATGATGTCTCCACAAATTTATCTTTATTCTTTACACATCCTTTAAAAACATATCTGATTCAAGGCAATTCCAATAGACTTGTGATGGAAACTAAGGGACCCTGGACCTAGAGATAAGGGAATCTCAGAAGCCAATAGACTGATTTAGAGATACAGGAACTGAGTCCCTGAGACAGTGAGTGACTTAATAAGTAACATAGACAGCAAGTTTCAGAAATGGGATTTGAACCTGGATTCTTGATTTTTATCAGGTTTATTTTCCACTGTAATACACTGTCTCTAGGAACTCAATCTTTATAAAGTCTTCTTTACAAAAGGCTGCTGGACATAAAAATGCCTCAGTGCTCCAACCGTAGAGGGGCTGAGCAAGGGAAAGGAAA
Source organism: Sarcophilus harrisii (assembly GCF_902635505.1). Lineage (NCBI taxonomy): Eukaryota > Metazoa > Chordata > Mammalia > Dasyuromorphia > Dasyuridae > Sarcophilus > Sarcophilus harrisii. Next base: position 23,639,767 of record NC_045430.1, read on the forward strand.
CAATTCCCTTCTTTAAGGAAGACAAATAGGAAAGAAGAAATGAGCCACAAAACAGGCAAGTGAAATGAATTGTCAACACACGGTTAATCTGGTTAACGGATAAACATGTGAACAGGAAGACTGCTCTCAGCTACTTGGGATTCAGGCTTTGAGAATGAAAAAATTCCAAGTTTTCCCATCCAGTAACCATTGTGTTCCTGTTTATCCAGCAGAGGGCAGGATTGTGACCAACAACCAAGAAGTTTTGAAATTCATGGGATCAAAGGAACTCAGAAGCTGAGAGAGATTTGTCCAAGTGAACAACTCATGAACTACCTTTACATTATCAACAGCAATAATAATAATAATTACTACTATTATTATTATAAATTGCATTATATAGTGTTTTAAGACTCACAAAGCACTTTACTAATTTCATCTCGCTTTATTTGCCCAATAATCCTGGGTGGTAGAAATTATTATTATCCCTATTCTATTAGAGATGAAGAAACTGAGGGTAGGGAAATTTCTGAGAGTTAAACAGTAAGGACCTGAGTAAGGATTCCAAACCCAGATCTTCCTACCTCCAAAGTTCAATGCCTTATTTAACATGTCTATTCATATTTTATAAAAGGGATTTGGACAAGGTCTAGTGATTATGGAGAGGGAGAAGAGAAGAGAAGAAGAGAAGAGAAGAGAAGAGAAGAGAAGAGAAGAGAAGAGAAGAGAAGAGAAGAGAAGAGAAGAGAAGAGGAGAGGAGGGAGTAAGGGAAAGAGAAGGGAGGGAGAGAAGGAGGCAGAGAGAAAAGGAAGGAAGGGAGAGAGGGAGAGAGAATGGAAGGGAGGAAAGAAGGAAGGAAGGAAGGAAAGAAGGAGGGAAGGAAGGAGAGAAGAAGGGAGGGAGGAAGGGAGGGAGAGAAGGAAGAGAAAGAGGGAGAGGGAAGGAGATAGAGAGGAGGGAGGGAGCTATCTTTGAAACAATCAACTAACTATACCAGAAGCAACAGGACATAGAAATGGAAATACAGATGAGCAGCAGTGTTGAAAATAACATGTTGAATTGATTATATACCTTTGAAAAAAAGGAAAGCTGCACATGATAGACATTCAGGAATACACATACAGTCATCTGTTTTCTGTTTTGATGTGAACACAAAAATGTGCTCCTTTTTCTTTTTCTGTTTACAAACAAATCAGAGGATCTCCTGGCTCTCCTTTTAGAGATGAAGCCACTGAATCCCAGAGAGATTCTAAACTTCAATATGATCATCTGGTAGTGAACGTGAGCCAAATTTTCCTCTCCCCATAGGAAGGCAGGCAGAATCCAGACCAGGACCCTTCCACTGTGCTACCCAAGCTCCCCTCATATGTTGGTGGCAACATCCTTATGTATCACAGTCTAGACCTTCCAGATATGTGGTAAATATTTCCAGACATCACCAGGTGAGAGAGCCTGCCAGCACAAGTCTCGCTTCCTCTGGAGCTTTCTGTGTTACTTTGGCCAAAAAAAAAAAAAAACCATCCTCTGGAGGCCAACCTTCTGGGTGCTGACATCCTCCAAAAGTAGCAGAGTTGTTCTTCCAATAGCACATACACAATCAACTGTATCTGACACCTTTCCAACTGAACAGAACCTGCCAAGACTTGTGTTTATTTGAGGACCCAGCCTTTGAGAAGCCAGGACCTCTTCTACACTGTTCCCTTTGCTGGAAAAAGGACTAACAGTACAATAGAAAGACCCCCTAGCTCTGGATGCCACAGGCCCTGGACTGAAATCCTGTTAATATTTGTTATGATGTTGGTCAAGTCACTTAACTTCCTGGGAGTCTCAGTTTCCTCATCTGTACTTTTTCAAAAAGAAAAGGGGGAAGGGTCTCTGAGGTCCTTGGACATGACACTTTCCCGCTCTGGGCTTCAAATTTCCTCCTCTGCAAAATTAGAAATTGAGATCAGTCGGTTTCCCTTCTAGCTCTAGACAGCCTCTAAAGTCACTTCCAGATATAGACAATTCTAAGTTCCAATTCTGATGGAACATATGATGGACTTAATAGTCCAGTTGCCTAGAATCCTAGGGAGTTGAATAAGTGAGTCAACCAACCAGCATTTATTAAGCACTGACCATATGCTAGGTATAGTGCTAAGTGTACAAGAAAGGCAAGTCTGATGACAGTTTAATGGGGGAGAACAAGACTCATGTAGAAGAAAAATTCAGGAGAGTTGTAGTTACACAGAGAAGTCGCTATGAAGGAGAAAGACAGGGAAAGATTTCTGATAGCCGGGGAGATTTTAACTGGAATGAGAAAGAAACAAAGGAAGCCAGAAGACAAAGGGAGAATGCTCCAAGAATTGGTGAAAACCCAGTGCCTTCTGAAACAGAGGTCATAATCCACCAGCTCCCACTACTTCTCTCTATATTAAATAGAAATCAGGAAAAAAAAAAAATTAAGCCTAATATCAATTGTCCAAAGACATATATAGGGGTGTTACTCTTTAAGGAGCAAATTAATTATAAACCTCTGCAAACCTTAAATCATTAGATAACTGTGAGCTATTCTTTGTAAAGGAACCCAGTGGCAAATACTTCTGGAAAGTCAGGAATGCTTCTTATTAATTATTTACCAGTCTTTTTACAAAAACATTTCCTTATTTTTAAAATATAGCAAAACTCTATTTGCAAATGCATTTTTTTTCACTGAAGTATTTTCTAAAAACTTGTCCATATGTCCATAATCAGTAAATGATAGGTCACTTAATTTTTTTTTTTTAATTCCAACTAGTCATACCAGCAAGGTGGGCGTGTTTATTTGCTTGTGTGTGTTTGTCAAGATTTATGTTTTACTTTTTTCTTCCCTGTGAGAGCAGGGTGAGGAAGTTAAAGAGAGAAGTAATTTGTTTAATTGATAAAAATAAAATCAATCGGTTCTACATACCAAGAAAGGCAGAAAAGTTGATCATGAATCCAAAGATACCACTCTCAGGAGGTGTTGTTCCTGTGTCACTACAAAACGAAAAGAATTATCACAGATTTTTTTTTTTTTTTTTTTTTTTTTTTTTTACTCAATCTTCCCAAGGAGAAGGGCCTGGGTTCTTTTACAGAAAGTTGTTTAGTTTATTCAGAGACTTGATTGATTGGCCTGCTCTGTTTCTTCAAGGGTCACAAACATTCAGGGAGTCTAACATTTGGCTGTGTTTCATTTAAACACATTTCATTTTTGTTCCATACACAGATTCGCTTTCTGTTTTCCCCAAATGGGTTTGAAAAGAATCAATCTATACAAAGTCCAAGCTTCAGGACATAATATTATCATTGTTATATTTTCCATAATAGTGACTGACATTGTCAACCATAACACTAAGCATAATAACACTTTTATCCTGTTATTCTCGAGACTAACAGTCTAATTAAAAGCATTTTTTAGTCCCTGGGGCTAGGTGGTATAATAGATAAAAGTGTCAGACTCAGAGACTGGATTCTTCCAGCCTTCCTCGTTCTGAACTCAAATCCACCTCAGATAATTATTACCTATGTCACTTCATACTATTTGCCTCAGTTTCCTCATCTGTAAAATGAGTTAGAGAAAAAAATGACAAATTACTCCAATGTTGCTGCCAATAAAACCCCAAATGGTATCATGAAAAGTTGTATTCAATTGAAACGACTGAAGAGCTCACTGTCCTCAAGGTTGGCTCTCTCATCCCTGCACCAAAGGTAAAGGAGAATCAACCAAAAAATTGCATTGGAGACATAAGAGTGAAGGTCTGAAAAATTATTAGGCTATTTTATGCACTGACATGAATTAAATCAGGCAGTTAGATGGCATATGGACAGAGCAACAGCCCTGAAGTCAGGAGAACCTGAGTTCATGCAGCCTCACTTAACACTTACTAGTTGTGTTGAACCTGGGCAAGTCAGTTAACCCCAATTATTTCCTCAAAAAAAAAGAAAAAAGAAAGAAAAGAAAAAAAAAAAAAAGAACTGAATTAAATCTAGGCAGTTACATGGCACATTTAACTACTGTGATGTTCAGTATTGAGTTTTCAATAAACCATTTACTGAATAGAAGTTCAGTCTGTTCTCTTCTTGAAAATATATTGCTGCTATGATATAGATAATAGCGGGGGGCCACCCCCTCTGAGTGAAACCCTTGGACCAACTGGGAGTGTTTCCACATTTAGAAACAGTTTGGAAATACTTAAGTAATGAAAACCTGGCAATTTCTAAAAAGTCACACTTGAAAACCTTTCAAGATTTCACCTGATGCTTTCTCTTCGGCAAGGATCCAGAATGGGAGAATAAAGTCCTTTGAATCCTTTGAACCCTTCATATTTTAAGTGCAAACCAAATAATTTAAAGTTCTTTCTCACAGCACACACCTCAACTCTGAGCTAGCCTTCCAAACGCCATCTGCATCCAAAGAGAGAACTACGTGGACTAAAGTAGTCTTTTTACCTTTTTGGTGGTGGTTGGTTGCTAAATTTTTTTTCTTCCCGTGGTTTTTCCCCTTCTGATCTGGTTTTTCTTGCACAACATAACAAATATGGAAATATGCTTAAAAGAATTATATATATATCTAATGTATATCAGATTGCTTGCTGTTTCAAAGAGAGGGGAAGCAAGGGAGGGAGGGAGAAAATTTTGGAACAGTCTTACAAAACTATTTTTATGTATATTTGGAAAAATAAAACACTATTAAAAAGTAATAAATGACCAAAGGAAGAATTTTATGGTTTATAGTCCTAGCTTTCTTTGTTTTCTAAAAAGGATCCCTTTCTAGAATATGAAAAAACACAATGTGGCTAACTTAATGTCACAAGTGCCCCTATTTCATAGGTATTCATCAATGTGATGGCTGAGTACTCTACGGCCGAATGTCTAGCCATCTTTCAAGGACTTATTAAAAAACCACTTCTTCTATGAAGCCTCCCTTAATATTGCCAGGGCCCAGGGTCACACTGCTAATATTTGATAGGACTTGAACCCAAGACGTCCTGGTATCAAAAAGTTGCAATCATCACATTCAGCCATTACATTATATCATTCTTCTTGGCCCTGTGGACCATAGTACATCAATACTATCTCTGAAGTTTTCTTTATTTCTTTCTTTTAAAAAATATTTCATCTTTTCCCCAGTTACATGTAAATGGTATTTTTTTAAACCTTTTCTCTTTTTTTTAAAGTTTGAGTTCCAAAATTTATCCCTCCCCTCTCTAAACAACTTATACACACAATCATGTAAAACATTTCCATGTTAGTCATTTTGTGGATGACAATGAGAGAAGCAGAGACAGAGAAAGAGACAGAGACCAAGGAGGGGGAAAGGAAGGAAGGAAGGAGGAAGAAAGGTAGTAAAGATGGAACAAAAGAAGGAATAAAGGAAAGGATGAAGGAAGAGAGGGTAGAGGGGGAAAGAAAGTGAAAAATAGCATGCTTTACTCTGTATTCAAACATTATCGGTTCTCTCTCTAGAAGCAGATAGCATCATGAGTCTTTTAAGACTGTCTTAGGTCATTATGTTGCTGAGAAAAGTTAATTAAGTCATTTATAGCTGATGATGGTCAACTATCACTGTGTACAATGTTCTTCTGATTCTGCTTACTTCACTTTTGTGAAAATGGAATGGTTGGTACTTTTACTAATCACCTTGATTTGTCCAGACTGACCTGGGAATCAGATAAAACTGAGCATTCCCTTGCTGAGCGTATCAGAAGCTCCTTGCAGTATTGGCAACTGAATCCAGAGCTTCCCCAGATATGCTAAGATATGATTCATATCAGTTCCCAGTTCCAAAAAACAACCCAGCTCAAATTTCACCTGATAAGATCATTAGGAGATTACAACCCCGCAGTGATTTTTTTTCTGTATAACCCCTCTTCCTATGCCCACCTTGACCTCAGTTCTAAGTATGCTCCCACATAAACATGTCTACTTACTTAAAAAGAATAAAGCCAAGTATACAACTTAACAAACAAAATAATGTCTTTCTATTGTCTTAGACCAAACACTGGGGGGAAAAAATGTTGACAATTTATATCAGTTCATATAAGTCTTTCCAGGTTTTTGTGAACTCATCCTGCTTGTCACTTCTTATAGGTACAATAGGATCCCATCATAATCATAAGCCACATCTTGTTCAGCCATTCCCCAGTTGAGAGGTAGCCTCCTTTTTTTAAATTTCTGGAATATAGAATTACTAGTGGTATTACTGGATCAAAGAGTATGTAAAGTTTTAGAGCCCTTTGGGCATAATTTCCATGGAGTTTTCTTCATAAAAACACTGAAGAGCTTGACTATTTCCTTCTCCAAAGACAATGACCATTAAATAAGAAGTAGTCCACTTGATTTGCTGTTTGCTGTACCTTGAGGTCATGGAACCTTTTGATCTGACTTGAAGCTGATATCTATCCCATTAACAAGTCAGCTCTTTGAGAGCAGGAACTGTCTTCCTTTTTTATTTGTATCCCCAGAAATAAGCAAATTTCTTTGTATCTAGTAAGCAATTAATAAATGCTTTATTTAGTCCCTCATTCATTCTGAAGAGGCAATCTTTCTATCTGTGAATTCTTTTAAAAGTTTTGCCTACAGTTTTAATAATTTTGTGACAAAGAGAGCCAGAGAGAGTACTGTGGTAAATGAGTGTGAATCACAACATAGTATTTTCACTTTTTTGTGGTTGCTTGTATTTTATTGTCTTTCTAATTTTTTTCCCTTTTTGATCTGATTTTTCTTGTGCAGCAAGATAATTGTATAAATATGTATAAATATATTGGACTTAACATATATTTTAACATGTTTAACATATATTGGAAGACCTGGCATCTAGGAAAGGGGTGGGGGGAAGGAGGGGGAAAATTTGGAACACAAGATTTTGCAAGGGTCAATATTGAAAAATTATCCATGCATATGTTTTGAAAATAAAAAGTTTTATAAATAAATAAATAAAAGTTTGCCTATAAGGAACTGGAAATTGAATGGATGTCCATCGCTTGGAGAATGGCTGAATTAAGTTATGACTTATGAATGTAATGGAATATTATTGTTCTAATAAAAAACGATGAGCAGACTGATTTCAGAAAAGCCTACAAAAACTTATATGAAGTGATGCTGGGTGAAGTGAGCAGAACCAAGAGAACACTGTACATAGTAACAACAAGATTATGTGATGGACTTAGCACTTCTCAACAATGCAATGATGCAAGGCAATTCAAACAGACTGCGATGGAAAATGCCAGTCACATCCCAAGAGAGAACTACAGAAACCGAATATGGATCAAAGCATGGTATTTTTATCTTTTTGTTTGTTTTTTCTTGTGTTTTTTTTTCCCTTTTGGTCTGATTTTTCTTACCACAATATGAAAATATGTTTAAAAGGATTGCACATATTTAACTTATATCACCTTGCTTTTTGGATTGGGGAGGAGAGAGATCAGGAAGGAATGGAGAAAAGTTTAGAACACAAAAATGAATACAAAAATGTATCTGGAAAAATAAAATCCTATTAATTTTTTTTTAAAAAGACTCACATGAACTGATATTGAGTAAAGTGAGGAGAACCAAGAGAACACGGTACGTAATAACAAGATTATGTGATGATCAACTGTAATGGACTTCTCAACAATGTGGTGATTCATGGCAATTCCAAAAGGGATGGAAAATGCCATCCATATCCAGAGAGAAAACTGTGGAGACCAAGTGTGGATCAAAGTATAACATTTTCACTTTTTGGTTTATTTTGCTTTTTTTCTTTCTCTTGGTTTTTTTTCCCTTTGAGACTGATTTTTCTTGCACAACATGACAAATATGGAAATATGTTTAAAACAATTGCATATATTTAACCAATATCAGACTGCTTGCTGTCTTGGGTGGGGGGAGAGACAAGGGAGGGAGGGAGAAAAATTTGCAACACAGTCTTACAAAAATGAATGTTGAAAACTATCTTTCCATCCATTTGGAAAAATAAGAAATTGAGAAAAAAATAAAATACAATTTTTGTCTATAGCGATTGCAATTAGTTTTGTTTGAGTAATTCATGACCTTTGTATATGGTTTTGTTTCTATTCCATAAATAGTAAATATTCATACCTCGTCCTTCACTCAAGCACCTACCACTGAGCTCTAGCCTCATATAGGACTGCTAAATATTTCCTGTTGTCATGATTAAAGAAAAGTGTTGTTCTCAGAACTGAGCAGGAAGCAGCGGCTAATACTTCTGAGCCCCCATCTCCTCTAGATTGGACCATTAGGATCAGCCTAAAGGTGGCCAAAGGCATTCATGCATGACTTTTTTGGCTCGAAAGCAGTAAAAAGTCAGTGATGAGTGACATCGGCTAGGGCAGCCAGTGCCACCTGTCCGTCCATTAGAAGAAACAGCCTGAGGGAAAGGAGGACATAGTATGAAGTTAATGGAGGGAAAAGGGGAAGAGAAAGAACAGGAGGAATATTAAGTATCTATAGAAGAAGAGGGGAAGGAAGCAGAGGAGGCCAGGAAGTAAGGCTTTCATTTGTGGTTAAGAGGCTGCTGGTAAGAAAGTAGACAAAGATTGGATTTTTCTACAGATGTGGGTTCTTACGTCCACTGAACATAAACCAAGAATTTCATAGCCTCAAAATGCAATTCCTGGGGAAATCTAGGTTTTTAATTTCTTTTTTGTTTTCCAGTTTCCATATGGATGGAGGCTAGATGATAAGAGCTAGCTTTGATGCCACAAAGATTGAGTCCCAGTGCCATTTCTCACACAAATTATCTTGTGTAATCCTAGTCAAATCACTTAACTCTTTGGTGATTCTTTAAGATGGAAATGTGCAGAGCACATTGCTCATCTGTATTGGGAGATGGGTATTTCCTCACTGGGGATTCTCTATACCAATGAAATCACAAGACCCAGTCCCTACCCCTATTATTAGCAATTATGATAACAATAAATAGTTAACATTTATTTTTTATTATTACTTACTAAATGCCAGACACTACATTGAAAAATTTACTTTTATTCTCATTTGATCCTCACAACTCTGGGAGGGAGATATTATTACTATCCCCATTGTAATATGTAAAAATATGAGGAAACTGAGGCAAATAGAGATTAAGTTACTTGTCCAGGGTCACATAGCTATTACTAAGTGTCTGAGGTTGGATTCCTGACTTGAGACCCTGCACTCTATCCAATTCGCTACTAGGTGACTCAGAAAGAAGGCACATAAAATGTAAGTAGAGATGGAGACATTTCAAAATGAAGTCTGTGGCTCTTCTGTTTGTTCAATATCTTATTGGACCCATTGGCCTTTATACCTACTAGTACAAGGTACTGTTCGTGTCAAACTTGGTGACTTGGTAGAAAGAGAATTAGGTTGAAAATCAAGAAGACCCAAGTTAAAATCTGGCCTCAGACACTTACAAGAGTGTGACTCTGGACAAGTAACTTATCCCCATTACTTCCAAAAAATAAAAGAAAAGCATAAAATATACTCCCTCCTTATTTAAGCCCAGTTTCTTTAATTTAATTTAATAGCCTTTTATTTACAGAATATATACATGGGTAACTTTACAGCATTAACAATTGCCAAACCTCTTGTTCCAATTTTTCACCTCTTACCCCCCCCCCACCCCCTCCCCTAGATGGCAGGATGACCAGTAGATGTTAAATATATTAAAATATAAATTAGATACACAATAAGTATACCTGACCAAAACGTTATTTTGCTGTACAAAAAGAATCAGACTCTGAAATATTGTACAATTAGCTTGTGAAGGAAATCAAAAATGCAGGTGGGCATAAATATAGGGATTGGGAATTCAATGTAATGGTTTTTAGTCATCTCCCAGAGTTCTTTTTCTGGTAAGCCCAGTTTCTTAAATTGTGGTTTATGGCCCCACATGGAATCTAATGAATGAATACAGGGAACGTGAAATTATCATTTATCATTAGTAACTGTTTGATTTGTATATCTATTTTATATACCTACATATCCAGAGTTACAGAAAAATTTCTTAAGCAGAAAGGGGTCACCAGTGGAAAAAATTTAAGCGGCCCTGATCTAAGCCCCTAAGGGTATGATTTCCTTCAAAATGCAACTGAATCACATGAAATTTCCGTGGTTTCCCCATCTGCTAGTGTTCTCCCATCCAAAATTGTCTTGCATTCATTTTATATGTATTCTGATGGACTTGTTCTCTTTGGTTAATATGTAAATTCTTTTGTAGGAAGAACCATTTTATTTTTCTATTTATATTCCCAGGCTTTGCTGTGGCAGGTTCCATAGAAAAAGCAAGATAAAGACTTGGGACTTGATTTGATTCTATATATGTCAAGGAACAACTTGCAAACAGGGTTAAGAGAGTAGGATGTAGGTGGAGTGGGAGGAAGGATGGAAACTGATTCCTTTGCCACCTTCTACCACTAAGGAGGGTCCTCTTGATAGGTTTGATACTGTGATACTCACTCATCCTCCCTCGTTCCCTCCACCTGTTCCTCCCTACCTGCTGTTACCTGCTACAAGAGACTCAGAAAAGCAAAGTCTCATTATCAAAATCTTTGATCCAACACTAAAAAAGATAAGGTTTTACCAGTGGAAATGTCATTAAAATGTAAATGTTTACAAGATTGCTTAATGTCTAGGGGAGGGGAAGAGGAGAAAAGGAGGGGGAAAAAATTCAGCACACAAGATTTTGCAAAGATAAATGTTGAAAACAATTTTTGCACATATTTGAAAAAATGAAAAGTTTTTTTTTTAAATGTTATCTTTTAAAAAAGAAGAAATGATGTTAGAGATGCTTTACTGCTAAAGCCCAAGGACTGTAGTTTCTCTTTGTAATGAAGCAAAAACTTTCTACCCAATCTGTAATCTACTCCATTAGAATGCAGGCTTCTTGAGAGCAGGGACTGTTTGGCTTTTCAATTTGCATCTCTAGTACTTGGCACCTGCTGAGTCATTTCTCTTCATCTGACTCTCTGTGATCCCATTTGGGGTTTTCTTGGCAAAGATACTGGAGTGGTTTGTCATTTTCTTCCCTAGTTCATTTTGCAGAAGAGGAAACTGAGATAAACAGGGTAAAAGGACTTGTCCAGGATCATTCAGCTAATTAAGAATCTAAAGCTGGATTTCAACTCAGGTCTTTCTGATTCTAGGTCTGGCACTCTAACCACTGCACCACCTAGCTGCCCACATGGCACTAAATAATCCCTTAATAAATGACTTCTATTTTTCATTCATTCATTATCTGGGTATGGAAGCTATTGGAACTTATCTTGAGTTCAAGAATAACTGAGTAACGTGTATAATATATATGAGATCACTTGCTCTCTCAGAGAAGGAAAGAAAAGGGAGGGAAGGGTAGAATTTGGAACTCAAAAAGTTCTAAATTGATTTTTACAAATAATTGGGAGGAAATAAAATATTATTTATTTTTAAAAAAAAAATAGCTAGGTAGACAGTGAGGTAAGATTAGCCTGGAAAGACAGGTTGGAACCAGATTGACAAACTATAGACAACTCAGAAATTAGTGGTATTTGATCTTACGAGCAACAGGAAGCCCCCATAGCCTCTTAAGAATGAAGTAAAATGGTCAGATCTCTTCTGTTTGGAGGATGAGAGATAGTATGACCAGAATGTCTTGAGCAAGTCTCTTGACTTCTCAGGGGTCCAAACAACTCCCTAAGACTAATTTGCAGAGGAGATGCCAGTCTACATCAGCAGAGGGAGTTTCCTTCCCAAAGAGATCCCTATATTAATGAATTCACAGGTCTGTTCTCTATCACCTCTTCCTTGGAAGATGGATTGGAGCCAGAAGAGAGAGAATACAGGGAGACCAATTTGGAGATCACTGCAATAATCCAGAACAGAGCCATATATGGTGTCTTTGTGCCGGCAGATTACTTACTTATATTCATGTGAGCTGTCTGATTATTGTTTCTGTTTTATATGGGTATTTTAAAGTGCAGCCAAAAAGACTGAAAGAAGGCAGGTAAAAGTGATGGTGATGATGATGATGATAGATGGATGAATGAAAAGAAAGGTGAAGCTATACAATATTGTTCTTATCCAAAGTCAGGAAGGGAGATCATAGATCTGAAACACTTCAATTTTTTTTTTATGTGATGACTAGTTTTGCTGGGATTTTTCTCTTCTTCCTCTTAAAAAAAAATCTTTTGTTCCAATCAAAGATAGAAGAGAAGAGATACTGAGGGAAATCTAGGGAATGTAAAAACAAAGGATATCAATAAAATCTGCCTTTTTTTTTTTTGAAAGAGTGAATTAGTGATATCAAGAATTCAGTTTATTTGCACATTTCCTGTATTTACATTTCTATTAGTTTGGCTGAGGCTGAAAAGTTCCAAGTAGTTCCTGTAACATCCTTCCCTTTCTTTTTACTGAACAAATTTATGAGGCTAAGCCAAAACACACTTCATGTTATCTCATACACACAAGAATGAAGCAACTTTTAAACAGTACAGTTAAAACATGTCTGGCCAAAGAAAGAAAAAAGGACACTATGTCTCTGGATTATGAGACTTTCAGGATGTTGATCCAAATTTCATTGACTCATAGAATCTTCAAACTGAAATGAACCACTAGGTTCAAACTCTCCCATTTTACAGATGAGGAAATCAAGACCTAAAAGTCAGGTCCATGTAAGAGATGTTCCTATCTTCTCATGATGACCTATTTATTATCTCTATCTATCTGGCATTTAAGAATTTGTCTCACCTTTTCTGAATCTGTTCATCCTTTAATGTTCACTAATATGAGATGCTCAGAAGAAACAGAGCTAACTTCCAATAAGAAAATTTCATTTTCTGGGGTCCTTTCGAGATATAAGATCTATATAATTCTATGAGTTTAATGCTAATTTATACTTAACATGAGATTCCATGGGACAGAAGAAAACTAAACATGGAGAAGCAAGAGTTTCTGTAATCATAGGTGTTAAGAACATTTCCTAGCTAACCTTGGTAAATTGTTCTGCCTTCCTTTTGGTTGGTGAGTGTTATGGTTCAGACACATAACAGTTGGAGGACCTCTTCTTCAATTTTCACCCCTTCCCCAAGATTTCTATTGGTTGAGCTAATACAGTGACAATAGCATATTCTTGTACTGGGACATGGGATTGTTGGAAGGACTATCACATGCTTTTGACCAACTCCATTAGGTAATTGAAACTTGAGGCTCAACATATTGTTATGGTTTTTAATAATAAGTGTCGAGTTAGGCACATCAGAGATAATCTAATTAGTCTGATTTAATCAGAACTTTGGCTCTCATCCCAGACATGGCAATCAACTATATAAAGATCTTTGGAATCATGTCTCAAGAAAATACTCAATAAATGTAAGTTTTCAATTAAAGAAATTAAAGGCAAAAGGAATCAAATTTTCAGAAATACCAAGATCTTATGTTTCTCCAAACAGGAAGCTATTGTCAAGGGAATTTCTATGCAAGTACTGATTAGATGAGATGAGCTCCAAGATCCCTTCCAACTTGAAGATTCTAGGATTTCAAAATTCTTAAGGGATTGAGGGCTGATTTTTTTTTTTTTTAAACAATAAAGAGAGAAAATGAAAAGATGTAAGTGGATGCTCCATTTGAAAGAAGTCAAATTGAAAAATAGATTGACTAAAATTATGGAAATACTCATTAAATTAAATGGAAATACTCATCTTGGGAATGGAGTTTTAAGACCACACTTCATACTCCCATTTGGCTGTCCACTAAAATATCAACCATCCCAGTTTCCCATCTCTTCTTCCAGATCTGGAAACAGTAATCCAGTCCTTGTTCCTGATGAGGAGTAATGAATGAAAAATAGTTGCCAAGCGAATGTTTGTGGCAGCCCTTTTTGTAGTGGCTAGAAACTGGAAACTGAATGGATGCCCATCAGTTGAAGAATGGCTGAATAAATTGTGGTATATGAATATCATGGAATATTATTGTTCTGTAAGAAATGACCAACAGGATGATTTCAGAAAGGCCTGGAGAGACTTACACGAACTGATGCTGAGTGAAATGAGCAGGACCAGGAGATCATTATATATTTCAACAACAATACTATATGATGACCAGTTCTGATGGACGTGGCCATCCTCAGCAACGAGATCAACCAAATCATTTCCAATGGAGCAGTAATGAACTGAACCAGCTACGCCCAGAGAAAGAATTCTGGGTATGACTAAAAAACTATTACGTTGAATTCCCAATCCCTATATTTATGCCCACCTACATTTTTGATTTCCTTCACAAGCTAATTGTACAATATTTCAGAGTCTGATTCTTTTTGTACAGCAAAATGGTCATGTATATTTATTGTGTATCTAATTTATATTTTAATATATTTGGTCATGTATATTTATTGTGTATCTAATTTATATTTTAATATATTTAACATCTACTGGTCATCCTGCCATCTGGGGGAGGGGGCGAGGGGGTAAGAGGTGAAAAATTGGAACAAGAGGTTTGGCAATTGTTAATGCTGTAAAGTTACCCATGCATATAACCTATAAATAAAAGGCTATTAAATAAAAAAAAAGAAAGAAAAAAGAAAAGTAGTTGCCAAGAAATTCAAATTTTCCTATTGCTCTTTTCATAATCCTTGTGTCTGCCTAGACCCAGATTCCCTTCCTACTGTATACGACTGTATACATCTGCATAAATCCATTGGAATTTAAGCCTCTTCAGTAAAGGCAGTAAGGTTTCCTTATTGTCTGTATCCTTGGAGGAGAGCACAAAGCTTGGCACAGAGTAGGTGCTTCATAAATGCTTTTGATGTTGTTGAATCACTTCAATAGTGTCCAACTCTACTATCATCACATTTGGGGTTTTCTTGACAAAGATACCAGATTTGTTTGCCATTTTCTTCTCCAGCTCCTTTGATGGATGAGGAAACTGAGGCAAACAGAGGGAAGTGACTTGCCCAGGGTCTAGCATGCATCTGTGACCAAATTTGAAGTGAGGTCCTTCTGACTCTAGGGTCAGTACTCTATCCACTGTGCCACCTAACTGACCCAAAATAAATTTCTTAATAAGATTACTTTAATAAAATTCTTTTATATTTTATAATAATTACCATCTCTATTATCAAAAAAAAAAAAAGAGAGAGAGAGAGAGAGAGAAACAGACAAGGAGAGAGAACACAAGCTAGTGAGAAGGTTGCTTGTCTCTATCAATTAAAAAACAATACTTAAGATAACTGAGATATTAGTAAGTTTATTCCTGGGTGCTGCTTCTAACTTTTTTTTTTTTTTCATTTCCTCATCTCTAAAAAATGAGAGAACTTAATGACCTCTTTAAATCCCTTCTGTACTTCTAAATCTTATGATTTTCTGATTTAATCTCTCCACGCGCTAAGATTCTAATCTTCAAAAAATAATTAATTAATTAGAAAAATTAAGCAAAAAGATTCTAAGTTTCAGAGAAAACACAATATGAGTTGGTAACTATAACTATAACTTGCTTGGGAGTTGCCTATATCCATGAAATCATGGGTCTACTCCTATTATTTCAAGCTCTGGTTCGGTTTGATATTCTCTTGTTAATGTATTTTCAATATAGATGCTGCAGCATTTGATCCAATGCCAATATTTAGGGTTCAAGGCAAAAAATAAATAAATCAGAAGTTGTACCATGTAGTTAAGTATTAAGAGGTAATAAACATATAAAAAGTATTGGATTAAGTTAAGCCATGAGCTCCCTGATCTCCATATTGAGAAAAAACTTGGTTCAAAGCCTGCCTCCTCACTCTTACTGGGTAGGTGATTCTGGGGAAGTCACATCATATCTCTGAGGCTCAGTTTCCTCATCTATAAAATGGGAGTATTAAATATTTATACCTGTAACACCTTGTAGAAGCTTAAGTGAAATGGAATCAAGTAAGGAACTTATTAAGTGCTTAATGACTGACTATTGGCTCACTCACAACCAATCAATCATTTATTAAGTGGCTACTTGAAAGAGTTTCAGAGAACTATCCTAGAAAAGTCTGGACAGGTTCCGTCACCAGTTGGTCAATGAGTAATGAATTATTCTTGTACAGAACAGAGGAGGCAGGAGTTGAGTTTGGCTTCAGGAGATAAGAACACCCAAAAGGTTGAAATCGGATCTCTGGTGCTGGAAGGAAACTGAGAAGTTGTGTATTCCAATCCTGTTCTCCAGATTAAAACATCTTCCCCTGGCCATCACTCTCCTACATGTTATCTCCTTCTCATAGAACATATGTTCCTTCTGGCCAATATGGAAACTGGTCACCTGAATGGGGAATAATACTAAGATAGATAACTACTTGTATGAAGTCTGACTAACCAGTTCCCTGACACTGACTTTAGCCAAGGGAAAAAAAATGCATATCAGACCAAAGAAACTACAGAAAGTGATTTATTCCACACCAGGATAGAAAGTCAATCATTAGCCCGCTGGCAATAGAAATGGGGACCATTTGAAAAATCATCAAGAGTATAAGCAAAGAAGCTGTAGCCTCCAAGCATGACTGGAGAAGGGCTAAAAATACAACGTTGCCTTTAGGGCTCTGTCCTGAAGCAATAGGAAAGAGTTATCAGAAAGCTCCAGGATGCATATAAACCACAGGGGGAGGGCAGGATCTTGAGTAGCATTAATGATAAGTGTGGACATAGCAGCACTCAGATTGGGTGAGCCCCTAACATTCTGTCTAGAGATGCCAGATATGACCCTGTAAATTCAGCATTCTAAGCCTCAGAGGTGAAAAGGGGGTGCCCTGGGAGCCTGAAGTCAAGAACCCAGACACAGAGTAAGACCAAGCATAGTGGACCAAAAAAGTGAATCAGGAAATCAGCTCTGGCATCAAGCCCTAAATTAAGAGCTAAGCCTCAAGAAATGAATCAAAGCAAAAAGAGAAAGTATTTAACAACTACAAACAGATTCAAAGGGGTGGGGGGGAGGGAATTGTTTTCCACAAGGACAACAAGAAAACTTAGGAGAAATAAAGCAAAAGATAGAAACAAATGAATAAACTTAAAGAAACTTAAAGGGAATAACTTAAAAGAGAAAGTGGGAAAATCTTACCCTAGAAATTATCTCCCTGAAAACCAAAATAGATGAAAAAGAAATCAAGAAAGTCACAAAATAGTAAGAAATTTTACCTTAAGAATCAAAGGATTGAAATTTTAATATAAGGTATCTTACAACAACCTTGGAAAATAAGTCAAGGAAAAAAACATTTAAAAATCATTGAATCCCTGAAAATTAGAACTTAAAAGAGACCTGGACACATGGGAAATCATAAATCAAAACTGCCCAAAATTATTAGGTCCAAAGAGCAGAGTGAAGATAGAAAGACTCTATTCCCTAAAGGGAAAAAAAAAAAACCAGAAAATTTTTAAGCAAAATTCAGAGCTCCTTATATCAAAAGAAAAAAGGCTGCAAGCCTCCAGAAAGAAACAGTTCAGGTATCAAAGAAGCGCAATGAGGATCCAACACATGGCAGCTTCTACAATAAATAATAAGAGATCTTGAAATGGAGGAAGAGGTGTGAGACAGATTGCATCAAAAGAACCTTACTCTTACATGAAATGGACAAAGGAAGGTTTTATACAAACACACACACATACACACAGGCATGCACGAGTTTTTATGTATATATTTATGTATAAATACATCAAACAGGGAAACATTGACGTATTAAGAAGACTAGGAAGGTTACAGTAGCAAGAAAAACATATTTAACTTCCTGATCCTGAAGGCAGGGATTAAGAAAAAAAGAAAAATGTGGAGAAGGGCAAGAGTTGTGCCCATCAATTAAGGAATGCATCATGGCATATAAATGTAATAAAAATTTATTGTAATTGTAGGAAATAATGAAAGAGATGACTGCAGAAAGTCCTGGATAGCATGAATTGATCCAGAGTAAAAAGAGCAAAACTAAGAGAACAGAAGAACACGAGGGCAACAGCATTGTAAAGAAAAATAACTGTGAAAAACTTCAGAACTCTGATCAATGCAATGATCAACAACATCTCCAAAAAATTTTATAAAGAAGCATATTATCTACATTCTGTCAGAGATGATGTCCCGGTTCAAATTCTGTTGGTTTCATTTATTACAAGGGCTTTGTTTTCCCCCTCCATAAAAGGGAGGGATTGCATTGGATTAACTCTAAGGATCCTACCTCCTTCTGGGATCAAAAATATGTGATATTTAAGAACGGAGAGGAAAAGCCCCATAAGATTCTTGTATCAAACAAGTAGTAATAAGGAGGAGACAGAAGATTAGAGCTCAGGGGGATCAAGGCAGGAAGGTTTAGAAATTCAGAATGGAGAAAGGCAAAGGATCAAATGCAAATTTCACTTGGACTACATCCCAAGCTAAATTTAGACCTCTTCAGGAAGACCTAAGGCTAGATAAAGCTCTTTAGAGCCAACTCACTTCTAAGTGCATCCCAAAGGCTCTGGGTACATTCATCAGTGGTTACCTCAAAGTCCAAATCTCTTCCCTGGTTCCCAGTCTCCTCTGTTATCTCCCCATTAATTAAAAGGGCCTTTTCAGATAAGTAATTTGTTACTAACCTATTAAATTTAACATGTACTTTAAAAATCTTCATAACAGAAGTTCACAGTTTTATGTTCAATTCTCTAGTTCCATTATTTGTATGTTGAAATGCTCATATCTGTGAATGTTTTTATATTCATCATTAAAAAAAGAAACAAGGATATGTTTTTTGAGAACAGAAATGGCCTAGCTTGTGTATTTGTAGCATCCCAATTCACGCCGACTAAGCACTTAATAAAATGCATCTTCATTCAATCTTTCTTTCATGTATTCATGAAATGAGTATCAAAAACTCTGTTCTATGGAAATGGAGTGATCTGCTCTTCAGAGATACAGTAGATAAAAAAATGACCAGAACCTAAGTTCTCTAAGGAGAACTGGGAGTCAAGAAAAGATAGGAAACTCTGAGCAATCACTTAATTTCCCTGCAGCCTCAGTTTACTCATCTGTAAAGTGAGTTGGACTGGGTAATTGTAAAATTCCTTTCAACTCTACACCTATAATCCAAGGTCCTCTCAGATCTATAACCCTAAATCACTTTATTTCAGTTTCCTCAACTGTAAATTGGTATTAAGCCAGGTGGCCTATGAGGTCTCATCCAACCTTTAATCTAAATTCATGATCCTCTGATAAAACTAATTGTGAAGATCACTTAACCTCTCAGCCTCAGGCATCCCTCCAAGTTCAAGATGGTAAGTGCCCACATCAATGAAATCATCAGTCTTTGAAGGCAGTTAATATTCGCCAGGATCAAATCTTACAGAACAGGTGTCCCATTCCCAGTATGTCTGCCTAGACAAAGTAAGCAAAATGGTCCAAATCAGATCTTGGTCTCTCTGGCAAATGGACCTCCAAGGAAATCTCCCTAATCCATATGTAAAGCATCTCAGAATCAATGCCATATAGCTGTCTGGTATACACAGTACTGTCTGTGAGCCCCTTCTTGCTTTTCTCAGCTCCATCCACCTTAAATATTTATTGCCCTAATAGGGAGAAAAGATCCAGAGGAGGAGAAGGCAGTAGATTCATTCATAAAACTAGAGAAATAGGTCAAAATCTTGAGGACAATGGATTACAGGTCTAGAACTGAAAGGAATCTTACAAGCTACCTAAGTCCAACTCATTTTACAGATGAGGAAACTGAGGGCCAGGAAAATGTGACTTAGGCTTATAGATCAGGAAGGACCTGAGAGACTATCTAGTCTAACCTACTTTACAGATAAAGAAAGTCATAGATCCGGAACCAAAAAGGGACCTCAGAAGCCATCTAGTCTAACCTACTACTGTACAAATGTGGGAAATGAAGCCCAGAAAAGTGAAGGCACTTAACATCATAGATCTAGAATCAAGACAGAACCTCAGAAACCATGTCGTCTAACCTACTTTACATATAAAAGGCACAGAGAAGTGAAGTGACTTAGGGTCATTCATCTATAACCAAAATGGAACCTTAGAAGCCATCTAGTCTAACCCACATTACAGACAAAGAAACTGAGGCACAGAGAAGTGAAGTCACTTAGAGTCATTTATCTATAACCAAAATGGAACCTCAGAAGCCATCTAGACTAACCTACTTTGAAGATGAGGAAACTGAAGCCGCCCAGGGAGATGAGGTCAGTTAAGGTTACAGGGACATCAGAAGTCATGTATTGCAATCCCTTCTAAAGATGAGAAACCTAAGTGTTTGGAAGGTGCTCTGACATGCTCGTGGTCACACAGGTGGTAAGTATCACAGGAAGGATATGAATTCAGAACAAAGGATCACAGGTCTAAAGCTGGAAAATAATTCTGAAGCCCATCTGAAAAAAAACCCTCTCTTTTTTACACATAAGGAAACACAAGTCCAGAGAGATCAGTTTATTTTCCTACAAAACAGAAGAGATCATTTGTCCCTGGGTCAATCAATAGCAATAGGATTTATAATGCCTTTATCTGCATATAACACAGGGGCATGGTAAATCCTAAAATAAAGCATCATATAAATATGAACTATTATTCACCTTGCTGAGCCTCAGTTTTTCTGTCAAGTGATGAAGCTGTACCTGATATTCTCTAAGGTTTCTGCCAGCTCCAGTTTTCTGATCCTGACTGGGATCCAAATCCTTTTTTTTTTTTTTTGGGGGGGGGGGGGGGGCACCACCTGTATGAGTTCCCTCACCTGTAAAAATGAAGTTCCTTCTGGCTATAAAACTATAATAGGAAAACTTCTCCAAGTTTAGTTTATTTCTATAGTTTTAAGACTGAACTGTGCTGCCTTCCCTTCTTGCTTCAATGACTATTATACACCATCTACTACAATAAGAAGCAAGGGGAAAACAGAAAGAATAAAATCTGATCCCTGTTCTCAAGGAGCATGCACTCTAGGTAGGGAGAAAGTAACAAAAGGTATCCCAACAAAATGGCACAATTTTGTTTTGTTTTTAATCTGACCAGAGAAAACATAAATTGCTACAAATTCAGAGATAGCAACTCAATCCACACCTACTGTGTGATGGCACTATGCAAAGAGCTGGGGACTCGGGGAGTCAAAAAATCTACCCAAAAAATCAACTGAATGCAAGGGAGAGAGAGCTGACAGCTGGAGGCTTTGTACTTGAGCTATGTTTTGAAGACAGCCAAGGATTCCAAAAAGTGGAGATAAGGAGAGAGGACATTTCAGGCCTGAGGAACCATCTATATAATAGCACATGGAATGTCTTATACTGGAAAGGTCACAGGGGGACAATTTGGCCTCTGCTTCCTGGCTTCCCAAGTTTTCCTTCAAAGCTGACCTCAAATCCTATCTTGTGCAGAAGGCACCAGCCCATTTCCAATCTTCCTAATGCCTTCCCCTAGGAGATTACCTGGGTCTTCTGTATTTCCTGACTAAAAAATCTCTCCATTCACAAATCAGCAATTTGTAGGCAAAGACAGCTTTGGCCTTTCTTGGCAACACTTACATAAAAAAACACAACAAAAACTCTAGAGAGGAAACTGAAAAGACAGCCAAACAGATTTTGCATTTTATTCTAAAGTCAAATGGGAGCCATTGAAGATTTTCGAGGTGAAGAGGATAAAAGATTCAGAAATCAATCAAGGTTCATTTACAATTGAAGAAACTGTAGCCAAAGGAAATTCAGTGTTTTCCCTCAAAGCTATTGTGAGGAATAAGAGTCCCAAGCAAAATTTGAACTTAAAAAGACCTGGGTCTTCAAAAACAGCTCTCTACTCTACTGAAGAGATCTGCCTGGGGGAGGAGAGAATAGGAAGAAAATCCCTGAAAGGGGTACAAGAGTAGAGTAGGCCATTGCTGTAATCTAGGCAAGAAGTTTTGAGGCTCTAATCGAAAACTTGTTGACAAGAGAATGAAGGTTAGCGCGCCCCCCTCCCCCCAATAGATATAGGAAAGTTTAGGAAGGAGAGGTTTTGGGGGAGTGGGACATAATGGGCTCTCTTCTAGATACCCTGACTTTGGGAAGGACATGAGTTTAGGCCTGAAGGATATGGATTGGTGGAGAATCTACCTTTTTTTTTCTTTCAGAGCTCTAGGAAAAAATTTCAAACATAATCACTTCATCAAGACAGTTCTGATCAGACAAAATATTATGATCCTCTCTGCTAATATTTAATCCCACTCTACTCCCCTTCTCTTTTTGAAAATGAACAAAACTGTTCAGTATTCTCAGTGTTTTACTACGATTTCTCCAGTTTAAATGTAATCCCAGGATTCTCGAGGAAATCTAGGAGCCTTTTGCATCACCTAGAGCAATTACCATACTTTACAGATGAGGAAAATGAAAGGAAATGAACAGACTTTTCAAGATTACCAAGGCTTTCTGAACCACTTTCATAGACTTTGAGCATTTAGGAACTTTGGAGGTCACCTAGCCCAGTTCCCACATTTTATAGATGAAAAAACTTAGGTTTGTCTAAGGTGACAAAACTTTTCTGAACTGCTCTCCTCAATGTCACAGATTTAGAACAATTAGGAACCTTGGAAGTTCAGCCCTCTCTGTGGCTTTGGTCCTTTTTTTTTTAACCTGTCCTACCCTGTATAAATGGATATGTTTCCCAAAATAGACGGAGACCTTCCTTACCTGATGTATGGAAGGAAGGGATTGATGCCACCAAAGACCACAGAAAACTTGGACAAAACTTTTCTGAACCATTCTCCTCAATGTCACAGACTTAGAACAGTTAGGAACCTTGGAAGTTCAGCCCTCTCTATGGCTTTGGTCTTTTTTTTTTTAACCTGTCCTACCCTGTATAAATGGATATGTTTCCCAAAATAGACGGAGACCTTCCTTACCTGATGTATGGAAAGAAGAGGTTGATGTCACCAAAGACCACAGAAAACTTGGACAAAACTTTTCTGAACCATTCTCTTCAATGTTACAGACTTGGAACAGTTAGGAACCTTGGAAGTCACCTAGCCAAGTGCAGCAGCACTCTCCATGGCTTTGGTCCTTTTTTTTTTTTTTTTTTAACCTGTCCTACCCTGTATAAATGGATATGTTTCCCAAAATAGCCCGGGACCTTTCTTAGATATATATGAAGTGTGCAAAGAAAACTTGGACAAAACTTTTGTGAACCACTCTCCTTAGTGTCATAGACTTTGAGCAGTTAGGAACCTGGGAGGTCACCTAGTCCAGTCCCCAAACTTTACAGATGAAGAAACTGAAGGGTCCCTAGACATCACCTGGACGCCACATTTTACAGAAGAGGAAACTGAGTCTCAGTACCATTAAAGTAAACTTACCGCACAGAGAGTAAGATTGAGGCAAGATTTGAAGCCGGCCCCCTAAGATCAGCACTCTCTCTGGCTTTGACCCATTTTTTTTTAACCTGTCCTACCTTGTATATGCTCCCCGAAATCGAGCGGGACCTCCCTTACCTGATGTATGGAAGGAAGGGGTTGACGTGTCCAAAGACCACAGCGACCACATAGGAGATGATGAAGGCGGCAGAGGACCAGGTCACCAGGAGGAAGGGGACAAAGGCCATGCCTTTGAGGAAGCACAGCATCCTGCCGTCGAGAGCGGGCTAGAGGGCAGCAGGGCCTGGTACCAGAGGTGGTGCTGCGGTGCCCGTGGCTCCCGCGGAGACTGGACATGTGCTGGGGCACGGCGGTGGCGGCAACGGCGGCAGCACCAGCCCCACGGGGGCAGGCGGAGGGACGCGGAGGCGGAGGGGGAGGCGCCGGGTTCTAGCCCCGGGGGCAGTCCCAGCCCAGGAGGGAGGGGAAGAGCAGAAAGATGGGAGCGAGGTGGCAGTGGCGGGCGCGGAGGGGCACACGAGCTGGCACGCGGGCTGATCGAGGCGGAATGGCGTGGGAGGGGGCTGCGGAGTGGCTGAGAAAGGGGTGAAGTCACAAAGTGGTTGCCCCCGGTGGGGGCGGGCCGACTTAGCGCCACCTCCTTCCAAGTTCCTGGCCCCAGGATGAGTAGAGTTGGGAAACGGTTCCTTTCACTTTTGTTTCTCTCACTTGTCCGGGCTAGCTAGAACAGGGGTGGGGTCAGTACTTTCCCACCCACCCGGCCTCCATGGGGGTGGAGTCAGACTTGCTGCCCCCTCCCCTAACTCGGTAGTCCCAGGGTGCCCCCCTCAGCCCCGGAAATTTCCGATATTTGCGGTAGATGCTGACAACTTAAACTTTGACCTCCTGAGGTACTCTCGGGCTGACGTGACTCCAGGCTCTGTTTGCTCCCTCTCAAATCTCTTGGGAATTCAGAGAGCCTTGCCCTAGACTCTCGGAATACCCTCACTCCACGTACACAGGCGGAGGAGCGCGTCTTGGGCCCCCAGTCTTGGGCCCCCAGTCTTGGACTCCAGGGGTGCTCCCACCCCACGCACATAAGTGGAGGAGCAGCCTTGGGCTCTAGGGGTACCCCCACCCCATCACACACGCGGAGGAGGGAACCTTGGGACGCCAGAGTCTGCTGCCACGCCCCCCTTGAGGTCCCTTCAAGCTCTTAGTCTTAAATGTCCACGAGTGCCCCCTCCCCATGCAGTAACTTGAGGTCCCGAACTCTGTACTCCCCCTCCTTGCATCTTCCCTGAAATCTCTTATAGATCCTTTGGCCTTGCCAATATCAGGGCCTCTATGGCAACTCCATGATTACCTGCTGCCCCATTACCTTGGTTCTCTCTTGAAGTGTCTTGTGGATCCCGAGGCACTGGCCTTTTACTCCCACAGACATGCTCAAGATTAGCTGCTGTTTCTCCATCTTGGGTCTCTCCCGAAGTGTCCTGTGGATCCTGAGGGCCTGGCCTTTAACCTCCAATGATACACTTCCCAGCCTTTATTCTAGACACCAAGGAACTTCAGGAAGTATGAGGCTAGTGGGGAGTGGGTCAGATCAGTCTCCACCTACTCTGGGAATCCTTCAACCCTGAATCTGAATAGCAAATCTTCCATGGTGCTTGATTCTGAGCCACTCATTCCCCCTGTCCACACAATGCTTTCTCTGTAAATTGCAGAATAGTTGCTGATGTCCACTGCTGGCAGTTTTTTTGTTTTATTTGGTTTTTGGTTTTTTTGCTGAGACAATTGGGGTTAAGTGACTTGTCCAGGGTCACACAGCCAGGACATGTTAAGTGTCTGAGACCAGATTTGAACTAGGGTCCTCTCAGGGCTGGTGCTCTATCCACTGCACCTCCTAGCTGCCCCAACTGTTGAGTTTTTTTTTTAATTATTTTAATTTTAATTTTGGTAAATAGTATTTTTTCAATTACATGTAAAGGCAGTTGTCAACATTTATGTTTGTAAGATTTTTGAGTTTCAAATTTTTTCTCCCACCTATCCCCCCTCTCCAAGACAGTATGTAATCTGATAGAAGTTAGATATGTACAGTCATGTAAACATATTTCTGTCACATTGTGACAAAAGAAGCAGGACAAAAGGCAAAAAACAAGTGAAAATAGTCTTCATTTATCTGCATTTATACTCCATAATTATTTTACTGAATGGAGTTAGCATTTTCCAGCTGATGATGTCCATTATTAGAAGAAATTCTCCACACTTCTGAAGTCATTAGTCAGAATTACACGCAAAATAAAATTAATACATTAATAAATTTGGATTTACAAGTGATCTTAGAAGTAAACTCCAAACTCCTTGTTGTCAAAGATAAGAAATTTGATATTTTTTACGTGTATTTCTATTCAGTGATTTTTTTTTTCCTAGCAGAGAAAAGATTTGATTGTTTTTTCTGATTCTGGGCTATGGAGTACCTGTTACTGTCCTCTAAAATTTGGTCTTGGAGTAAGTGTGTATGGAGGGAAAAAACCAAAGTTAAGCATTTCCAATCACTGAGCTCGAGTTCAAATCCTATTTCTCTCACTGTGTAATCTTGGCTAAATCTTTGATACTGTCCCTGCCACATTTTGGACTGGATAACCTTTAATATCCTTCATTTGTAAAATGGGCTACAAATCCTCTAAAGTCTTTTCCTTTCCAGCCCTAAATCAATGATCCTATGTGTCCTGAGTTGAAATCACATTTAATTTATCACATTAATTTGTGCTGCCTTAATGATTCATGTTCACTATTAACAAAAAAACATTGACT
The DNA here is from genome assembly GCF_902635505.1 of Sarcophilus harrisii. Taxonomy (NCBI): domain Eukaryota; kingdom Metazoa; phylum Chordata; class Mammalia; order Dasyuromorphia; family Dasyuridae; genus Sarcophilus; species Sarcophilus harrisii. The sequence continues at coordinate 23,665,803 of NC_045430.1, forward strand.
GTCTCTAGAGAATTTCTGGATACTCTGACCCTCATTCACGCTTCTGGGAAAATTTTTAAATCATCATTTGAGATTTACAAAATACAGCCAATGGTCATGGGATGTCTCATGTCCATTAAATATAGAAATCCAATTTCCCCAAAGAATTCAAGAAGAGAAATTGGGAATTGAAAAGATTTTTTAAAAAGTAATTAATTTATTCAAAAAGCATTTGCTAAATACTTAGTGTATTCTAGAAGCTGGGAGACAAAGAAATAATTTTAAAAATCTATTTTATGAAAAACTGTTAAGTAAAGGGATTCCATGAAATTAAAAAAAAAAAGTTAGTGATTTACATTTCCTGCAATCTGATTGAGTAAAATTAGTCAGAAACTAATGCTCCACAAGAGTTTTTGGACTCCAATTAGTCCAAAGATTTGAAGATCAATTCCAGGGCAGATGGGTGGTAATGTGCCAGATCTGAAGTCAGGAAGACTCATCTTCCTGAATTCAAATCTGGCCTCAGATACTTACTATCTCTGGGAATTTGGGCAAGTCACTTAACATTGTTTGCCTCAGTTTAGTCATATGTAAAATAAACTGGGGAAGGAAATGGCAAACCACTCTCATGTCTTTACCAAGAATACTCCAATTGGGTTCAGATAAAGGCCTCATTTCCAAAATATATAGAGAATCAACTCCAATCAAAGAAATCAAGCCATTCTCCAATTGATAAATGGTCAAAGGAGACAATTTTCAGATGAAATTGAAACTATTTCTACCCATATGAAAAGATGCTCCAAATCATTATTGATCAGAGAAATGCAAATTGAGACAACTCTGAGATACCACTACATACCTCTCAGATTGGCTAAGATGACAGGAAAAGATAGTGACGAATGTTGGAGGGGATGCAGGAAAACTGGGACCCTGATGCATTGTTGGTAGAGTTGTGAACGGATCCAAACATTCTGGAGAGAAATTTGAAACTATGCTCAAAAAGTTATCAAACTGTGCATCTCTTTGACCCAGAAGTGTTTTTACTGCGTTTGTATCCCAAAGAGATCTTAAAGAAGGGAAAGGGGCTTGTATGTACCAAAATGTTTGTTGCAGCCCTCTTTGTAGTGGCCAGAAACTGGAAACTGAAGGGATGCCCATCAATTGGAGAATGGTTGGGTAAATTGTTATGAATGTTATGGAATATTATTATTCTGTAAGAAATGACCAGTAGGATGAATAGAGAGAGACTTGGAGAGACATGAACTGATGCTGAGTGAAATGAGCAGAAGCAGATCTTTATATATACTTTAACAACAATACTATATGATAATCAGTTCTGATGGACATGGCTCTCTTCAACAGTGAGAGGATCCAAATCAGTTCCAACTGATCAGAGATGAACAGAACCAGCTACACCCAGCAAAAGAACATTGGAAAATGATTATGGACCACATGATAGCATTTACACTCTTTCTGTTATTGTTTGCTTCCATTTTTGTTTTTCTTCCCAGGTTATTTTTACCTTCTTTCTAAATCCGATTTTTCTTGTGTAGCAAGACAACTGTATAAATAGGTATACATATATTGTATTTAACATATACTTTAACATATTTAACATGTATGGGACTACCTGCCATCGGGGGGAAGGGGTGGAGGGAAGGAGAAGAAACATTGGAACAGAGATTTTTGCAAGGGTCAGTGTTGAAAAATTGCCCATGCATATGTTTTGTCGATAAAAAGCATTTATAACAATAATAATAAAAGAATACTCCAAATGGAGTCACAAAGATTTGACCAATAAGTTCAAATACCAGCTGAGACATTTATTAGCTGTGTAATAAACTGCAGGTAAGCCTCAATTTCCCTCTAAGTCTGTTTCCTATTCTTTAAATGAAGTTAATAATAACAACTATCTGATATAGTTGTTATAAGGATTAAAATGTGAATTTAAGCTATCTGTCCAGACAGACAAGACCAAGTTGATACAGAATTTTTCTTTGCCCAGATTTTTTTTATATAAAATTTAAATTTGATGGGTTTTATTCAAAATAAAAAATGATTTCCATCCTTCCATATCTTTTACCATTGCAAAAACAAATAACTAAAACCATTTGTAACTAATATGCATACTCAAGAAAAACAAATTCTCTCTTTTACCATGGCCACAAAATATCTCATTCTATATAATGATTTTATCAACTCCCTGTCAGAAAGTGGCTCAACCAACATAGCATTAATGTGCCTGTTTTCCCACAGTCCCTCCAGAATTTCTCATTTCCCATTTTTGTCAACTTTGTGAGGTAGAATCTCAGAGTTATTTTAGTTTGCAATTATTTAATTATTTGTGATTTGGATTTTACCTTTTATCATAAAAGCAATAGAGTCACTAGAATGTATTGAGTAGAATAGCACCATCAGAACTTTACTTAAGGAAAATGACTTTGTTAGCTGTGTGGTAGACAGCTAGGTAAGAAGAAAGACGAACCAAGTCAATGAATGAGAGGTCATTGAAGTCATAACCGAAAGAGGTAGTTAGCTGTGTGAGAAGAGAAGAGTCTCCAGATGTGGGAGAGGTTTAAAAAGTAAAAACCAAAGACAATATTTGGCAACTGATTACATTATATGGTGTTGGACTAAGAGGAACTGAAGATAAAACAGATGTTACAAACCTAAGAGAATGAAAGAATGATGGAACCTTTGACAGAAATAGGGAAATTTGGTAAAGGGGGGCTTTGTGGGAAAGAAAATGAGTTTTGTTCTGAATATTTTGAATTTGAAGAGCCTTCAGAATGTCCAGTTTGAAATGTCTAAAAGGTTGTTGGTAACGCAGAACGGAGGCTCAGGAGAGAGATTCTTGCTTCTTACATTAAAAATAACATGAAATTTCATTATGCCTTTATCCATCATTTTGTGAAATTAAATTCCCACTTCTTCTAAGTGACCTGATTATAGGAAAGATGGTAAAATCACAAGACTACCCCACCTCACCTCAGTATCTCCAATCCCTGTCACCAATAAAAAACCAGGTGTCTCCAACATAACTAATGTGGAAATATATTTACAAGATTACACATATATCAAATCACTGCATCAAATTACTTGCTATGTTGGGAGGGGAATAGAAGAAAGGGAGGGAGAAAAAATTGGAAGGCAAAATCTTACAAAATGAATGTTGAAAACTATCTTTGCATGTGATTGGGGAAAAAAATACTATTTACCAGATATATTAATCCCTACAATTCTATTTTCCCATTCTCTTCAATTATATAAGAATTGTAGAAACCTTTGAGAGCGTGGGACCTGATTAGTTTCTGCAGTTGCATACATTGCTAATTAAAATGTTGTCTGTATATACATACTTGGTGCCTTTATTCTGCCATAATAGTTGCAGAAAGTGCAAAGGGATTGAGACTTTGAGTCTCCATGTGGTAACTGGACCTTAACCAAAGGAACACTCAAGGATGCTCCAGCAAGATTTCTATCAATAGATTTCTTCTGATAAGAACCACTTGTCTCCAGACCTTTACTTCTTCCTGAACCACATCTAGACAGTTATCTCCTTAGAGATGAGAAAGGTTCCATAGATACCAGCCCTAGTAAATCAACTTCTATTCCCATATGGAAATTCTTTTTGTCCTGGGATCCAGGAAAGCCTCTCATTCAGAAAGGATGACTAAGAATAGAAATCTCAAATTATGCAAAGATTGGTATAAAAAATATATAAGATTCTGATTGGATCCCAAATTTGGCCTGAAGAAGAGATTGCAATTACTGAAAATTAAAAGAGGATTTGGTTATAACACAAAGAAATTGATTTGACTCATTTTGGGGTGTTTTTGAAGGAACCCAAAACACTTTATAAATATTAGTAAATGCAAGTACACTATATTGGTTTTGAATGCCACCAGTTTAAAATGCCAAAAATGATCAAATGAATGATTTTCTACATAAGATAATTTGGAAATGCATGAGATAATTTGGAATAACACAATATTGAATGGATGTCTCCTGAATAATAGTAACTTTTGTTTCATGAGTTTGGTTTGGTTTTTTGGCAAGACACTTGGGGCCAAGCGATTTGCCCAGGATAACAGAGCTAGTTCTAAGTGTCTGAGGTTAGATTTGAACTCAGGTCTTCCTGATTCCAGGGCCAATGCTCTATCCACTATGTCATCTAAGTCCTTTGGTATTCTCTTGGATCATTATATTGCTGAGAATAATTAAATCATACATAACTAATTATCTTACAAAATATCGCTATTACCATGTACAATGTACTCCTGGTTCTGTTTATTTCTCTTTGCATTAGTTCATCTGAGTTTTTCCAAGTTTTTCTGAGACCATCCTGCTTTTCTTTTCTTTCTTTCTGATAGATATGAGGTGATACCTCATAATTGTTTTAATTTGCATTTCACTAATCAATAAAGATTTAAAGAATTTTTAATGTAACTATAGATAGTTTCTATCAATACCCTCCCCATCTCCTTCTACTTTTCTATAAGATAAGGTAGATTTCTCTACACAAGTGAATGTGTATGTATTCCCTCTTTGAGCCAATCCCATGATTGTGAGGTTCAAATGCTTTGCTCAATACCCCCCCCCCATTTCTACCTCCACTATAAAAGCTTTTTTATACCTCTTTCATATGAGATAACTTACCCTATTCTGTCTTTCTTTTTCCCCTTTTCCCAATGTATTCCACTTTCTCATCTATTAATTTTACTTTTTTTAGATATCATCTTATCATATTCTGCTCACCCCTATGCCCTTTTGTCTATGTATATTCTTTCTAACTCTCTAATAATGAGAAAGTTCTTAGCAGTTACAAGTATCATCTTCCCATGTAGAATTGTAACAACTTCTCATAAGGAATGTAAACAGTTCAACCTTATTAAATCCCTTAATGATTTCTCTTTCTAGTTTACCTTTTTTATATTTCTCTTGAGTCTTCTATTTAAAAGTTAAATTTTCTATTCACCTCTGGTCTTTTCATCAGAAATGCTTGAAAATTCTCTATGTAATTGAAAATCCATATTTTTCCTTTAATGGATTATGTTCAGTTTTATTGGAGAGGTTATTATTGATTATAATCCTAGATTCTTTGTCTTCAGGAGTATCATATTCTAATATTTTAATGAAGAAGCTTCTAAATCTATTGTTATCTTGACTATGACTCCACAATATTTGAATTGTTTCTTTCTGACTGCAATATTTTCTCCTTGACCTCCTTGACTTGGGAGCTCTGAAATTTGACTATTTCTTGGAGTTTTCATTTTGGGATCTCTTTCAGGAGGTGATTGATATACTCTTTCAATTTCTGTTTGACCTTCTGGTTGGGAATAACAGGGTTATTTACCTTGATAATTTCCTGGAAGATGAAAGGTAGGATCTTTTTTTGATCATGATTTTCAAGTAGTCCAATAATTCTTAAATTGTCTCTCCTGGATTTATTTTCCAGATTAATTATTCTTCCAACATCTTCTTCTATTTTTTTTTTTCATTCTTTTGATTGTGTTTTTATTGTTTCTGGATCTCTCATGGAATCTTTAGCTTCCATTTCCCCAATTCTAATTTTTAAGGAATTATTTTCTTTAGGGAGCTTTTGTACCTCTTTTTCTATATGGGCAATTGTCCTTGTTAAGATGTTCTTTTCTTCAGTGAATTTTTGTACATCTTTTTCCAATTGGCCAGTTCTGCTTTTGAAGTAGTTCTTCTCTTCAATGGAGGTTAATGCCTCTTTTACCAGTTGGTCTATTTTTTAAAGGAATTATTTTATTCATTTGTGTGTGTGTGTGTGCCTCCTTTAGCTTACCAAGATATTGACTCTGTTTTTCCCCCATAATTTTATTGCACTGCTGTCATTTATTTTTCTAATTTTCCCCCTACCTCCTTTATTTTGAAAATATTTTTGGAGCTCTTCTAGGAATTCTTTTTGGACCTGAGTCAGTCGACTCACATTTTTCTTTGAGGCTTTATATGTAGCTATTTTGATTTTGTTATTTTCTTCTGATCTTCCTTGTTTTGATCTGCTCTAATTTGTTCTTTCTGTTTTGATCTTCCTTGTCACCATAGTAACTTTCTATAATCAATTCTTTTTTTGTTATTTGCTCATTTTTTCAAACTATTTATTGACTTTTAACTGTGATCCTCAGATGGTAGGGTTACTGTGCCAAATTTCAGTTTTTTTTGTGTGTGCAGCTATTTTAAAAACTAGTTCCAGAGGTCTATAAGTTTTCAGTTCTTCCAAGATGGCATGATCTAAGGAGAGGTGTTTTTGTTACTCTCCTGACCTGTGCTATGGTCTATGAGTGACCATAAGCTCTTTCCATCCTGAAACTGTGACGAACTTCCCTGATCTACCATGGCTGCAAGTTCTGATGTACTAGTACCCTTCCTTGCCCCAGAATTGGGACCTAGATTTGTGTAGAGACAATGATATTGCATTAAGTACCAGCAAAGGGACCGCTGTAATCTCCTTCTGACCAGTTATCTGACTTTCTTATCACTTGTGGGCCAAGAACTCCAGAAGCCCCTTCCCCCAAGGCCTGCTGTTGGCTTGCCTGGACTTTGTACTGTATTCTACTTTCACCCTAGTGCAACACATTTTTTCCTACTGACCTTCTAAGTTGTTTTGGTCTGAGAAATTATTTCATCCCATCCTTTTATCATTTATGCCACTGCAGAATTTGTTTCGAGGCATTATTTAAAATTGGTTGAAAGGAAATCTGGGAGTGTACAGGTGAGCTCTACTATATTGGCCCCTATATTTTCTCATTGTTTTCATTATTGTACTAATGAAAAAAATGATAATAATAATAATTTAATCGTGAATTATAATTAGTGACATTTTGCCATTTGTTGTAAAATCTCATGGGACTGTAATTTGCTATTGTTTTTAGTTGTGTGTGTGTGTGTGTGTGGTTGTCTGAACTGTCATAAAGCCAGTCATCCACCATTCCAGGTTAATGTCATGTGTTGTTCAAAGGGAATGTAGGCTGGGAACTGCTTCAGTGGATATCTATTCCTGGAAAAAGTTGAGGGCTAGCTTTGCACAAGCAAATCTCTTGACTCAGTTTCCCATTTTTCTTAAAAAAAAGATGGGAAATTTTCCCATCTAGTTGATTTCAAACCTGACTATTAAACCTTGTGAATAATGTTGAACTTTGCTCAACTGTTTGATTGTTAACTGTGACTCTTGCTTTGAATCAAATAGAGCTAAAAAAGTTTTCCCTTGTTATGATTTATGTCAGATCAGTCTGTGCCCTTGAAAGGACAGTCCTGATACTGTAATAATAATGTCCCTCCCATTCCTGTCATACCAAATTTCTTTCCTCAGAGCACATGAACAGTGGAAGGTTAGTTGTGCAATACTAAATCTACTAATTAAAAAATTACTACATTAATACATTTTAGTTACTATAATAGGATGCAAGTGGGAAAGAACTTACTATTTTCAGTCTGAATTTCTATTCAATTCCATATCCTAAGCAACTAAGTAAATGAGTTCTTGGGCTTGCCATCCACTTGCTAATAATTATATAATCATTATAAGATTAGGTCCTTGAAATATCTCATTCTATCAAGGTGATATGAAGATGCTATCCTCAAAAGGAAAAGGGCAATAAGACAAAGATAAAATATAAAAGTTATCCACCATTTTGTGAAGTTAAGTTCTAACTCTTGTAAGTCACCTAATCATAAGAAAGTAATGATTGACCTTTTCCCCACCCCTTATCTCAGTTTCTCCTTATCCATTCCACCAGATGTCTCAATCCCTGTAATCCTGTTTTTCTACACTCAGTTATATAATGACTGTAGATACCAAGGTTCTGAGTCCCTTATGCTACCAAGAGCCTAGGATTTGTTTCTGCAGTTTCATGGATTGCTAAAAACAAATAAACAAACAAAACAAAAGCTGTTGTCTGGATGTGACTACTCAGTGTCTTCCTTGATTTCACCATAACAGGCTGGATATATAATCCATGAGTCATCTGCATTGAGATGAGATAATTAAACCAATAGTGAGAAAGAGTATAAAAGGAAAAGAGGGTCCAGGAGAGAGCCTTAGAGCCATAATTAGGGATCATAAGATGGATGATGGAAATAGGAATAGTCAGTCATCTAGGAGGAGAACCAGGAGAGAGAAGAGGCAAAAAAATAAATAACCAAATTTTAAAAAGCAACAGCAGACAGAAGAGATAGCATAGTCATTTGATATAATTGAAATATCAAGAAAGATGAAGTAGAGTTCTAGCAAATAGCATATAAGTCGTTTGTCTATAAAATTATAAGATTTAACCAGCACAGTGACTGGCACATAGTAAATACATAATAAATGCATGTTGTGTTCAGATTATTGATTGAGGCTTATGGCCATTTGTTTTTCTGGACTATATATGTTTATAATGTTTTTCTTTTCTCACTTTCTCAATGCAAGGGTTGGGCAGGAGGGGAAAAAAGTCAGACCAAAAAGTAAAATAGAAATTTATTAAAATAGAATATTAATGGAATGATTTGTTTTCTGGAGAATCTTTGAATTCAAAGCTGGAAGAAATCTTAAAAGTCATCTAGCCCAGTCCTATAATTTTAAAGATCTGAGATATAGAGAGATTAGCTCAGGATCACACAAGAATTAAGTAACAGGGCTAATAGGTTCTGGATACCCGATCTAATAATGTATCTCTCTTTCCCTTTACTAAATTATAAAATATATAATAATTATATATTTACAATGTTCCATTAATCTTATGCCTAAAAACAATATAGATATAGCTTATTTTACACAGATACGTTTCTGAAAATTGTGTGTTAATTCAATTTCTGGAAACAAAATTGTTTTTTATTTATGAGCAAATAACTCAGATTTTTATATGTCTTTGGAATATAGTATGAGGAACAAAGCATTTATCAAGAGCTTATTATGAGCTAATGTTATCAGAAGACCTTGTGGAACTTAGCAGGGTTGGGGAGTAAGCCCAAAAAGAGCTTCACCAGTTGTAAACTGGAATATGTTACCTTCTTTTAGAATGAGAGAATACTTTATTCAGTGATTCTCACTAGAAGTGGATATACTCTTGAGCAAGAAACACCTTGAATACTGAAGTGAGAGCAAGCTTTATACTGTTAGTTCTGTTCTTTAGCCCTTCCTTCAAGGTTCACATTGATCAGATTTGCGATCTGATTTAGCTACAATCGGTTGGATTTAGTCAGAGTTACAATTGGTAGGATTTACAACCCTCTTTATTTGCCCTATGTCAAAAGACTTTTGCCCTGTCATTGACTGATTTAAGCCTGGGCCCCTTTGTCAGGAACTTTGTTGTTTAGCCAATTCTTTGACTCTTGTAGTGATTAGCTGGAGCTATCTTAACAAGATAATTCATCCCTCTCTTTATCCTGTTATCATTATCTGTGGAAATCTTGTTTCTCATACTTCTCAGGATAAATTCTGGGAATAAGAAAACAAGGAAACAAAATGATACTTAACTTATACTCTAAGTGGGAGGAGGGTTAGGAAAGGCAGGGGTGGCTCCTTAAGATGTAAGTTTAAGAAGCATTTTTGGAGGTCTGATTCTGAGCAATCAATCAGAGCCCATGATGACTCAAGGTTCTGGTGAAAGAAGGATAAGTTTAGGAAACAATGGCCAAAAGTAAGGATTTTATAAAAGCTTTTTTCATCATTCTTATAATATTTCAGGCTTAACAAAGCACTCTTCCCAATCATGGAAAGTAGATTTAATAAATATTATTATCCCAATAATAATATTATCTATAATTTGCATAGCATTCTAAGGTTTGCAAAGTGCATTACGTATCTTATTTGATACTTGGAATCAGTACTATGATTTTCCCCATTTTAGAGATAGAGAAAACTGAGGGTTGGGGAAGTGATAGAGAGGATATAGAGTTTGCCATAGAGCTAGGAAGATCTGAGTTCTATTTCTAACATATAATGTCTATGTGATCTTAAATAAGTCACATAGACTCTCTAGATAACTTTCTAAAATTATAAATTGCAGAAAAGGTGCTGGGAAGGGTAGCACTTATAGCAATGAACCCACAGGTCCAATTCTTGTTCTAGAGATGAAGGAAATTGAGGATCAGAGAAGTTAATTAAGTTGCCTGGGATCACACAGCATTTAATCACCAACAGAGGATTCTAAACCTCGAGGCTCCTGACTCTGGCCAATGTGTATGGTTCATGTCACCTTGATGGCCTCATCCACTGCTTCTTAGGAACTCAATGGTCCTCCACTGGGCTTATTTCAATTGGAAACCAGTCAAATTGAGCTACTTGCTGTTCTTTTGAACTTAGTGTTCCTTCTCACTCATGCCTGGAGTACACAACTTCCTCATTCCACTTCACCTCCTTGGAACTCTTAGCTTCCTCAAAAGCTCATAATTCTCTCCCTGATCTCCTGATTAACCAAGAGGTCAATGCTTCTTCCTCCTTCCTGTATTTGCATCCCCTATAGCTACCATTGTGCTCTGCACACAGTAGGCACTTAATGTTTGCTGAATTGAAACCATGTTCTCATGGACATGGGTGCTCGTTTTAATGAAAAGATTCTTAATCTAGGGTCTGTAAATTTCCCAAAAAATGGTTTTTTAAATTAAATTTTAACTTAATTGGTCTCTGTTATAGTTCTATGGACTTTATTCTATGTATTTTTATATCTGAGAAGGGGACTATAGGCTTCCCCAGATGGCTCAAATTCACCCTCTATGTTGAAAGACCCTGTTCATTTCTTCTCATCCTATGCCATTATTTTGTAAATACTTCATTCATAAAGGATCTACCCAGCATGCTGAAGACCTTCCTCTAGCTCTGAGAATATACAGATTATTATTAGTGTCCCACTCCATTTCCTATGGAATCCCCCATATGTCAAATGGACCATATGACATATGGACCATTTCCTGTGGTCTCCCCTTGCCAAGCTACCTACTTTTCAGATTTCCTGGATGATACCTTCTACACCATTCTCATATGTAAATTATTCAACAATAAATAATTTCAATGAGCATTTATTAAGTTCCTACTGGATTTCTACCCTATAATATGTGCCTTCTAGTTTATTTATTACCTTCTTGTTAATTATGTTATTAAGTAACTTCTAGTCTTATTAATTACCCTGAATATTTTGGATTCAAAGATAAAAAGGGAAAAAATAGTGTCTGCCCTCAAGGTGCTTCGATTCTAGAGGGAGGAATGGTGCAACATTTTTACACAATAATAAAGAGAGAACCCTAAAAAATGGAAGTGAGAGTCAGGAAAGGCTACTGAGGAGATGGTACCCTAAATTGAGAACTCCTTCCAGCTCTAAATGCATAATCCTATAATTTGTTTTGTTCAATCCTGACCCTTCATGATCCCATTTAGGGTTTTCTTGGCAAAGATACTAGAGTGGTTTGACATTTCCTAATCCAGCTCATTTTATAGATAGGGAAACTGAGACAAATAGAGTGAAGGGATTTGCACAAGATCACATAGCTAGTTCACATCTGAGGCCAGATTTGAACTCAGGAAGTTGAGTCTTCCTGATTCCAGCTCTAGGACTCTATCTAATGTGCCAATTAGCTGCCCTGCTATTAATAATAGATTATTAGAATTTTGGAGAGAGATTTTATTGGTATGATGAGATCAGAAGCTAAATTGCAAAGTATTGAAAAGAAAGGGAAGGAAGAATAGGAACTAGAGGAAGTTTGGCTAAGAATGAGAGGAGAGATAGACAGCTTGAGGGAATGTTCATTTCTGGGAAGACAGCCTATTTATGCCAACTATGTGTCTCTCCATTGTTTTGTGGGTCACTAGGAATTCTGAGTTTTCAGAAATTGTAGCATTCTATGGTTCACAACTATATTTCATCACAGAAAAAATATTTCTAATTTTTGATGCATCTATGAACTCACTAATTCCTTCCCATAATACAAATCCTATCACAACCCATCCATGTTATCTCATCCTGTGTAATTGTAGTACATGATTTCCCATAAAATTTCCACAAGAAACATAATGGAGGCAAGGAAGGACTCTAAGATGAATGATCTGTGACTCACAAAACAAAACAAAACCCAAAGCAGTGTGGATGGTCTAGTGACTTTGTAGGCAGAAGGTCTTTGATGTCTATTACTTGTGCTAGTTTGAACAGGTGATTTTATCTCCCTCAACTTCAATTTTCTGTTCTATAAATTAGGGGACTGGATGTGATATTATTTTAAAATGTTTCAACTGCTATTTTGGGGAGTTAAATTGTAGGCAAACATTTTAGGGAAAAGAAACAGGGTAATTAGTAAGATTGGATATTAATTAATAAATTAATTAATAAGAGAGTAAAAAATAAATTCAGAGTCTTGGATTAGATTGGGGAAGATCCTTTTATTGTTAAACTCAAAGCCCTAGGACTGAAGCTTCTCCTTGCCTCTTTCCTATAATTCAAGAACCTGTTAAAGTGGGAGGAACTTTATTCTTTAGGGATCTATAACTAAGTAAATAAACATTATCTAAAACTAAACTGGACTGATGTCCTTACTCAAACCACATTATGCCTGACTAGAAAATAAAAACAATTATATATAAGGAAAACTCTCCTTGGACTAGAGACAAGATAGAAATGATATTTGAATCCTACCCTCTAGGTTCCATGAGGGAGTTATAGGGAAAAATATAAGCAAAAGATGTGTGTATGTGTATGTATGTGTGTGTGTTTTTCCTTGAAGATTGCTATAATAAGATGCCAAGGAAAGAACATTTATCTGGATTCAAATCCCATTTCTGCTACTTAAAATCTGTATGACCATCACTTCGCTGCTCAGTTTTCTCATCTGTAAAATGAGTTTTTGAACTAGATTACCCTGTGTGTTCCTTCTAGTTCTGAATCTATGACCTAGGCAGGGGTGTCAGACCCCAGATCCACAGTGGCTAGCAAAGTGCCCAGTGGGTTCCACATCAGATTAGAATACAACTGCAAAGTGTTTAATAAAGTAAATAAAAGTACAATATATCACAGATGTTAATTTGTGATTTCCTAAATCAATATGCTGGGCAGCAATGTAGTAGATAGAACGCTGGCCCTGGAGTCATGATTCAAAACTTGACACTTACTGGCTGGATAACCCTGGGCAGGTCACTTAATCTTATTTGCCTCACTGGCAAACCACTTCATTATCTTTGCCAAAGAAATCCTAAACGGAGTCATGAAGAATCCGAAAGAACTTGATAACAAAAGTCAATACAGGGATAAATTTCTATTTGTTTGACATCACTGATCAAGGCCTGGAGTTCTTAATTTTGGGTCCCTGAACTTTTTTTTAAGATATTTTTAAAACATTGCAATATATATGGTTTCCTTTGTTATTCAATACATTTTATTTTTATTCATTTAAAATCAGGATTTTGAGGAGTACGTGAGCTTTCCCAGTTTGCCATTGGAGTCTATGATACAAAAAAGGTTAAGAACCCCTTACCTAAGAGGTCTAAAGGCTATAGAGAAATTAACTCTAAAAGCTATAGAGAGGGAGGGAAAAGAGTATTACTGAATGAGGAGAGAGTGATATCAAGAAAACAAAATGGAAATCTAAAAATAAATAGTTAAGGTATTTCCTTTAATTCAATAAATATTTTCTAAGTTCCTACTATGTGCCAGACACTGTGCTAAGCATTAAGAACATAAAAAGTCCCTGCTCTCAAGGAACTTATACTCTAAAGGGTAAGACAACATGGAAACAAATATGTACAAAACAAGGATACAATAAAAAACAAGTGGAATAAGAGTTGATTAATAGATGGAAAGCACTGGAATTAAGAGGAATTGGGGAATCAGTTCCAATGGAGCAGGAATGAATTGAACCAGCTACACCCAGCGAAAGAACTCTGGGAGATGACTAAGAACCACTACATAGAATTCCCAATCCCTATATTTTTGTCCACCTGCATTTTTGATTTCCTTTACAGGCTAATTGAACACTATTTTAAGTCCGATTCTTTTTGTACAGAAAAATTAACGGTTTAGACATGTATACTTATTTTGTATTTAATTTATACTTTAACACATTTAACATGTATTGATCAACCTGCCATCTAGGGGACGGGGCAGGGGGAAGGAGGGAAAAATTGGAACAAAAGGTTTGGCGATTGTCAATGCTGAAAAATTACCCATGCATATAACATGCATGCAAATAAAAAGCTATAATAATAATAATAATAATAAAAAGAGTAATTGGGGAAAGTTTTCTGTGAGAGGTGGGATTTTAGATAAGACTTAAAGGAAGCCAAGGGAGATCAGTAATAGGAAGAGGAGGGAGAGCATTTCAGACATGGGGGAGAGTCAGAGAGAATGCCCAGAGCTGAGAGGTGGAGTATCTTGTTAATGGAACATAAGGTTAATGAACTTTTTTCTCTTTCTAATTTCATTAGATCAATCAATTTCAACATTCTTTTGGTTTGTTATACATTATATTGATCTATATGGTAAATAACATTCTGCCATCGTAGGGAAGTAATTAGGAATCAAGGGTGATCTTTTTTTGTGGTGTCATTTATTTATTTATTTCCAATATTATTATTTTTTAAATTTTGAATTCCAAATTCTCTCCTTCCAGCCCTTCTCCCACCTATTGAAAAGACAAGCAATATGATATCAATCATAAACATTTAGTCATGTAAAATATTTCTATATGAGCCCATGTTATTTTTTAAATGGCCAAAGAATGTTAAAAGGAAAAGGAAAAGAAAATGGAAAAAAAAATATATGCTTCAACTGCACTGAGTTCATAAATTCTCTTTGTATAGTAAATGGCATTTTTCATGATGAGTCCTTTAAAATTATCTAATTATCTGATGTTTTCACAAAGTAATCTGTTCTATATTGAACATTTCTATATTCCATCTTTCTCTTTTCACTTTTCTGATTTTTTTTCTACAATGAAGAAAAAAAGAATAGTTAGGAAATCAGGGGATTTCCAATTGGGTCATATGACTACTCAAAAAAAGAATTTCCCCTAAGAATTATGTTGTGGTTATGTTTTATTTTTTCCTTTCCCTAAGGCTCAGAATTGACAATCAATTTTAAAAACAAGCTTGAGAATAAATGAATTCTAAACAAATTAGGTGATCTTGGAAATGAGGCTCTTTGATTTGCATTAATTACCATTATCTGTTACTTCATGCTTATATGGATTCTTCTAAAAGTCACCCACACACACTTCATGATTCAGATGCCATAACTTATGGGAAAAGTAATCCCATTTTGCTCAATAGAAATGGTCAGAGGATACAAATAGCTTTTAGAAAAATGTAAAAGAGCAATAAGCATTTGGAAAAATACTCCAAATGACTAATAGTGAGAGAAATTAAAACCACTCTAAGGCTTCATTTCACATCTAGAAAATTATTGTTTGTTGTTGTTCAGTCATTTATCAGTCCTGTCTGAATTAATAACCCCGTTTGGGGTTTTCTTGACAAAGATTCTGTAGTGGTTTGCCATTTTTTCCTCCAAATCATTTTACAGATGAGGAAACTGAAGGAAATCAGGTCAAGTGGCTTGCTTAGGGTCACACAGCTAGTAGGTGTCTGAGGTCCCAGATCTTCCTGTTTCTAGACTAAGCTAGGCACCTGAAGCACCTAAACTGCTCCTGTGGAAAAGTGGCAAAGATGAAAAAAATCAGAAATAGTCGATGTGGGAGGAACTTTGGGAAGATAGGCATATAATACTAAATAGACCTTTGGTAGAGTTGTGCCTTGTGCTAATCTCTTCTGTTGATTTTTTTCCAATTTATCTTGTTTTATTTTGTCTGTATATTATCTCACCTATTAGACCATGGACTCTCTGAGAGCAGAGTCTTATCTTTTGCCCTTCCTTGTATCCCTAGTTCTCACTACCTGCCTGAAATATCTGTTGCTATTCAGTCATTTTCAATTGTGTCCAACTCTTCCTAGGTGCTGATTGATCTAATTGTTCTGGAAAGCAATTTGGAATCATGTGAAAAGTCACTCAATTGTTTATATTCTTTCATCTAGTGTTCCCCCTATTGGGCATATCTCTTATTAAATTAACGACAAAAAACTCTATAACAAAAATATTCATAACAACATTCTCTGTGGCAGCAAAAACAAACCAAAGAGGAGGAAAAGACATCAGTTGGAGAATGGGAGAATAAAGTGTGGTACATTATGGATTGGAAAATTAGAAAATAACAATTTTGAGAAAATATAGAGATTCTCACAATTCTTCTGATTAATTTTGTGTCCCCCAAACTATGGACTGGGAATTGCTGACCTAATCCAAACCTTTCTTTTCTTTTCTTCATGTTTTAATATTTTTATTTTCCCCTATTACATGTAAAACAATTTTTTACATCTGTTTTTAAAACTTTGAGTTCCAGATTCTCTCCCTTTCTCCCCACTTCCACACCCCATCAGAAGGTACATGTGAAATTATGAAAAATGTTTCCATAGAAGTCATGTTGCAAAAGAAAACATAGATTTCCTTCTCTCCCCCCCAAAAAATCCCTCAAGAAAAAAGTTTTAAAAGTGTGCTTCATGACAAGTATGAAAATATGTTTAGAAGAATTGTACATGTTTAGCCTATATTAGATTGCTTGCTATCTATAGGAGGGAAAAGGAGGGGAGGAAGGCAGAAAAATTTGAAACATAAGATTTTTCAAAGGTGAATGTTGAAAATTATCTTTGCATGTATTTGGAAAAAATAAATAGCTATTATTAAAAACAAAAGAATGATTCAATCTGTATTCAGACACGATCAGCTACTTCTCTGGGTATGAATATAGCATTTTTCATCATAAGATCTTTCGAATACTCTTGAATCATTGTATTGCTGATAATAACAAAATCTTCACAGCTGATCATCCCCCAACTTTGCTCTTACCATGTACACAGCTTATTTCACTTTTTTGAGCTCATGTAGGACTTCCCATAAAACTTTTCTTTTCCAAAAAATGAAATTCAGATTAAAAGAAATATGACTTGCTTAAGGTGACATACTAACGGACTTGGAGTTAGTAACTCCTACTATGTAGGTGACCTTCGTGAGTTATTTAACCTTGTGTACCTCTGGGTGCTCATTTGAGGACTAAATCTTGTCCCTTCACTGTCCACAATATCTCCTACATGTATCCTCTTCCCGCAGTCAGGGAATGGAAGAATAAATTATGGTTCATGAATGTAATAGAATAATCTTTGATCCTTTTTTTTTAAAGTAGGCCTGTTGTTTTCATCCAAAATTTTCTTTTTACCTTCATAAGCTATCACTTTAGTTCATTCCCTCATCATCTCTCACCTAGATTCTTCATTTTCCTGCTTCAGCTATCTTCCCACTACAGTTCATACTCAATAAAGCCGACAGTGTGATTTTCCTTAAGTATAGTTTTGAATATATTACTCTTCTACTCAGTCAATGCCAGTGGTTACCTAGCATCTCTGGAGTCAAATAAAATTCCTCGATTTGGCTTTTAAAGTCTCTTAAAGAATTGCAAGTGATATAGTGTATGATGCCCAATGGAGAAGTTGTTACCAATGGGAGTGTTTGGATATTGTGGATGTATGCATGTGTTCCTGTATATGTATATGTGTTCAAAGAAGGGTAAATATAGAAAGACTTCCTAGGGGAGGTAGTACTTGATTTGGGCTTTGAAAAGAGGTAGAAAGGTTCTACAAAGGTGAATGCTAGAGTCAATAGGGAGCCACTGGAATTCATAGAGTATGGAAATGCCATAGTCAGAGCTATGCTTAAGGAGAATCATTTTAGCAGCTATATTGAGGATGACAGAGTGGGGAAAACCTGGATGCAGGGAAACTAATAATCTAGATGAGAAGTGATAAGGTGGATTATGAAGGATGTGGAAAATACTTTGTATTTATTTATATTTATTTTTTATATAATTATATAGCCCAAGTTAACTCTGGGGATTTCCAATTGCCACTCCCACTGCTGAGTTCCAAGTCATGAAGCAAGGCTGCATTCCCCCTCAACATCCTAAGGATATTCCTGAAGAGTTTAGGATAATTCTTTTTAAAAATTATTTATAAATTATTTATATATTTATTATTTTTAAATTTTATTTATATATAATGTTTATATAATTATTTATTAATATGTTTATTATATACAAAACATATGCATGGGTAATTTTCCAACAGTGACCCTTGCAAAACCTTGTGTTCCAACTTTTCCCTTCTTTCCCCCCACTCCCTCCCCTAGATGGCAGGTAGTCCCATACATGTTAAATATATTAAAGTATATGTTAAATTCAATATATGGATACATATTTTCTTGCTTCACAAGAAAAATCTGATCTAGTAAGAAAGAAAAAAAACCTGAGAAGGAAAACAAAAATGCAAGCAACAATAACAGAAACAGTGGAAATGTTAAGTTGTGGTCCACACTCATTTCCCATAGTTCTCTCTGTGTGTATAGCTGATTCTCTTCATTAGTGAATGATTGGAACTGGTTTGAATAATCTCATTATTGAAGAGAGCCACATAGGATGATTCTTTACTGCTACTGGTTTGAGCCCCCACTGGTGTGCTTCTACCCATGATTATCAGTCAAGAATCAATTTAGTCAGTGACCCTTTTCAAAAAGGGTATTTACTGTCATGATACACAATAAGAATAGTTAGCACAAAACATTCCTCCAAATATCTGCAGTACATTTTCCCATAAGAACATAAAAGTCCAGGGGAATGTGGACTTTAACTTAAGAGAACATATACAGTGAAGGAGTAACTCAGCTCCTTGTATGGCCTTTTCTCCCATTGCTAAGAAACCCAATAATTTCCCCTTTAGGCAAGGAGTGCTTTCTCTGCCAAAAGTCTTGTAATACCATGACTCTAGTTTGTCCTGGGCTCTCAAATTAACCAGTGACACTATCTAGTGCCATCCTAGGGGGAAGATGTTAGGGTACTGATTTGAAGGGGGGAAGTCCAAAATCCTTGGATCTTAGGAGACTCACAAAGCCCTCTTTCAGACAAAATTGGGAGGGCGACGTAAGACTCCCAGGGTTGTTGTGAGGATCAGATGAAATATTTGCAAAGCTCTAAGCATAGTACCTGGTAGCTAATGGTACCATTAGTAATTAGCACTAATCACTGATAGCTAATATTATTATTATTACCTAAACATCTACAAGAGAAACAAGCCCAAGAGGAATGAAGACTTCTCAAAAATAAAATTCGGATGAAACAAATTGACATTTTTTTTCCAATAAAGCAAAAAAGATAGATGCTTGGCTTACAATAGCAATGTGGATGCATAAGAAATTCATTGAGCAACTTAGATTTTTTAAAAGATTCTTATGGAAGATGAAAGTCCATGCCAGTAAATTGATGATGAATCCTGAAGACTAGCATGGGCTTGAGTGTTCTGTTAAGGAACCAAGGCCTAGAATGCCTTTTTCATCAAAGTCAGAGGAAAAAGGGAAATCTGATAGAGAAGACTTCTGCCTCATGGTTGATAAAAATAACATATAATGGAAAGGGCATCATTATTCAATTCTTGTTTCAATTTTGTATGCCATAATTTCACATGTGGCTTCTTAATTGTGAATGGGATAAGGGAGAGAACTTAGAACTCAAAAATCTTAAAAACAAATGTAAAAAAAAAATTGTTTTGAATGTAACTGAGGGAAAATATTAAATTAATTAATTAATTAAAACTTTTTTTTTCTGTGCCAAAGAGCTTAGGATCATGGATTTAGAGCTGGAAGTAACCTTAGGGTCATCTAGTACAATTCTTATCATTTTACAGATGAGAAAATCCTAATAGGATTTACACAGCTAAAGTTTCCAAAGTACATGGAATCATGTTATCTTAAAATGTATACCAGAGTAGTGAAAGAACTTGCTGATAATAATAGAATAGTACTGTAAAAGAAAAGAAAAAAAAACCTTAAGAAATCTTATCTACGTAAATGTCTACAATGATTTGATAAAGCAAATATTCATGAGTATTTGTTCTCCCTCCACTCTTCCTCTGGTCTTCCCAGACTTCTTTCTAGTCCCCGCTAAAACCCCACCTTCTATAGGAAGCTTATCCCTTTCTCTCTTAATTCTATTGCCCTCTCTCTGTTAATTATTTCCAATTTATCTTTTTTTTTTTCACTTTTGCAGAGGCAATTGGGGTTAAGTGACTTGTCCAGGGTCACCCAGCTAGGAAGTGGTGTCTGAGTCTAGATTTGAATTCAGGTCTTCCTGATTTCAAGGCTGGTGCTCTATCCACTGTGCTACCTAGCTGCCCTCCAATTTATCTTGTACATAAGTTTGGGATTTTTTGTACATAGCTGTTTGCACGTAGGATCCATTAGACTAGGAGCACTTTATGAGAAAGGATGATCCCCAGTGCTTGGTACAATAGCTGGCATGTAGTAAGAGCTTAATTAATGTGATTTAACTGGCTGATTGACTTATAGACCAAAAGGTGATGGATTCAAGGTACAGAATGAAGTATAGATTTCAACAGACAAGGCCAATTGTATATCTCATTTGTGTCAGTTCTGGCCCCATTTGAGGTTTTCTTGGCAAAGATACTAGAATGGTATTGCTATTGGATATTGCTATCCAGTTCATTTTACAGATGAGGAAACTGAGCCAAACTTGACCAGTTACACAGCTAGTATGTGTCTATGCAAGATTTGAACTCAGAGAGATGAGTATTCCTGACTGCAGGACAAGCACTCAATCCACTGCACCACCTAGCACATCTCATCCAAAGGATTTATTTTTCTTTCAGTTTTCGATAGGGACGGTGGAAAACTAGAAGGAAACCTGGGGAAAAGGTTATCAAAAATGAAAAAAGAAAGAAATGAGTGTTTTTGAAGTATTTAAAAAATGAAATAGAAGAGAATCAGTTTGAGGATCAGGTTTGTTTTGGTTTATTTTTAGTGAACAAGATTTATTTGATATTTTTCACTATTTGATGCTGACAAGTATTTCAAGAATTTTTGTAAAAAAAAATTGAATACAATAAATAATAAAATATTTTTTAAAAACCCAAATAATCACAAATGAAGATAAATGAAAATACAAATGATTATGACAACTTTGCAGCAACTAGGTGGCATATTGGTTGCAGGTGGACCTTGGGATCAGGAAAAGAATTCAGATTTGGCCTAAAATATTTATAAGTATGTGACCCTTGGCAAGTCATTTAACTTCTGTCTGCCTCAGTTTCCTCAGTTGTAAAATGTAAATAATAATAGCATTTACTTCACAAGTGGGTGAGGATCAAATGAAATAGTATTTATAAAAAGCATAGTGCTTGGCACATAGTAAATATTACATAAATAGTTAATCCATTTCTCCTTCCCCTTTCCTTCCCACATGTCCTCTTGGGCCTCAGTTTCTTCATCTGTAAAGTGGGGTTAGACTAGATGGCCTCTGAGGTCCCTTCCTGCTCCAGCATTCAAAGTGTTTCACAAGCTTTGCAGCTGCAAAGTTCTCCCTGTTTTTAATGTAAGTCTCTCCAGCTGTAGTTATATTTAAAAAGAAAAAAAAAACAACTCATTAAACAGATTTACAACTTCCTATAAAATTCTTTTTTTTTTTTTTTCTGTTCTACTTTCCACATGATAACACTTCTTTTATTTACTGTTATTTAACTTATGAGTTTTTTTTTTTAGGGGAGGAAAAGAGCTGTTTGATTGGCTCAAGGAACCACCAACAGTGATATGTGAAAAACTGAGGAGAATGGGATTGATGCTACAGAACAAAAAAATGGCAAATGTATTGATTTAAAGAAAAAGAGAGGGAGAGCTGGGTAAGATCAAAGACATTGGATTCTTGAAATTAAAAGACAAGGGAGGAGGGTGGGGGGAGGAAAAAGTAAATTATAAATCATAACCTTATCAAAATTCTAGAATCTATTACTTTTTTAAAGGCTAATTGATTTTTTAATGTTACATGTGCTTATAGATTTTATATATATATATATATATATATATATATATATATATATACATATATGTATATATATTTCCATAATATATTTTTAGAAGGTTCATCTTTAATCATTTAGGAAGGGAAGTGCCAGTTGAAATTGTCTTGGGCAATTACTGAGGATTTGGATGAAGGTAGGAATAGTCTTAGGACAGGTTAATAATAGGACATAGTTAATAGAGCATAGAAGACTCATCTTCATGAGTTCAAATCAGATTTCAGACACTTACCCAGTGTATGACTTAACTGTTTGCCTTGGTTTTCTCATCTGTAAAATATCCCTAAAAAGGAAATGGCAGACTACTTCAACATCTCTGCCAAGAAAACAGAGATCTGAACACCACTGAAATGACCAAAAAGGGAAGCATGTGTTTTTTACATCTAACTCAATGTCTAAAACAATCTTGATGAGCTCAAGTGGTAGAAGGATTTTTTAATAGTATTTTATTTTTCCAAATACATGCAAAGATAGTTTTCAACATTCACCTTTGCAAAATCTTGTGTTCCAAATTTTTCTCTCTCTCTTCCCCCTTTCCCTCTCCCCAAGATAGCAAGCAATCCAATAAGTTAAACATGTACAATTCTTCTAAATATATTTCCATATTTGTCACACTGCATAAGAAAAATTAGATCAAAAGGGGAAAACCAAGCAAAAAACACAACTACAACAACAACAAAGGTGAAAATATTATGCTTTGATCCACAGTCAATCTCCATAGTTATCTCTCTCTCTGGATGTGAATGGCACTACATCACAAGTCTCTTGGAATTGCCTTGAATGACTTCATTGTTGAAAAGATCCAAGTCCATCACAGTTGATCATCACATAATCTTGATGTTACTATGTACAATGTTCTTGTGGTTCTGCTCACTTCACTTAGCACCAATTCATGTAAATCTTTCTAGATTTTCTAAAATCATCCCGCTCATCATTTCTTAGAGAACAATACTATTCCATAACATTCATATACCATAACTGATTCAGCTATTCCCCAACTGATGGGCATCCACTTAATTTCCACTTCCTTGATACTACAAAAAGGGCTGCCACATTTTTTTGCACATGTGGGTTCTTTTCCCTCTTTCTTTTTTTTTAAACTGAGGCCATTGGAGTTGACTTGTCCAGAGTCACACAGCTAAGAAGTGTTAAGTGTCTGAGATCAGATTTGAACTCAGGTCTTCCTGACTTAAGGGCTGGTGCTCTATCTACTGTACCACCTAGCTTCCCCCCTTTTCCCTTTTTTATGATCTCTTTGGGATATAGACCCAATAGAGACACTGCTTGATGAAAGGGTATGTACAATTTGATAGCCCTTTGGACATAGTTCCAAATTGCTTTCCAAATCAGTTCACAACTTCACCAACAATGTATCAGTGTCCCAGTTTTCCCACATCCCCTCCAATATTTATCATTATCTTTTACTGTCATCTTAATAAATGAGAGTTGTGAAGTGGTACTTCAGATTTGTCTTAATTTGCATTTCTCTAATCAATAGTGATTTAGAGCAATTTTTCATATGACTAGAAAGAAATGACTTTAATTTCTTCATCTGAAAATTGTTCATATTCTTTGAACATTTATTATTTGGGGAATGACTTGTATGCTTATAAATTTGAGTCAGTTTTCTATATATTTTAGAAATGAGGCCTTTATCAGAAACATTGGCTATAAAAAATTTCCCCAGCTTTCTGCTTCCCTTCTAATCTTGGCTGCAGTAGTTTTGTTTGTACAAAACTCTTCTAATTCATTGTAATCAAAATTATTCATTTTGCATTTCATAACATTCTCTAGTTCTTCTTTGGCCATAAATTCCTCTCTTCTCCCCAGAGATGAGAATTAGACTATTCCTTATTCTCCTATTTTGCTTATAATATCACCAAAGGATGATTCTAATAAGATGAACTTTAATAGGAATCGATATAAAATCCTAGCTATAAATTTTTTTAAATCTACTGGACCAAAATAAGACCTAGAAAATATTGCCAGAAAGCAGTGGCTGTGCAAAAAATGTTAAGGTCTTAGAGGGAACTAGATGGTACTGTGTATATAGAGCTCTAGGCCTGGAATCAAGAAGACTAGAATTCAAAATTGGCCTCAGAGATTTAGTAGCTGTGAGAACCTGGACAGTTCACAACTTCTGCCTCAATTTCTTATCTGTAAGAATAACAATACTTATCTCTTTAGGTTGTTGTGAGGATTATATGAGATAATATTTGCAAAATTCTTAGCACAGTGTCTGGTACGTATAGTATATAAAGGTTTTTACATTCCTCCCTTTCCATTTGGTGGATTCCAAATTCAACATGAGTCAGGAAAGAAAGAAGAAAAGAAGGAAGAAAGGAAGAAGAAAAGAAGGAAGAAAGGAAGAAAAAAGAAGGAAAATAGAAGGGAAGGAGGAAAAAGAAGAAAGGAAGGAAGGAAGGAAAGAAAAAAGGAAGAAAGGAAGGAAAGAAGAAAGGAAGGAAAAAAGAAAGGAAGGAAGAGAAAGAAGGAAGGAAGGGACAGAAAGAGGAAGGGAAGGAGGAAGAAACTTAGGTATTACAAGCAGTTTTTCTTCAAAAATATTGGAATAATTTACATGTTTATTATGATTTTCACTCATCTTTAATTATTCTGTCCTTTGAACCTCTATACAAAATATGAGCCCCAACATGTAGAAGATAGCATTGCATATGTTGCCACCTAGTTGTAAAATGTATTATTGTGTTAGAGGACAAAAAAATCACTGTTAAAGTTTTAAGAAAGACAGACATTTCACCCAGTTTGTATCTGAAGCATGAAATATCTCAACAAAATCCCCGAGAAATAGTTTTTAAACTCTTGAAGGTAAGAAATTTGTTATTATTCCAATAGACTTTTGATGGTAAGAGCTGTCTCTATCCAGAGAAAGGACTATGGAGACTGAATGTGGATTGACAGCATAGTATTTTCACCTTTTTTTCTTTCTGTTTTTGTTGTTGTTTGTTTTTTCTTTCTCATTTTCCTTCTTTTGATCTGATTTTTCTTGCACAGCATGATAAATGTGGAAATATATATAAAAGAATTGCATATGTTTAACTTATATTGTATTGCTTGCTATCTAAGAGGTGTGGTGAGGTCAGGAGGAGGGAGAAAAATTTGGAGCACAAGATTTTGCAAGGGTGAATGTTTAAAACTATTTTTGCATGTATTTTGAAAAATAAAAAGCTATTATTTTTTTTAAAAAATGTATTATTGCTTAGTGGTCATTCCAACTGCTCTGATTTTTAGGAAATTTCTTCTTTCCATTAGTCTTTATGCTCAGCAGTTATATGCCGCTATGACTGCTCTTCTTTGGACTAAACATTCCCAGGACCCTCACCACCCTAGTTACCCTCATCAGGGCTTGTTTCAACCACTCTCCTTTCAAATGGTGGTGACTGGAAAGGAATATAATAATCTACATGAAGACTGGCAAAGGCAGAGTTCAACCTTGTTCTTACTGGACAGGAAATAACCTGATGGTGTGTACTTTGTTATATTTTCATCCATTTGTCAAATAGCTGGCTAATGCCAACTGTGTATAAGACTCTATTCTAGATGTCTCTTGTTATAGCTATGATAGGAAGCATTCTGCATTCTAAGAGTTTCCATTCTAACTAGAAAGAGAAGATGTTTAATCGCAGTGGCAAAATAGGACATAATAGAAATGTGGCTAGATAGATAAGTGAGTAGATAGGTAATGAATAGTCAGATGGAAAGCGATATACAGGGGAGTCCAGATCTTTGATTTCATTAACATAAGGAGCTCTCATCGTGAGGAAACTGCCCTACTAAGCTAATTTGGCATCTGTTCTGTAATTTGTAGACTCAGAGAAGGATCTGGGGTGTTTTCAGCTATGTCAAACTCTTCAAAACCCTATTTATGGTTTTCTTGGCAAAGATACTGGAGTAGTTAGCCATTTCCTCTCTAGTTCATTTTAGAGATGAGGATGCTGAGGCAAACAGGGTTAAGTGGCTTGCTCAGGTTAACACAACTAGTAATACTCAAAGCATTATGCAAATATTAACTCATATGAGTTATTGATGTTGTTGCCATGTCATAATTCAAATCACAATAGACTTGTGGGATCCCCAACTTGGAAGAACTTTGAGAATGACTTATAGGAACAGTATAAGGATCTGATTTTGACAGGAAGATGAGGTCAGTTGTGTCAATACTTTGACATACTGACCCTAAAATACAGCTGTGGCTCCTGAGGGCTGCCACTTATCTGGACCATAGAATGGACTTGTCCAAATTACAAGAAACTTTCTTAGCAGAAGGACACTAAGCCACAGAAGCCACTAATTGTCTCTATAGAATCACAGGATCTTAAATTTTGAGCTGGAAAGGACATTAGAAGGTATGGAATCTAGTCTCCTTATTTTTCAAATGATAAACCTGAGGAGCAGAGAAGTTATGATTTCTTCAGAGTTATATACCTACTAAGACCAGGGCAGATTTTGAACACTGCTTTTTCTGACTCTAAGTCAAATACCCTATCAACTAAGTAGTCATTCTGACTATCCCAATATAAACTAATAGATCCATGGAGATAGAAGTCGGCAATCTCTAGACAGCTTCAAGCAGTCATAAGTTCTCTAAATTTCCCTTGATTCTAGACCTCTCCAAAGGTGGTAAATGCGCTAGGTAAGTTTTAAGAGTTGGATACCCAACAAATAAAACAGAGAAAAATCTACCCTTTAGGGGCTTTCAAAATGTACTGAATGACCAGATTCCTCAAATGGTAATTAATACATCATTGTCAACAACAATACAACAATGTCATCATTGTCAGTACATCAATGTGAACTTCAGTGGAATTTCTTGTTTCTGTCTTTGGTTGTCTTTAATTCATAATTTTTTATCAATGATTTCTATGAAGGAAAAATTGTTTTGTTTCTACCAATTACTTAGATGAAGAAACAAATGGCTTTCAACATCAAATTTACATTGGCATGAAATTGGAAGGCTCACAATCTAGATTATAGAATTGAGATCCCCAAAAATATTGTGGGCAAAGAGAAGTCAATAACATTCTACAACATCAAAAATAAAAACAACCCAGAATCAAAATAATGAAAAATAGAAGAGAAAGTGAAGCATCTCATTAGAAAAACAACTAATCTGAGAACAAATTGAGGGAAAATATTAAAAGCTTAGTTGGGCTACCTAGTTATGCTTTAAGAAGAATCTTCATATAATATTACAAGAAATTATCAAGGAAAAATGCCCTGAAGTTTTAGAATAAGAAGACAAAGCATAAATAGAAAAAATATACTATTCATCACCTGAAAGGGATCCCAGGAGGAAAACTTGCAGGAAGGTCATAGCCAAATTCTAAGGCTCTCAGGTTAAGAAGAAAATATTGGAAAGAACAAGAAAAAATAATTTAAATATCATGGAGCTACAATAAGGATAACACAAGACCTAGCAGCTACTACACTGAAGGATCATTAGGTTTTGGAATATTATAGAGCAGAAAAGCTGGGATTAAGACCAAGGATAACTTACCCACCAAAGTTATATATAATTCTGAGTGGAAAAAAATAGACATTTAATGAAGTGAAAGACTTTCAAGTATTTGCGGCAAAAACTTGCCGCAGAACTTGAGGGAAAATTTGATATGTAACTTCCCTAGGCAAAATATAAGGTAAACATTAAAGACCAATATAAGGGACTCAATAAGGTAAAATTGTTTATTCCATATATATGAAAATATTGTCAGTGCTCTCATGACAGTATTTGGGTAGTTTGAAAGAAATATTTAAGTTGAGCTGGGTATGAGGGGATAATTCTAAAAAAAAAAAACTGCATAGGGAGAGATAAAAAAGGATTATTCTCTTATGTGTGATGTGTCTTTAATAGAATTTTATTTTTCCAAATAAATGTATAGTTTTCAACATTCATTTTTGTAAAATTTTGTGTTCCAAATTTTTGTCCCTCCTTCCTTTCTCTTCCTCTTCCCCAAGAGAGCAAGAAATCTGATAAAAGTTAAATACGTGTAATTCTTTTAAACATATTTCCAT
The DNA here is from genome assembly GCF_902635505.1 of Sarcophilus harrisii. Lineage (NCBI taxonomy): Eukaryota > Metazoa > Chordata > Mammalia > Dasyuromorphia > Dasyuridae > Sarcophilus > Sarcophilus harrisii. Next base: position 23,693,761 of record NC_045430.1, read on the forward strand.
ATTTGTCATGTTGTGTAAGAAAAATCAGATCAAAAGTGGAAAAAAAAATGAGGAAAAAAAAAACCAAGCAAACAAAAAGCAAAAAAGGTGAAAGTATTATGCTTCAATGCACATTCAATCTCCATAGTTGTTTCTCTGGATGCAGACAGCATTTTCCATTCCAAATCTATTGGAATTGCCTTGAATCACTGCATTGATGAAAAGAATCAAGTCCATCATGGTTGACCATCACATAATTTTCTCCTTACTATATACAAGTTCTCTTGGCTTTGCTCACTTTACTCAGCATCCATTCATGTAAGTCTTTCCAGCTTTTCTGAAATCTTTTATTAAATTTTAATATTATTTTATTTTTCCAAATACTTGTATAGTTTTCAAATACTTTTATAGTTTTCAACATTCATTTTTCTATATCCAGAATTATTTATTTTTAATAGTATTTTATTTTTTTAAATACATGCAAAAATTATTTTTAACATTTCATCTTTGCAACACCTTGTGTTCCAAATTTTTCTCCTTCTCTTCCCCCCTTTCTCTTCCTCAATACAACAAGCAATTCAATATAGGTTAAAAATCCTTCTAAATTCTTCTAAACATATTTCCATATTTCTCATACTGCATAAGAAAAAAAAATGAACTCTAAAGGGAAAACAGTATGAGAAAGAAAAAAACCTAAACAAACTACAATAAAAAATGTGAAACTAGTTTGCTTTGATTCATAATCAATCTCCAAGATTCTCTCTCTGAATGTGGATAATACTTTTTATCACATGTCTATTGGAATTACCTTGAATCACCTAATTGTTAAAAGAGCCATGTCCATCATAGATGATCATCACTTCATCTTGTTACTATATACAATATTCTCTTGGTTCTGCTCACTTTATTTGGCATCAATTCATGTAAGTCTTTCCAGGATTTTCTGAAATCAGCCTGATGATCATTTCTTACAGAACAATAATATTCCATTACATTCATATGGCACAACTTATTCTACCATTCCCCAACTGATGTGTATACTCTCAATTTTCATTTCGTTGCCACTACAAAAAGGGCTGCTACAAACATATTTGCACATGTGGGTCCTTTTCCCTCTTTTATGATCTCTTGGGAATACACACCTAGTAGAGACACTGCTGGATCAGAGAGAATGCCCAGTTTTTTTTTTCCTTTCTTAAAACTTTTTACTTTTCAAAACATGTGTGGGTAGAGCAGTGGATATAGGTCAGGAGGACCTAAGTTCAAATTTGATCTCAGACAGTTAACACTTCCTAACTGTGTGACCCTGGGCAAGTCACTTAACCCCAATTGTCTCAGCAATAAAACAAACAAACAAACAAAACAGATGGGTGAACAATTCTTTAGTATTAGCCCTAGCAAAATCTTGTGTTCCAGTTTTCCTCCTCTTCCCCCATCCCCTCCCCTAGATGACAAATAGTCCAATATATGTATACATATTTATACAATTATCTTGCTACACAAGAAAAATCAAATCAAACCAGGAAAAAAAAAAAAGCCAAAATAAAATGGGTGTGCACAGTTTAATAGCCCTTTGGGCATAGTTTCAAATTACTCTGTTTGGATCAGTTCACAACTCTACCAACAATGCATTATTGTCCAGTTTTTCCATGTCCCTCCAAAAGTTATTTTTTCTTGTCATCTTAGTCAATCTTAGAGATATGAAGTGGTATCTCAGAATACCATTGGATTAAAAAATATAAGTTTTCTTGAAATAGAAATTTATTATTTTATATTGAATCCTCTCATGTTTTGCTTGTGTACATGGCAATTTTTTTCTTTTCTTGCTTTGTATTTAAGTTCAACATTTAAAAATCTACAAAAAAACCTAAAAAGATATTGGCAAGCTAGATTCTTAGAGAGAAATTAATGTAAAGTATTACACTTAGGTTAAAGCAATCAATTGTACTAGTAGGAAAATTGGGTCTAAACAACTAGAGTAAGTCACTCAATCCACTTGGGCCTCAGTTTCCCCATCTCTGAAATAGTTGGACTATATGGCTTCTGCAGTTTTTTTAAGCTAAGACCTATTATTCTATATGAAAAAAAAAAAGGGGGTTTGAGTGGCCTAGAAACTTAATATGCATAGTAGTATATAACATGGTAGTCCCAACAGCCAATGCAATTTTCTTTCTTTTTCTTTTTGCTGAGGCAGTTGGGGTTAAGTGACTTGCCCAGGGTCACAGAGCTAAGAAGTGTTAAGTGTTTGAGATCAGATATGAACTCAGGTCCTCCTGACTCAGGGCTGGTGCTCTATTTACTGCACTACCTAACTGCCCTGCCAATACAATTTAAAATTGTATTAATATGTTAATTTAATGTTAATTTATGTTAATAATGTTAATTGCATTAACATACTGCTTGCCTTGTCAGTGAGTAAAGAAGGTTAGAGAGGGAGGGCAAGAGAAGATTTGGAAGTCAAAATTTTAAAAATCAAGTGTTATATTATTTTTGTATATAATTGGAAAAATTAAATATTTTTATTACTATTGTGTTTTTCCCCAATTACATGTCAAGATAATTTTTGACATTCGTTTTTACAAGATTTTGAATTCCAAATTTTTCTTCCTCCCTTTCTCTCCTTTCCAATTCCAAAGTAGGTGCTTTAATATAGATTAGACATATGCTATCCTGTAAAATTTCCACAGTTGCAAAAGGGAAAAAAACACAAAAAAAGAATAAAATAAGTGATAAGAATATGCTTTGATCTGCATTTAAAGTACCTCTATTCTTTATTTGGATATAGATAACAGTTTCCTTCACGAGTCCTTTGTATTTGTACTTGTTTTGCTTTGTACATTGTATTGCTGAGAAGAGCGGAATCATTCATAGTTGATCATATAATGTTACTGATACTGTGAACAATGTTTTCTTTCTTCTGCTCATTTCACTTTGTATCAGTTTATACAAATCTTTCCAGGTTTTTCTAAAATTTGCCTTGCTTAATTTTCTATTGCACAATAATATTCCCTTAAATTCATACACCACAGCTTGTCCAGTATTTCCCCAATTGATGGGCAGTGCTTCAATTTGCAATATTTTGCCACCACAAAAAAAGCTACTATAAATGTTTTTGCACATGTAGATCCTCCCCCCCCCCTTTCTTTTTTATCATTTCTTTGAGATATAGATCTAATAATGGCATTGCTAATTCAAAGGGCATGCACAGTTTGGTTGCCCTTTGGGCATAGTTCTAAATTACACTAAAATGGTTAGATCAGCTTTACCAATAGTGCATTAGTGCCCCAATTTTCCCACATCCCCTCCAACATTGATCATTTTCCTTTTTTGCCATATTAGGCAATCTGATAATTGTGGGTGAGGTGGTATATTAGGGTTCTTTTCATTTTCATTTCTTTTACCAAAAATAATATAGAATACTTTTTTCATATGGTTTCTTCATCTGAAAACTGCCTATTCATATTCTTTGACCATTTACCAATTGGGTAATGGCTTGTATTCTTATCAATTTGATTCAGTTCTCTATATATTTGAGAAGTGAAACACTTTTTTCCCCCAAAAACACTTGCTATAAAGATTATTTCCCAGATTTCTGCTTTTCTCCTAATCTTGGTTGCAAAAATTAAATATATTTTTAATATTAAAGACTTTTTTTTTAAAGTAAGAGAATATTCAAAGCAGGATGATCAAGATGGCAAGGTCACTGGGAAATATTATATGAGGATCAGTTGAAGGGATGGGATCATTTAGCCAGAAGAATATGTATGGAAGACCTGGTAGCTTGTACATTACTAGTATGTTAGAACTAGAGAGGATTTAGTCTAATATTTTTATTTTACAGATAAGGAAATTGAGACCCACTTAGGTTAAATAACTTGATCAAGACAATCATAATTAAAGTTTTCTCATCCTTGAATCAAGATTTTGTCCCTCTGAGACCAATGTTTGTCTTAGATATTTGAAGCTCTGTATTCAAGAGAAATACAGTTTGCTTTGTTGATCACAGAGAAGTGAGAATGAATGATAGGGTGGAGACTGCACGGTGACAGATTTCAGATATAACCCATCTATAAAGGAACATGATATATTTAACATGTATTGGTCAACCTGCCATCTGGGGTAGGGGGTAGAGGGAAGGAGGGGAAAAGTTGGAACAAAAGGCTTTGCAATTGTCAATTGCAAAAATTACCTATGCATATATCTTGTAAATAAAAAGCTATTAAAAAAAAAAAAAAGAAAGAAAGAAACATGATAGAAATCCTGGGTATTTTCTTAGCTCTCTTCTGGTTCTCTCTTGTTTGTTCTTACCAAATTTCATTTGTAGGATCATAATGTATCTACTGCCTCATCAGTGTGTTTTCCAAGGCTCAATTTCATCTCTTTTCTCCTTTTTTCATATTATTATTTCTCAATGATTTCAACTTCTCTATTGCTATTATCAATATGGAGATATTTTTCAAATCTCTCAACAATCCCATTTCATCAGGTTTCCAGTGGAGACCTCTTCTTTAAATTCCTGTTTCCATCTCAAATTCAGCATATCATTATCTTCCCACTTTTAAATATTTCTAGTTCCTTTGAGGGTACCACACCCTTCTGGTCACTTTAGGATTATAACCTGTGGTTCACCCATTTGTGATTGTTTTGAGTTTTTTTTTGTTTTTTGTTTTTTCTTTTTTTTGCCTTCCTGACTCTTTACTCAATTGGTTCCAAAGACCTGTCAATACCTTCACAATATTTCTCATATCTTCCTTCTCTCCATTCATACATCCATAGCCATAGTTCTGGCTCTTTATCACCTCTCACCATAACTGCTACAATTGATCTTCCCAAAACAAAGGCCTGACCATATTAATTCCTTAATAAAAACCCTCTTAACGGATATTTATTAAAGACCTATTATATACCAGGCACTGTGCTCGGCTTTCAGTGGCTCCCTATTGCCTTCATCATGAAATAAATACAAGTTCATCAGGCTAATATTTTAGGTCTTCCACAATCTGGTACCTATCTACCTTTCTGATTTTATTTCCTCCTACTCCTATTCATGCATTCTTTGTATCAGTCAAATAAGTTGTTCATAAATTGATGGATTTCACCTTTATTATGCCTTTGCAGAGGCAGTATGCTCGTTTCTGGAACACATTCCCTTATCTTTGTTTCTCAGAAAAATTCTATCAAGAAGCCTCAGTTCAGGTACCATCTATTCTATATGTCCCCAAAGACTTGATGCCTTTGGAGATTCCTGACTTCCCTCCCCCAACTTGGTTGTTCAAATAAAATGATTTTGTTGAACAAATTGTTGTTTGTCCATCATTCTTAAAGAGGATCTTTACATCAGGAAGCTGTTGTCATAACATGCAAGTGAGTTAGATTTCAGTGATGTTGGACTGTGCAAAGTCACTAGTCTCATTTTCTTTCCCAGTGCCATTTGGGTCTAGCAGCAAGATATGTCAGGATGACTGGAGATGACTCTGAAAGTAGTGGGAGACTTTTACCTTTTTAAGCTAAGGTCTTCAACAGGTCTCAGTTTGATTGAGGCAATGCTCATTCAGTGATTAAAGCTAGATAAAAACTGAGGTACCAAATGGCCTATTTTACCTAGTTAAAAAAAAATCCAATCTTTCAGAAGGCCTTGAGGGTTTCTGGTCCAAAACACATACACACACAAACACACACACACACACACACACACACCAATTTCCATTTAGGTTCACTCTGAATCAATCAGTGCCCAAACAGTTATCACTGGGGCTTGACCTAGAATCTATTATTGGCCAATTAATGACAGCCTGAGAGATTTCTATTTATGGCCTGAGCCTCAAGAAAGAAATCTGATAAACCTCAAGATATCTTAGGAGGTTTCAGCAATCAAAAAAAAAAAAAAAAATTACCTTCCTTTGGGCATAAACAACCTCAGGTAATAGTGATGAGGTTTGGCCCAAGGCAGAGAGTTGTGGGAACCCCTTCTGGTCGGTGCAAGTCCTTCATAAAAGAATTCATGAACCCCAAAAATTAGACTGACAAAAGGAAATTTATTGGTACTGAGAAGGCAGCTTTTGCTGGAAGGCTGACTTCTTCAGTGGCAAAGTCCTGACAGAAAGATAAAGGTCCTAGCAGAGAAATCCTGACAGAGATAAAGAGGGGTAAACGCTGAGAAGATAATGTCTTCACAGTGGGCAGGGGTCCTGCAGGCAGCTATGCCAAAGAAAGTTCCCTTGGCATGGCACGATTCCTACTTTTGGGTCTCTGCAAAGAAGTGAGCCCCAAAATTGCCCTTTAAATAGGAAATCTGAGACTTAAGTTTCAACTGGGAGTGGTCCTGAGCCAATTTTCAGCTCAAAAGAGGTCCATAAAAATATCAAGTCTAGATCACCAGCTAAATGAGACCAGTTAAGTTTGGACTAAGTGGTCCTGGACTCAACTCAATAGAGGATGCAGCTAATCCCACCAAGATAACAGAATGAAACCACTTTATCTTGATTCCCTGAGATGGGCCTGTCCTAGAGGAGAGTTTCTCTCCCACCCCCCCCACCCCACCCCCAGTCAGGATAGTTTCAGTGTTCCCCTGTCAAAGGAACCTTGTAAAGAAAGGACAGCAATAGATGAAATGAAAGTGGTCATTGGTGATCATTGCTGAGGAGTCTTGAACAAACTTTCGGCCTGACATTAGAGTTCATTGTCTTGGATGTGATGGAAAACGTCCCACTCCCATTGGTTCACAAAGGATATCATCAGAAGGAAGCCAGATTGCTAAAATTGTAAGGTTTCTGAGTAAGAAGTTGAAGACAAAGATGAATGGAACTCCAATTGTTCTGATTCCCTTCTTGTCATTGGATATAGATGGTTTTGGAGGAGAAAGTGATGTTGGTGATTTTATATTACTAATATAATATCAGTAAAGTGCTTAGCACAGTGTCTAGCACATAGCAGATGAAGAGGTAAAATAGACACCAAGAGTAATAAATAGAAATAGATTCAAGAGAGATTTTACAAGAATATTACATTAAAATAGTAATGTTTCAGTTACAGTTCAATTGACCTAAAGAAATCAAGTCAGGTATCTATCACAGGTTACAAAGGGGTATTATTTATTATGTGAATTAACAAGCTAGAAGATAAGTTCCCTAAGATGAGGTCCTGGGTCACTAGGTGGGGTTGGCAGAGAAAGCCTGAAGTACTGATAAGATTATGCCCTGAGGCAAGCAGGAAAAGGCACTGATGGGAATCAACTCAACCTTATGGGCACATCTTGGACAACCGGACCTTACTTTATACAATCAGAAAGCCAAGTTATGGCAAACCCCTGAGGTTAAATTTCCTCTCTAAATCTGTCCCTCCCCTTCCCGCCTCTCCCCCCCAAGCCATTTTTGCAAAATTCCTTTTGGATTAGTCACTAAGGCATTTTGTCTTGTGGTATCTTTCCTCTCATTCCCTCCCCCCAAACCTCTTGGTGTCTTTCGTTCTCCTACTGTAGCTAACTATGTTTTTTAGGATGGTAAATATTATTGATTTAGCCTGCTAGTTAATGGCATACTCCCACCTCACAGTGTATTCCCTCTCTCCTGGTTAATTATGAATTATACTGAGGAACTTGTCTTGTCCACTGTTAACTGGTAGTGTTTTGGGTTTTTTTCTGAAGCAATTGGGGTTAAGTGATTTGCCTAGGGTCACACAGCTAGGAAGTTGTGTCTGAGGTCACATTTGAACTCAGGACCTCCTGAGTTTAGGGCTGGTACTCTATTCACTTCACCTGTTGTTATTTCATCTCTTCATTTTGTCTGTAACTTCTTTTTGTAAATAAAAATAAAAAGTTCTTTGAAGGCAAGGAATGTTCTGGTTTTGTTTCTATATCCCTACTAGGCTTGCACATAGTAGGAGCTTATTAAGTAACTTGTTGGATTGAAGTTGCACAAAACATATCATCCAAGAGATCAGAAAATAGGTACACTGATCATAGGTACACAGGAAGAGCAAAGGGTAAAAATATAGACAGACACCCCAAGTCATACATTGACATTCAAAGAACAGGGACAGCTAGGTGGCACAATGGATAGAGCACCAGCCCTGAAACCAGGAGGATATGAGTTCAAATTTAACCTCAGCATTAACACGTCCTAGCTGTGTGACCCTTGGGCAAGGCACTTAACCCCAATTGCCTCAACAACAACAACAACAACAACAACAAAAAAGAAAAAAAAGAAAAGAAAGAAGAAAATTGTAGACATTCAAAGAATGAGAGAAAATCCTGTGTCATATATCCTTAAAGGAGGATTTATAGAAGGACATGAACAAGAATTGCATGAGAAGGCTGAGAGTGAGTGTTCACATTGGTGAGATTCCCATTGAGATATTAAGGAAAGAAGCCTGAGTTTTATTAGTCCTTCAGACAGTGTTAGTACCTTCTTTCATTTAAAATTCTATTTTTCTAATGACTGGAGGAGATAAAGGCTCTGCAAAGCTCTGCCTCATTCAAATCCAATTCACAAATAAGCCAAGACACTTTCATGTTGTGTGGGATTTGTGCTAAACCCCTTCCCCAAATTAAGTAATCAGAGACATCATCAGGTACAAAGAGAAAACATTTATTTAGTCCCTGCAGGGAGAGTCCCAGAACACAGTCATCCTAGCTCCTGCCACATGCTCCTGGAACCTGACCAGTTTCTGGCTTGTTCAGAATTTAAAAGGCAAAAGACCCAAGCCTGGATAGACTAAAAGGACGTAACCATCCTTGATCAATGTTCACCAATGTTGTCTGCTTCCCATAGGTCCCATCACTTCCTGTAACTTAAGGTCTGATCTTTTAGAGATCATGTGACTTCCCAGGGTCCTTCTTGGATTCAGAGTCCAAGGACTGATCTCCTGGCTCTGGGAATAGGGATCATGTGACTTAGGCCTAGTCTCAAACTGAGAAAACTTCATTCAATCAATCCTACAAGGGCAAACCATTTTTCCAATAGATGATAAAGTATATTTTGATTAGGGAATTTCTATTGTAGTAGCTCTCAACCAATCAATTTATAAATTCATGTATTAAGTCCTTATTAGGTGCTAGGCACTTTGGTCGGACTCTGGGGAAACCATGATAGAGTAATGTTCCTGTCTTTGAGGAGTTTACATGGAATGGAATAGGAGAAGACATACACAGCTATATACATACATACATACATACATATATAATTTATATGTATATAAATTATGTATATAATATATATATAAAGAGAGAGAGTAAATGTAATGCAAACTTAGATGTGCATACAATTAATAGCATTGCAAGCTTCATATAATTTGAAACATTATGTACCACCACTAGCATAACATTAAGGACATACTTGGTAAAGGAGTCAGAGAAAAATCCTTTGAGAATCTTCTTTTTAAAAAAATCTCCTCTTTTTCCTTCTCCTCCTTCTCTTCTTCCTACTCAAGGGTATTCTGGACCCAGGTTGTGGACTGGACCAGCTTATTCTCAGGAAGGATAACATGTCTACCCTGGGAACTAAGTTATTCCCCAACTGTCCAGTTTATATAGAATAACAGATGTCATCTGGTTTTTCATTGTCTAAAACTCCAAACTCTGAGACTAACATCTTTAGACACTCCGAAACAAACCTGGTAGGAACCAAGTTTTCCCAGACTATCTTTAAGATCAACATATATCCCTGTCATCCTGTCTTTATTTTCCCCTCTCCTCTAAGCTATAAAAATTGCCCCCGACCTAAATCATATAGCAAAATCTTCTTTGTATTTTGTTTGTGTCCTTTTCTCATAAAGATACTTTTTCACAAAGAGAATGTCATTATGATTTTGTCACATGGACCTTGCACCTTGTGGCTTGCTTTTTAAATCAGGAATTGTTTTCTTGATCTTTATTACTACTACTACTACTACTACAACTACTACCACTACTACCACTACTACTACTATTATTACTACTAATGAGGTTTGAATGCCCTCAATTCCTAGTGGTCATGAGGTTAGTGGCAGTAAGAGAGTTGTTAAAAATCCCCTTTAATCAGCCACAGATTTAAAAGTGAATGAATTTGCTTAATCCCGAATTATTAGTTGCAAAATGAAAGTTTATTCTTGGACAGAAATCAGTTTGCTAAGAGACTCACTTCTATAGTGGCAAAGACCTATTAGGGAAATGGAATTTAGTGCTGAGAATGCTTTCTCAGTTGGCAGAAGGGTCCTAGCAGCTGATCAAACTACCTTAGGCCTTCTGCAAAGAACTTAAGTTGAGGGAAGCTGTTATATTGGGTATCTTGGTGGAGGCTGGGACAGCCAGAGCTGGGTCAGACCAGGATTTCTCAATTCAATGAGAATTTAGAATTTCTATGGGAGTTGATTTGTCCCCAAATAGTATTGCTTCTCTTATCCTGGCAGGATGGGCCCTGTCTCCATACTCCTTGGAGCCTGAGAGATCCTGATCTCAGAGATCAGAAAAGGGGACATAATCTCTAAGAATGATAATCTTAAAGGGAACACAGCTTCAGTAAAGGGAACAGTTTCCCTCTTGCTTCACTACTACTACTACTACCACGACCACCACTACTACTACTACTACTACTACTACTACTACTACTACTACTACTACTACTACTTCTACCACTGCTACTACAATGTTGAAGAGTGAGAGATACCCTAACAGTGAGAGGGGTTCCCAGGTCGATGTGCAGGTTTTTGGAAAAGAATTCGCAGTCCTGATCTCTACGTGAGGTTTTTGGGGGAAGAAAAAGGGGCGGGGGGTGGGGGGTGGGGATTTATTACACTAAGAAACAACTTCCCAGAGGGCCAGTTCCAGATAGGAATTAACAAAAGTTTGGAGTATAGAGTCCTTTTTAATTAACCTTCTATGGCTTGGGGCTAGAAAGTGATTAGGGGCTAATTTTCAAATCAATAAAGGATGATGATTGTTTCCCAGACTAAAGTGATTCCTAGATCAATTGGGAAGTGACAGATTCCCTTGGAAATCAGGTAGGAGGATAGGGATCATTTTTAGGAATTTCCCCAGGCCAGATGGTCCACCCTCCACAAAGAATAGAGAGACATAGAATTCTTATTACATCACTACTACTACAACAACTACTACTTCTACTACTACAACTACTACTACTACTACTACTATTACTACTACTACTACTACTACTACTAGATTATCATTTTCATGCTTATAATTTTTTTTTTTTTAAATGTGATTAAAAGGGAAACTTGATTCAGTTCTTTACAAGTCAGGCCCCTAAGCCCTTAAGGCTTGGTTTAAGTTGCAAAGCCTATTGATATGGAACTCTCTCCTCATTGGTGGAAATCAATGTCTTGCACCTGTGTGAAGGGTAGGGTGCAGTTTTAATGAAGGAAGCAGATTGTAGAACTTTTTCAAGATGTCTTTTATAGTCTCTTGGATTTCTTCAATTGATTTCTGTACTTCTAGCTTCCAGCTTTAAAAGAGAAGATGGAAAATGTGAACCCCACTTTAGAACACTGAAGGAAAAGACTCTGGAAGAAGCTGACATGAGAGGACCTGTTTATTTCCACCATGTCCTTTCCCCCAGCTTGCTACATTAGAGACTTAAGGTAAGATAGAGAATATTCTTGGGGTAGAGCCTCCATCCCAAAGGGAGATCTCCTTCACCGTATTGCTTTGTATATATTCTCCTACGTAAATTTTTTCTGATTTCTCTTTTGCTACCAATTTCTTGGCTAAATGCCATGTATATTGATTAAGGAACTAGTAGAGTCAAACCTTGGATATAAAGCTTGAGATCTTTTTGCCCCCAATAATGAAACAATGACCATAAGATTAAACCTGAAAATCTAGCCAGATTTTAGGGAATATATAGATTTAATTCTAACCTGGTTTCCTTTCTGTCTCGGAGGGGAACTGAATGGTGGCCATCAACCCCTAACTTCCTGCTTCCCCTCTTGCAGGAATTAAAAATAGTCTTAGAGAAACTGTGAGAAGCTAGAGCTGTCTGTTCTATCTCTTTTCCCTTTGAGACACAAAGACACCCCCCATGCTACCTGTGAGAGATAGCACTTGCCACAATAAGATTATAAATTTAGAGCTAGAAGGGACTCCGGGAGGGGGGAGAAGGGGGCAAATCCAACTCTCTCATTTTATAAATAAGGAAAGTTAAGACATGGTTTGAGTGACTTGACCAGCTTGAAGAGTGAGTAAGGTAATGTTAAAACTCAGATTATCATAGGGGGCAGCTAGGTGGCCATCAGAGGTCCAAATGATGTACTGTCCGTCCAATCAGAAGAAACACTTATATTTAAAAGACTCTGTCAGCCTTTACTGGGATCTTTGCACATTGAGAGAGGCCTTTGGCCCAGTTTATTGGTTAATGCTAGCCTAGTTAATTTTGTGCTTGTGCTTGTAGTACCTTATTTTAAAGTTTAAAAGCTGGTTATAAAGATTCTGGGAGTTGCATGTCTTCTAGTTTGAGAAGAGAGAAAGTGAATATGAAATCAAGATGAAAATTTTCCACATATAGTGGAAGCTTTGAGAATATAGAAAGAGGAAGGCGTTGGGAGGAAAGAGAGAAAGGGGGATAGTAGGGACAAGGAGAGAAATAGAGAGACAGATCAATACAGATAGATTGGGGAAGAGATGTGTGGGAGAGGAGAGAAAAAGAGGGAGATATCTAGGGTTAGTGCCCATACATGCATCAGTGCAATGTGCCTATAGTAGTTGGTAACTTTGTGATTTATTGGAGTGTAAGTCTTAAAACTCAGTCCTCCCCAAGAGACCGCAAGGGGTAACTTTTAAACAGATTAGCTGTTTATTTGTTCACTTTGTGATCCATTGGGACTTCTATCCTCCATCATTTCCCAAAGTCTTCCAAAGCTCATGCTCATTGCTTCCATGACACCATCTGTAGAAATAGAGAGGCCTATGTGACTAAAGCATTTTTTCTTTCTTAAACCCCCAGCATTTAGAAAAAAAAAAAAGGCAACACAATATAATGATCAAGAGCTACATGTGCAAAATAAATACAAACTAATTTTTTGGGGGGAGGGGGAAAAGCTGAGGGGTTGAGGAAAGATCTTATATGGAAATAAAGCTTTAGAGAAAACCAGAGATTCTAGCGCTTTTAAGCCTTAATAAATGATTTTCTTGAATTTTTATGGTTGAAAAATTCATTAACCTACTAATGATGAGCTTTTCTAACTTAGGCTGGTCCTCAAATGACAAATCTATTATAACAGGACCCATGATGAAAGCCTTTAAGCTTGGCATACTGCTCCACCTCTTACCTCCAACCCTCCGGCTCATGATTTTCTTTGAGCCAGGAAAACTTCCAAATCTGATGAGATGTTAGAGTAGAACTTCAATTAAGTACCAAGTATACAAGGAGAATTTTTTTTCTCTTGATTTTCTTTCCTGAAAACATGTGTGTGGGATACTATAAAATAAAATAAAAAAAATACTCTAGTAAATAAGAAAGAATGATATCTCATTTGTCTATTATCCTTGTGAAAAAAGTTCTCCGTCAGTGAATTTTCTAAGGTTTTTTCCTTAAATACCAAACTTATGCTTGTTTTCATTTATTCAGTTTTGTGTAGAACTCTGATACACTGGAGAATAAGTTTGAATTCTGGAGACAGTGGACCTGGATAAAAATCTTGGCTCTGCATGTTTTCACTTGTTTGATCTTTATAATGTTACTTTATAATGTTAGACCTAGTTTCCTCATCTGAAAATGAAGGTGGTTGACCACTGATGTGTACAAATGATTTGGCACTAGCAACAATTTTGATGTTTCATCTTGTGACTACAATGGTCCTACATGTCTGTTGCTATTGATACTAGGGTAAGATTTTGACCAGATGAAATCAGATTGAACTGGTTTACATATTTTTAGCTAGTTAAATGCTGTCAGTTGAATGCTGGTTTCCATGATATACAAGCATTTCATTGTTGGCTCTTATTGTATTTTTAATTTTGTGGCTTTTAAGAATAGGTATTACTAGAAAGAAATAGACAAAAGATGTAACTCAATTAAAAACTTCAGTGACAGCGATATTATAGTAGCTTTTGGTATGATGACATCAGACATTTCAAGGATCATTTAAACCTTCAATGAAAATGGCATTAGTTTTTATTGTCATTTCAGTAGTGTCTTTGTGATCCCGCTTGGGGTTATCTTGGTAAAAATATTAGAGTGGTTTGCCATTTCCTTCTCTACTTCTATTACAGATAAGGAAACCCAGGCAAATAGGTTAAGTGACTGACTTGCCTTAGTGTTACACAGCTATTAAATATCTAAAGCCAGATTTGAACTCAAGAAGATGAGTTTTCCACATTCTAGGCCTTGCCTCTAAGTACAGTGGTACCATTCAGCTGCTCCAATGAAAATTCAACTAACTATATCAAAGTAAAAAGGAAAAACTGAAAACAAAACTGACAAGCAAGAACTGACAACCACTGATGCAAAATAGCTTACTAAGTCCTCAGGGAAAAAAAAAAAAAAAAGCCAGCACTTTCTGATGCACCTGGCACTTGCAGCTGAACAAGTTGACATGATATTTTTAAATTTTTCAACATCAACCCTTGCAAAACCTTCTGTTCCAGCTTTTCCCCTCCTTCCCTCCTCCTCTCCCCTAGATAGCAGGTAGTCCAATACATGTTAAATATGTTAAAGTATATGTTCGATACAATATATATACATATTTATACAGTTATTTTGCTGCAGAAGAAAAATCAGATCTAGAAAGAAGGTAAAAAAACCCAAGAAAGAAAAAAAAATGCAAGTAAACAATAACAGAAAGAGTGGAAATGCTATGTTGTGGTCCACACTCATTTCCCATAGTTCTCTCTGGGTGTAGCTGATTCTCTTTATTTATTTTTTTTTTTTTTTTAATTTAATAGCCTTTTATTTACAGGATATATACATGGGTAACTTTACAGCATTAACAATTGCCAAACCTCTTGTTCCAATTTTTCACCTCTTACCCCCCCACCCCCTCCCCTAAATGGCAGGATGACCAGTAGATGTTAAATATATTAAAATATAACTTAGATACATAATAATTATACATGACCAAAACATTATTTTGCTGTACAAAAAGAATCAGACTCTGAATTATTGTACAATTAGCTTGTGAAGGAAATCAAAAATGCAGGTGTGCATAAATATAGGGATTGGGAATTCAATGTAATGGTTTTTAGTCATCCCCCAGAGTTCTTTTTCTGGGTATAGCTGGTTCAGTTCATTACTGCTCCATTAGAAATGATTTGGTTGATCTTGTTGCTGAGGATGGCCTGATCCATCAGAACTGGTCATCATCTAGTATTGTTGTTGAAGTATATAATGATCTCCTGGTCCTGCTCATTTCACTCAGCATCAGTTCGTGTAAGTCTCTCCAGGCCTTTCTGAAATCATCCTGTTGGTCATTTCTTACAGAACAGTAATATTCCATAATTTTCATATACCACAATTTATTCAGCCATTCTCCAACTGATGGACATCCATTCAGTTTCCAGTTTCTAGCCACTACAAAAAGGGCTGCCACAAACATTCGTGCACATACAGGTCCCTTTCCCTTCTTTATAATCTCTTTGGGATATAATCCCAGTAGTAACACTGCTGGATCAAAGGGTATGCATAGTTTGATAACTTTTTGAGCATAGTTCCAAACTACTCTCCAAAATGGTTGGATTCGTTCACAACTCCACCAACAATGTGATTCTCTTTATTACTGAACAACTGGAAATGCTTTGGATCATCTATTGTTGAAGAGAGTCATGTCCATCAGAATTGATCCTCATATAGTATTGTTGTTGAAGTGTATAATGATCTACTGCTTCTGCTCATTTCACTTAGCATCAGTTCATGTAGGTCTCTCCATGCCTCTCCGAAATCATCTGCTGGTCATTTCTTACAGAACAATAATATTCCATAACATTCATATACCACAATTTATTCAGCCATTCTCCAATTGATGGGCATCTATTCAATTTCCAGTTTCTAGCCATTACAAAAAGGGCTGCCACAAACATTTTTGCACATATGGGTAACTTTCCCTTCTTTAAGATCTCTTTAGGATATAAGCTCATTAGTAACACTACTGGATCAAAAGGTATGCACAGTTTGATAATTTTTTGAGCATAGTTCCAAACTGCTCTCCAGAATGGTTGGATCCATCCACAATTCCACCAACAATGTATCAGTGTCCCAGTTTTCTTACATCCACTCCAACATTCAGCATTATCTTTTCCTGTCATCTTAGTCAGTCTGAAAGGTGTGTGGTGGTATCTCAAAGTTGAAAGACATGGTTAATATTCAATGGAAGATATGCTATCATAATGAAGAAGTTTTAAATAGGTGGTACAGTGAATACAGTGCAGGGGCTGAAGTTCAAAATCCATTCTCAGATACTTCCTAGCTGTGTGACCCTGGGCAAGTCACTTAACCTTCTCTGCCTTAATTTCCTCATTTGTAAAATGAGTGGCAGGAGGGAATGGCAATCCATTTCAGCATCTTTGCCAAGAAAACCTCACATGTGTTTAATGAACTGATGCTGAGTGAAATGATCATCATACATGGCAACAACAATACTATATGAGGATCAATTCTGATGGACAGTTCCAATGGTCTTGTGATGAAGAGAGTCACGTACTCCCAGAGAAAGGACTGTGGGACCTGAGTGTAGATCACAACATAGTATTTTCACTCCTTTTGTTATTTGCTTGCATTTTATTTTCTTTTTCATTTTTTCCTTTGATTTGATTTTTCTTGTGCAGCAAGATAATTATATAAATATGTGTGCACATACTGGATTTAACACATATTTCTACCATGTTTAACATATATTGGATTACTTATCATGTAGAGGAGGGGATGGGGATAGAGAAGGGAAAATTTGGAATACAAGGTTTTGCAAGGGTTAATGTTGAAAAATTATCCATGTATTGTAAAGCTAGCCTAAAAGATATTTTAAGCTGGTACCCCGATTAATAAAATGAAGATAAAAAAGAAAAAAAAAAAAGAAAAATTATCCATGCATATGTTTTCAAAATAATAAGCTTTAATTAAAAAAAAAAAAAAGACTGAAGGCCAAAGAAGAATGAAATGGATAGATGGTGTCATGGAAGCAAAGAACATGAATTTGGACAGACTGAGAGATAGTGGAGGATAAAAAGACTGATCATGTCCATGAAGTCACAGAGTCGGAGCCACTGAAAGAATGAACAAGAAGCGTGGTTTATAAAAAACGCTTTCAAAGTTGCAAACACTCTTTAAATACATTGTCTCTTGTAGTTCAAAATGCACTAAGACTTTTGGGACACCCTGCATTTAAAGCACTTTTCAGGCTTTAAGGGTCTATAAACCATTGTTATTGCAAGCCCCCAACGAAACAATGTTTGCAAAAGACACAAACCACACTTTTTTTAGTAGCACAAATGAGACTGTATTTAAATACTTTGTATCCTTGAAATTGTTTTTATAAACCACACTTCCCGGGGAGGGGAAGCTCAGAAAGAGACATTGTATTTAAAGGGCTTTGCCCCCTTGAAAGGGTTTGCAAACTGCCTTCCTGGAGGAGCTTAAAGGAGACAATGTAGCAAAACGTCTCTGCAACTTTTAGAAGGTTATGATCGCACTTCGGGAGGAGAGTTGGACGCCAACGAGACTGCATTTAAATGCTCTGCAACCTTCAAAGCGTTTACAGATCGCACTTGTCTCTACGCGGGTTCCCAGGAGTGCGCAACTTCTCGGATTCGAAGCTCCCGCCTCCGCGTTAGCGCTGCTCAGAGCAGGCGCACGCGGTGGGAGGACTGAGGTGGGCGGGGCCTGCGCCTGCTCCGTAAGCCTCGGAGGGCGCCGCTCTCCTCCGCGCGCCAGGGGGCGCTGGCGGCCTGGCAGAGTCCGGAGCGGGGCCCCGCCCCTCGCTCGCTAGGGTGGCGGCGCGGGCCGGCCCGGGGGCGGGGTCGCGGCCGGCGGTCTCCCGGAAGCGGCGGCGGCGGCTGGCGCGGAGCGGGGCCGGGGACAGTGGCCGAGGCGGCCATGAGCGGCGGCGGCGGCGGCGGCGGCGATGCTGCTCAAGCTGCTGCAGAGGCAGACCTACACCTGCCTGTCGCACAGGTACGGCCTCTACCTGTGCTTCGGGGGCGTCGTCCTCATGATCGTCTCCGCCTTCCAGTTTGGAGAGGTGAGTCCGCGCGGCGCCGCCGGGTCCCGGGAGGGGGGAGGGGGACGGGGGGGGGGCTGCTGCTCCCCGCCCGCCCGCTCACCCACATGCCGCCTCCGGCCCCCCTCACGCGCTGCCCGTCTCCGCGGGGGGCCCGCGCTCCCGTCCCCCTCCCACGTGCTACCCCTGCGGGCTCCCGGCTGTTTCACCTCAGCCCTTGCACCCTCGGCGGTGACGGTGGAGGTTTGCTTTCCTCCCGTCTATTATTTCTTCAGGCGCTGCCTCTGCAGAAGGGGTCCCTGCTCTCCAGCCCCCCCCCCCCCAGCCTTTGCGGGGGTCCCCGCTCCTGCTTCCACCGCGTGCCGTCTCTTCGGGGGTCCCAGCTATTCCCCCCCCAGCATTGCACCCGCTGCTGCTGTCCCCCATATACCGTCTCTGTGGGAGTGCCTCTGAGGAAGGGGTCCCGCTATTCCCCCCCCCCGTTATCCTGCTCCCCTCCCACTTGCTGCCTTTGCACGGGCTCACTGCCGCTCTCATCCATAGAGTCCCCCTTTATGTGGAATCCCTTGGAAGGGGTCTCCACTGACCCCCTTCCCAGGCTCTCTATGTCTCTAGGAAATACCTCCGCTAACCACCACTTGATGCTTCTTTTGCTGGTTTATGTACGTGTGTGTGGACTTTATGCTAATGCTCCCCATCAGCTGATTCATCTGAAAGGACTTCTTTTCTCAGCTTTCCCACTTCTTTGTTCTCTTTCCCTCTGTGTTTCTGTCTCTCTCTGTCTCTCTCCTTTTGTCTCTCTGTCTCTCTCCTTTTGTCTCTCTCCTTTTGTCTCTCTCCTTTTGTCTCTCTCTGTCTCTGTCTCTCCTTTTGTGTCTCTCTGTCTCTGTCTCTCTCCTTTTGTCTCTCTCTGGCTCTGTCTCTCCTTTTGTCTCTCTCTGTCTCTGTCTCTCGCCTTTTGTCTGTCTCTGTCTCTCTCCTTTTGTCTCTCTCTGTCTCTGTCCTTTCACCGGGAGCGCCAACTTCACCTCCTCATAGCTTTGAGTTATGCACCAGCCTTTCAGTTTGGAAAGAGAAATATCCCCTTTCATCCCTAAATCTCTACGTCCTTACACACTATCGACTTCTGAATTCTCCCACTGTCTCCTTTAGACCTCTTTCCCCCATTATTCCCCATCTCTAGGGGGAGGGAGTGAGTTTGGAAAGGTCCTTTCCTACTTGTTTCCAAAAGCGTCTCTTTACAACATGAAAGGCTTGTCATCTCATACTCCTTTTAGGGGGAAGGAGAAGTTGAGGTTTTGATTGCTTTTAGTTTGGGTTGGTGTGCCTTTCACATCGGGATCATCCCAAGGCATCCTGAACACTATCTACTGACAAAGCAAAACAAAAATACCCTGTCTTGTTTTGTTTTGTTTGAGGTGAAAGCCTTTGCCTTGGGAGAGGTGAGCCTCTCATTCACCGGGATAATTTTCATTGCCCTCCTTTGGTCCGTGTTTCCTAAATTTCTGGGGTATGGTGATAAATATTTAACATCCAGTTCTGGGAAGATTCCAAATTGACTATGGGTTGGGTCAGGTAGATAGTGCAATGAATAGAGCACTAGCCCTGGAGTCAGGAATATCTCTGTTCATATCTGGCCTCAGGCACTAGCTGTGTGATCCTAGACAAATCACTTAACCTGATTGTCTCCCAAAATAATAAATTAATCTACATTATTAACACTTCTGCCACCACTTAAGCATGGTGACTAAGAGCAAAACAGTAGATTAAACCCTGATTTGTAGCATTTGCCGAGTTTCAAGGCATAATTGCTAACACAAAAATTTAACAATCCTGTCCAGGCTGATACAAGTGGGCTTCACTACCTTCCTTTCCTGAAACTCAGCTTACTACCCCCAAAACTACCTTTTGGGGGAGGATCCTTCTCTAAATCTTATATGTGGAGAAGCAAACCCTTTATTTCAGATAGCACCTCCCCATGATGCTCTAAGCCCTCTACCATTCTTTTTATTTATCCCCTTGCCTTTTAATTTGGAGAGGAGAGGAGAGGGGAGGAGGGAGAAGTTAATGACTTCCCATCTTGGAGAAGAGATCTGCACTGCACCTGACTTCCACCTGATGGGCCCTCCAGTCTTAACCTGTTTATGTTCATCCTTGTTTATCTCTTTTTTGATCTACACCACTTTGAATATTTTGAGCATCCAGGGTATTCCTCCTTAACCGCCTTTTAACACTAAAGTTTTCAAGTCTTTCTTTGAAAGTCCTTGCTTCTAAAAGACCTTGGCCTTAATCTCCATTTTATTATTAGAGTTTATGCCAAGTTTTTCACCTCTCCTGAACAACTGTGTTCCTGTGCCCTCCTCTCCTATACTCTCTTCCTCTTATTTGCTCCTTCCTAGTCCTCTTCTTTTCTCACTCCCACATTTGAACCCACATTTTGACTTTTGGGCTTTTAGAAGTTTGTGCTTCAATTTGGAGGGTTTCAATCCCGCTGAAGGATTAAAGATTCCAGGGGCCTTGGCGTTTTGTAAATCTTTTTCATCAATTTCCAGGTTTTAAACTTTATACACTTTTTTTGTTTGTTTGATTTGTTTTGTTTTCTATTTTTTAATCTGATTTTTTAATAGTATTTTGTTTTTCCAAATATATGCAAAAGTAGTTTTCCATATTCACCTTTGCAAAACCTTGTGTTGCAGATTTTTCTCTCTTTTCTCCCTTCTCCAAAACAGCAAGCAATCTGATATAAGTTAATGTATACTTGTTTCAGACAAATTACTCAGAATAGGTCATTAATTAGTTTATCCGTAGTTTTTCTTTGAGATTTCTATATCATTTCATGACACAAGACCAGCTTGGGCTCCAGGGCACATGACTTTTATGAGGCTAACTTCCTTGTACTTTAGCACGGGGCATCTTGGGGTACAGCACAAGCAATTAGAAGAATGGAAATATTCCAGAACAACACGTAGGTCAGTCAGCTCTGAAATTCCTTAGTCACTATATGGTTAATACTGCCTTGAGATGAATTAGAAACTTTTAGAGGCTATATTTGAGCAGTAGCTAGGGATGCCCTTAACAGTAACTTATGGCCTATTTAAAATGTTTTTGAATGAATAAATGCATTACTTGAGATACTTTGAGTTGCTTTACTTAAAGTTGAGTCAATATTTTCTTTTGGCAGAAGTTGAATTATTAGTAGAATATTTGTGTATACAGGTGCAATTTATTTGAATTTTTGAGTGATTCTTATGTAACTATACAGTTCTAGTACTTTAAAAAAAATTCTTCAGGTTGTTCAAAACTTGCCTTTTTGTTGAGTTTTATCTGTAGCACAGAGAAGGATGTAGTTGAAGACCCTTTTACTTAAAGTACTATTTGGTGTGAGTTATTAATGAATATGTGGTGTAGGGCATTGTGCCCCCTTATCTGTCTGCCATTTTGTTCATGTAGTCCTTAGAATCCATGTTTCAACCCTTCTAAGGACTTTTAAGTTGTAAAAAAAGCATAAAGTTTTAAGTCAATTACATCTAAGTTTATTAATATTCTTGACTTAAGGCACTTAAGAAATATTTGTTGATTGATTTATTATATACTTAAAGGAACAATGATTTCCTTGACTTGTGGCCTTTCTCCTCTGATGCCAGTTTTACTAGTATGATTTTCTTGGTTTCACAAGTTGTGTCAAAAAAAAACACCACGCGGTGTGTGTGTGTGTGTGTGTGGGGGGGGGGGGTACCTTCAGAGATAAGCCTCTGTGCATTCAACTAGACTGGCTTTAGGTTGTGACAGTCCATTACTCAAAACCTTTCCAGTTTGATAGGACCAGAGAAGTTATGTGAAACTCCTTGACTGTCCATCTTGATGCCTATCTTTTAAGGCCCACTTCACGTTCTCCCTCTTCCCTGCAGCCCTTAATTATAGAAGCTGCTGCTGCTAAGACTACTAGTTCACACTTTTTATTTACCAAATATCTCTTTGATCCTCAAAATAATCCTGGGAGGCAAGTGCTGTAATTATTACTCTTTTTTTTTTTTTTTTTTTTTCCTTTTGCAACTAAGGAAATTAAGATGGCATGCCCAGGCTCATACAGCTAAGTGTCCTAGGCAGCATTTCAACCCAAGTCTTACTGATTCATTCCAGCTCTTTCTCCCATATATCACATTGTCTCTCTGGAGTAAATAATAGGCCAATTTATTCATTTTCCTATTTGAGAAGGGCAGATTTATTATACACCTTGAGCTGGTTCGGTTGGCCACTCTTGTGAAGCTATTTAAGTTTATCTAGTTGAGAGAAACTGTAGAGATGATTCAAGATTATGTAGTGTTAATGCATATACAAGAATTCTTGTTAACAAAAGTGGAAAACGAACGTTTTAAATTAAGACATAATAAGAGTCTAAACCAGTACTCTCGGCCATCTCTAATTGCTGTTCTGTTCATTTTTCTTCGCTTGGACACCCTTTGACTCATCTGTTGCATAGGTAGTAATTAATTAAAACATTTTCCTAAAATTAAGATTATGCTTTTTGCCTTCAATTCCTACTTTTTTCTTCCTCTTCACTTATTTCTTAGTGTCCCAGTATAGTATAAGTCAGCATTCCTTCATCCACTTCTCAGAATTTGTTAGCTGTTTTTTCTTTAAAACAATTTTTTTATCCTAATTTTGGAAAATGTTAACAAATGTCAACATTTCTGTTTACAAAGAATGGAAAAGATTTTATATGAAACCACACAATTTAAAAAATATTTTATTTTTTCCAACTTAAAAAAAAATTTTTATTATAGCTTTTTATATACAAAACATATGCACGGGTAATTTTTCAACACTGACCCTTGCAAAAACTTTTGTTTCCCCTCCTTCCCTCCACCCCCTCCCCTAGATGGCAAGTAGTCCCATACATGTTAAATATGTTAAAAGTATATGTTAAATACAATATATGTATACATATTTATACAGTTATCTTGTTGTGCAAGAAAGATCAGATTTAGAAAGAAGGTAAAAATAACTTGAAGAAGAAACAACAATTAAAGCAAACAATAACAGAAAGACTGGAAATGTTATATTCTAGTCCATACTCATTTCCCAGTGTTCTTTCTCTGGATGTAGCTGGTTCTGTTCATTACAGATTAATTGGAACTGATTTGAATCCTCTCATTGTTGAAGAGAGCCACTTCCATCAGAATTGATCATCATGTAGTATTGTTGTTGAAATGTATAATGATCTCCTGGTTCGGCTCATTTCACTTAGCATCAGTTCATGTAAATCTCGCCAATCCTCTCAGTATTCATCCTGCTGGTCATGTTCTGTAAGAACAATAATATTCCATAATATTCATGTACCACAATTTATTCAGCCATTCTCCAATTGATGGGCATCTCTTCAATTTTCAGTTTCTGGCCACTACAAAAAGGGCTGTCACAAACATTTTGGCACATACAGGTCCCTTTCCCTTCTTTAGTATCTCTTTGGGATATAAGTAGTAGCACTGCTGGATCAAAGGGTATGCACAGTTTCACAACTTTTTGAGCATAGTTCCAAATTTCTCTCCAGAATGGTTGGATCCATTCACAACTCCACCAACAATGCATCAGTGTCCCTCTTTTCCCACATCCCCTCCAACATTCCTCATTATCTTTCCTGTCTTCTTAGCCAATCTGATAGGTGTGTAGAGGTATCTCAGAATTGTCTTGATTTTCATTTCTTTGATCAACAATAATTTGGAATACTTTTTCATATGACTAGAAATAGTTTCAATTTCTCCATCTGAAAATTGTCTGTCATTATCCTTTTGACCATTTATCAATTGGAGAATGGCTTGATTTCTTATAAATTAGTCAATTTTCTATATATTTCCAATTACTTGTAAAGATAATATTTATCATTTTAAAATAAAATTTAGAGTTGCAAATTTTCTTCCTCTTTTCACTCCTCCCTAGTACAGCAAGAAATTTGATATAGATTATATAAAGCCACCAATTTTTAATATATAGCTTGTATTTTTTGGAGGTATGAGGATCATAGATCTAGTAAGTGTCTGAGACCTGATTTGAACTCAAGTCCTCTGGATTCCAGGGTTAATGCTTGAGGGAGCCAACTAACTATCCCCATAATACATGTTAGTTTCAAAACTACCCTTTTTGTTTGTGATTTCTTCTGAATTTCTTTCTGTTATGTATCATTTCTCTGGCAGGGAAATAGCTTAATATTTATCTGAATGTCCATCATTTTTATTACTAAAACCTGATTCTCCCTTAATTTTTTTCTTTTGAGATAGTTTTTCTGTTATCCTTGGTATATGTTCCTCTTTCACATAAGTATATGTGTTTGCTAGGACTTGTACACTAGCTTCCTCATTTCCAATGCCTCTCTTATTTTACCTTACCTCCAACTTCAATACAAGGTTACTAATCTTTTTAAAAGCTTTATCTAAAAGCATTTCACTGCTCGCCTCCTCTGCTTTCTTCCTCCACTCCCCAGACTGCCTTGAATTATCTCATATTTCTCTGATCTCACACCTTAATTTAATTTAATTTAATTCGCACTCATAAGTTATATTGTAAAAGGTTCAAAGTAATTCTATTTCTGTAAATTCTTCACTTCTTACAGAAGTAGGTATGGTTTTTTGGGCCTCAGTTTTTCCTTATTTGAAAAACAAAGGTATTGATTGGGAAAAGAATTTCCAAGACCTCTCCTAACCCAAGATCTGACATTTTATATCATGCTAAAGCAACTAAAATGAATGAAAACAAGTTGTCTTTTTTAAAGGAAGCCTTCTGTTGTTTCCTGTGGGAGGCATACAGAAACTACATAAGATAACTGGAAAATTCATAATTAATTATGGTTGTTATTACCTAAAAGAGAAGTCCTCCCATTCCCCTCCCCAGTGGGAAATGGATAAAAGACTAACCATTGACATAGATCCACAAGATTTCCTTTGAAATGTAAATCAGTACAAAGTAATCCCTATAAGACCAGAACAACCTAGAAACTAGTTCAGACAGCATTTACTTGCTTCCCAAATAGAGAAAAATAGCAGTCACAATCAATGTCAATTTAGAATGTTCTTTCTAAAATTTAATAGAGAATTGTATGATACCGAGTACTATATCCTACTAATTTTTTTTTAATTGGAGAAATCAGTTTTCAGAAAACTTGTGAATAGAATAGATCCAGTTAAGTCTGAACATTCCAAGAACATTTAGAATAACGTTGTAAGGAATTTAATTAAGGAACAGCCCCCCCCCCCAAAAAAAAAAAAAAATTGGCAAAGATGTGCCTAGATATTGCTATTGATTTGTCTTCACTGCTGTTAGACGCTAACCTGCCAGCCCACAGTGTGCTGCATGAAGGAGATGAGGGACTAAAGAAAACAAAGATGGAAGAAAAGAGATTTTTTTTTTTTTTTTGTTGGGTATGAAATAATTTTGAGGATATTGAGAGAAGCTCCAAATATCTGAAAATGGGTAAAATACTAAAAACTTTTAGCAAAAGTTATAGGTCCTAGTTTTCAAAACAGTGATCTAGAGAAGAATACCCATAACAACAGCACCTATGTGTTCTCCATCTGTTCTTTGATGCAGGTATGACTTTGAAGATAGGCTTTCATGGCAGTGCTACTCCACAGCAGAGTATTTATAATTTATAGTCATATGGTCCATTGAAAGTCAGAGAAATCCAGGACACTGGATCACAGTGAATCACAGGAAATCTTTTGTTCTTGTTGCTCAATTAGGGCAAATGTTCCCTTACAGGCTCCACTCTACTAAAGAGTTTCCCAAGTATGTTAAAAGCATATAAGATTCTTTAAAGCAATAACCACATAAAATTTTATTCAGCCAACCTATGATGATTGCCAGTATTCAGTGAAGAATAAAATGAGACATGCTTGCCACTCTCCTGGAGGATGCTTAATGTAGAGCCCAAGAAATTAATTTCTCTCCTGGATGTGGGGTCCTCTTAATCCTATCTCTAGAGACATTATGCAGGTGGTACCCCAGCCTAAGAACATTGTAGAACCTCCTGAATGAGATCTGTAATTATTCGAGTTTGACCTTATCCTTATAGGAAAAACCAGGTGGCCTATTATCCAGATTGAAAGCTGCCAACAGATGGACAGCCTATAGAACTGGTTCACCAATATCTCTAACTTGGACAGAAATCATAGAATAATGAACAGGGAATCAAATAGGAAGAGGAAAGTGGGATTGTTTGCTTCAGGGAATTGCCCCATATTTTTAATGATCCCAAGTTTCTTCCCACTTTTAGAAAGTTTCTCTGAGAGTTATGATATATCACTGCATCTCTTGAATTTAAATTGTAAGTTACCTAAGGTCAAAGGAGGAGCTCATTGTGTCAAGACCCTTGAGAAAGACTCATGTTGTCTCATCTGTGTTAAATGATTTGAATTACCAACTTGGCTAGAAGGAAAAAGGGAGTTTGGGATAAGTAGTGTTATATAGTGGTATAGTAATATTTCAGGGCAATCATTTCTTCTTTGTCATAGTATTTCTGATTTTATTTTCAATTTTCTTTTGCTAGGAACTTTCACAGATTATATTCATCACCGTTTTATTATTTACTTTACCTTTTGATTAGGTTTTCACATGATCCTAAGGTGGGGTCGAAGACTTGTGAATAGAAATGTTTTTTACCTTCACAATTAAGAACAAGGTTCATTATCTAAAATTCTTAAAACATATAAAATCTAAAATTCAGAATTGAATAGTTTATGAGATTTCTTGGATTTAAACTTTAAGAAAGATTTACAATTCAAGAGAATCTTAGAACTGAGAGAAATGTCTGAGGGCATGTAATAATCGGTATTGGAATAAGAGTTTACCCTCCAGAGGATTGTCACCCAGTAATTAGTCATTCCTCATAATCATTGTTTCCCGTGATACTGCATTACAGTCACAGGCCACAATTCAGACATTTCCTAATTGCCAAGTACCTATTTTGTTCTTGATTTCTTGTTACCACAAAAAACACTGTTCTAAATATTTTGGTATATGCGGGATTTTTTTTTCTTTTAAGAAATAATGCAACTTTTCCTTAAAGAATGGAGAGCCTGCCTCAGATGGAAATATAGGCTCAAGTCTCGTGTGAAGAACTGGTTGTGTGACCCTGGACAAGTGACTTAACCTCTCAGTGCTATTACTATAACTACTAATATTTCAGAGTAGATAGAATGAGTATCTTTCCTGAGAGTAAATGCCAATGAAACCATGGGGCTAGTACAAAAAAAGAAAGAAAGAAAGAAGCCTTTGTTGCTATTTCCAAATAATCCTGAACAGTTGCATGATTCTTTCCACCTTTTTTCAGCAATTTATGTGTAGGTATGAAGGTGGTGAAAGGATCTGGCCAAGGCGGAGGCTTGATTGAACATAATCAGCTTTATGATGAAGGGCATTGTGTGGTTTTAAGAGGAGAGTGTAGAATTGAATTGATTGATTCATCAAAGGGTCAAGATGAGGAGAAGAGAGAGATGGCTTGTCTAGGAGAGAACTAACGGGAGGTCATGTACAGATGAAGATTGAGAGGTGAAAAACTAAGATTATGGTCAGTTAAGGAGATTTCACAATTCTTGAACCTAGAGGTGGTACTTTTTTGTGTGTGACAGGATCATGGATAGAATCGACTGTGTGTATCTGAGACTGGGTGAAGGAATAGCTCATGGCAAGTGAATAAGTTGAGGAACCAAGGCATTTGAAATAGAATCCTTATGAATTGAATTCCCCTAGTATGATATCAGGAGTTGGGTGGGGAAAGAAAGATTCTGATCCTTCCATAGAGTTTCCTTCAATCACTTGGAACACTTTTCTCATATCCCTTCTAAATCTTCTCTATCCAGTTCAACATTTCCAGGTTCTTTAACCAAGTCTCATCTTTATCCCTTTCCCTGCTTGTTACAAAGAAGTCAGGCTCCTTTGTAACAATGTGGGACTCAGAGATGAACATATACCTCCTTTTTGTGGTCTGACCACAAGATTGCTCAGGCAACTTGAGATCACGTTAACTCTTTTAGTTGCACTATTGACTCAGAGAAATTGTAGTTCACCGAAACCATGAGATCTTTGTCTCCTGAGCTGATGTCTAGCCAAACCTCCCCCATCTTGTATTTCATACTAACATGCTTGGGCTTCTTAAAATTTTATTTAAACTAAGTGTAGGACTTTATATTTCTTTCTTTTACATTTTGTCATATGTGTTAGTTTAAGCCCCTTATCTTCACTTGTTGAAATCAAGGAAAAAGCTTTTATTGAACTTTGGCTATATTCTGTTGTGTGACAGACTGGGAAAGGAAAAGAAGGGATAGGCAAGAGATAGTAATATAAACACTATGAAACAAACGATGTTGATAAGGATCTTTTTTTTTTTTTTTTTTTACATTCTAATTTTTTTAGATCTTGACTTGTCATCCATTATTTTACTTCTCCCAGGTTTGTGTCATTTGCAAATTTGATAGTCATATTATCATTTTCTTCATCCCTAGTTCTTGAAAATGTGATATAGCCTTCGAAGGACAGATTCGTGGGAAAATGGCCCATTTAAGTTGTCCCTCCTAGTTGATATAGTCTACTAAATGACTATTCTGGGATCTGGTCATTCCTCTGTCTTAGAATCTACCTGATTTATTTAGATCAATCTAGTCGTCTTACACACACACACACACACACACACACACACAGTGATTGTTCCAGTAGCTCAGGAGTTACTGTTCTCTTAGTTCCCTAGAATCCAACCTCTGACAGGGAACTGACCTTGGGAAAGGTACTTAACTTAAAAGGGAGGAGATAAAGGCTTGTTTCTACCTGCCTTCTACAGTTGTGAGGAAAGCATTTGGCTGTATCGAAAACTTTCAGTGATTGCTGCTTTCTTCACTAGAAAGTCACAAAGCATCCCTGGCTTCTTTTCAGCCTCAACTAAAATTCTGCCTTCAACTGAAGCCTTCTTAATTCCACTCAGTGTTTTCCCTTCTTCAGTTATTCCCTATTTATTCCACATATTGCTTTCTGTCTTTGTATATTGTTTCCCTGCAGATTGTTAGCTCCTTAAGGGCAGGTACTGTCCTTTGCCTCTTTTTGTATCCTCAAGCATTTAGTACAGTGCCTGGCATGTGGGAGGTACTTAATAAACTTTGATTGATTATTTAATCATACACTTTAGAATTTTTCCAATAATAAAAGTCAGACTCACAGAGCAGGATCATATTTTACCTGCTACTCTTTTTTTTTTTTTTTTAATTTTTTAAATTTTTTTTTTTTATTTAATAGCCTTTTATTTACAGGATATATACATGGGTAACTTTACAGCATTAACAATTGCCAAACCTCTTGTTCCAATTTTTCACCTCTTACCCCCTCCCCTAAATGGCAGGATGACCAGTAGATGTTAAATATATTAAAATATAACTTAGATACATAATAAGTATACATGACCAAAACATTATTTTGCTGTACAAAAAGAATCAGACTCTGAATTATTGTACAATTAGCTTGTGAAGGAAATCAAAAATGCAGGTGTGCATAAATATAGGGATTGGGAATTCAATGTAATTTATCTGCTACTCTTGAAGCATCTTTAGTTACCTGTGATTGTTCCAGTAGTTCAGGAGTTACTACTGTTCTCTTAGTACCCTGGCTTTATTTCATCTGACTTTGGTACAGTTCTGCCTTCTGTCTGTTTATTTTGGTTTTTAATTCCTTTGGTTTATTCCTTTAATTCCTTTAACTATTTTGGTTCTTTATTCCTGCCTCAAGATCCTTCTCTACAGAAGGATAAAGATTGGGAAGTTGGGCCTTCTCCTCCATTTACCAGCCATTCTCATCTTCTTTTCTCCTACCAGTTCTCTCACCTTTGATCCACTTAACACTTAAGTAACTAAAAAAAACTTTTCATTGACTCTACTATTCAATTGCCAGCCTGACTTTTATACTGTTGACATTACTTTTTAAGGGACAGCCACTCCCATGCTATTAAATTGAAACATGCTATATAGCATAATATTAGAACAGAGCCAACCTAATCCAGTAAATCTGGTTGAATGACCATTTCTATTGTGTGAGGTATAAGTCTGGCCATAAGGTTGGCAATCCTTTGTGTTTTATAAAATGTAAATGAAGAAAATGCTCTTCGGTGAAAATCATTGCTTCATTGATTGAGTGGTAGAAGGAAGTTACCTACAACTGTGCAAGTAATAATGACAGGGCTAGGATTTGTGCCTATGGCCTGTGACTCTTAAGTCTTACTGTGATTTGTAATTATAAAAAAACTAAAGTAAGATGTAAAACAAAGATATATTCATCAAAGTATTTGTTATAGGTCACATTCTATGCAAAATTTTAAGAAGTGAAAGAATTCATTCCCTAACTACGGAGAGATTGTCCAGATATTTCCTTTTTGTGTGGATTATATTGTACTAATTGCATCACATTTTGAAATGCTGTAAAGATTCCTTCAACTTCTTTTTTAATGTGCAATTCTTTTTTTTATTTTTTTTTTTTTTTCTGATTGTATATGTATATTAACTTTTTTTTTCTTGCTGAGGCATTTGGGATTAAGTGACTTGCTCCGAGTCACACAGCTAGGAAGTGTTAAGGGTCTGAGGCCCGATTTGAACTTGGATAGTCCTGACTTCAGGGATGATGCTCTGCACACTGCCTCTATATTAACTTTTAAAATAAACATTTCTTTATGAATCATGTTGGGAGAGAAAAGTCAGAATAAAAAGGAAAAACTTTGAGAGCGAAAAAAAACAAAACAAAAAAATGAAATGAACATAGCATGTGCTGATTTACATTTAATTGCCATAGTTCTCTTTCTGGATGCAGATGGCATTTTATATCCAAACTTTATTGGAATTGCCTTGGATCACTGAACTGCTGAGAAGAACCAAGACTTTCATCACAAAATCTTGCTTTTACTATGTACGATGTATTCCTGGTTCTGCTTGTTTCGCTCAGCTTCAATTCATGTAAATCTTTCTAGGCCTTTCTAAAAATCAGTTCTCATTATTTTTTATAGAACAATAATATTTCATTATCTTCATGTACCACAACTTATTCAGCCATTCTCCAATTGATGGGCATCTACTCATTTTCCACTTCTTTGCTACCACAAAAAAACTGCTACATTTTTGCATATATGGTCCTTTTCCCTCCTTTATGATTTCCTTAGGATACAGACCCAGTAGTACTACTGCTGGGTCAAAGGGTGTGTGTACAGTTTTATAGCTTGTGCAATTTTTTAGACATATTTGTCATATTGTGCAAGAAAAATCAGACCAAGAGAGGAAAAAACCAAGAGAAACCAAAAAAAAAAAAAAAAGGAGGAAAATGCTATGCTTTGATTCACATTGAATTTTCATAGTTTTCCTTCTGCATGGATTTTCCATCCCATTTATTGGAATTGCCTTGAATCACCATATTGTTGAGAAGAGCCAAGTCTATCACAGTTGATCATCACATAATCTTGCTGTTGCTGTGTACAATGATCTCTTGGTTCTTCTCTTTTCACTCAGTATCAGTTCATGTAAGTCTTTCCAGGCTTTTTTGAAATCAGCTTGCACATTATTTTTTTTTTTTTTTTTTTTTTTTTAATTTAATAGCCTTTTATTTACAGGATATATACATGGGTAACTTTACAGCATTAACAATTGCCAAACCTCTTGTTCCAATTTTTCACCTCTTACCCCCCCACCCCCTCCCCTAAATGGCAGGATGACCAGTAGATGTTAAATATATTAAAATATAAATTAAATACATAATAAATATACATGACCAAAACATTATTTTGCTGTACAAAAAGAATCAGACTCTGAATTATTGTACAATTAGCTTGTGAAGGAAATCAAAAATGCAGGTGTGCATAAATATAGGGATTGGGAATTCAATGTAATGGTTTTTAGTCATCCCCCAGAGTTCTTTTTCTGGGTATAGCTGGTTCAGTTCATTACTGCTCCATTAGAAATGATTTGGTTGATCTTGTTGCTGAGGATGGCCTGATCCATCAGAACTGGTCATCATCTAGTATTGTTGTTGAAGTATATAATGATCTCCTGGTCCTGCTCATTTCACTCAGCATCAGTTCGTGTAAGTCTCTCCAGGCCTTTCTGAAATCATCCTGTTGGTCATTTCTTACAGAACAGTAATATTCCATAATTTTCATATACCACAATTTATTCAGCCATTCTCCAACTGATGGACATCCATTCAGTTTCCAGTTTCTAGCCACTACAAAAAGGGCTGCCACAAACATTCTGCACATTATTTCTTATAGAACAATAATATTTTATCACATTCATATACCATAAGTTACTCAGCTATTCCCCAACTGATGGACATCCACTCGATTTCCAGTTTCTTGGCACTACAAAAAGGGCTGCAAAAAATTGCACATTTTTGCACATGTAGGTCTTTTTCCCTCCTTTATGATCTCTTTGGGATACAGACCCAGTAGAGACACTGGTGAATCTAAGGGTATGCACAGTTTTATATAACTGAGGCCCCTTCAGTTTTACACACACATACACACACACACGTACATTTTTAGTTTTGGTACAGACTTGTGTTCCTATGATTATTTTCAAAGTGTAGAAACTACCTCCATTGATATTTTCTGCAATTTCTCTATAACATCTTTCCCCCTCCTCCCTGAGGCAATTGGGGTTAAGTGACTTGTCCAGGGTCACACAATTAGAAAGTGTTAAGTGTCTGAGATCAGATTTGAACTCAGATCCTCCTGACGTCAGGGCTGGTGCCCTATCCACTGCGCCACCTAGCCGTCCCCTTCTCTATAACTTATGATAGAATATTACTTGAAGGTTTGAGAGATTAATAGCTTTTCCCTTGGTCTTTAGTAGGCCTGGTCCTCTATTCACTATGCTGCTTTTAACATCTGCAGTCATTCTGATCTTCATTTTATCATTGGATGCTGACACTTCTGGAGGAAAGAGTAAGACTAGTGACTTTGCACATCCCTTTGTCACTTAAAGCCAATTCACTTTCATTTAATGAATCACTTTCCTGATATCATGATCCTCTTTGAGAATGAAGGACAAATGATGACAACAATTTTTAACACACTCTGGTCTCTCAGAAGAGACTGGCCTAATCACCAAATTAGGAAACACAGACTGGATGAAGAATTTATATTATGCAAGTTGTGATGTGAAGTTGGATAGTCAATTGGATGAGCTAGCCCATTAGTGTGTATATCTTGTGTTGTGTACTACAGTAGGGGGGTTGGGCCCTAAGTCATCCAGAAAATTGGACAGCATCTTATTTGGAATATTGTATAGTCTTTTTGGGTCCTTGAATCTCTTGCTGCTACTGAAGGGCATCTTTTTAACATCAGTTGCACTATATGTTTGCATGTGTTTGAGAAAATGTCAACTTAAGGCATTGTAAGTTGTGCAGTGTATATAAGTAGGTGTCCCTGCATGACTAGTGGTGATTTATCTCTAAGAATTGGCTTAAAAAGCAGAAAGCGAGGGGTAATGGATGGGCACTCTGAGTATGAAACTTATGGCTAAAAAAAAAAAAAAAAAAAAAGAGTATAAAAAGCAGAGAAAGGATTCAGGGGGGCTTGTGGAAGACAGTAATCACACAAAGTATGAACCTGTGATGAGTTGCAATCAGCGATGACAGTATGAATAGCTGCACTTCTGTGTTCAGAGATCCAGAGAACTTCATGCTACATAAACAGCGCTATACCACAGTGTTAGGATGGGTATACCAAGAAGAGTAAGGTTTGGTCTCAGTCTTCAAATATGATATAAGCAAGCAGACAAGGACCTTCTTGAGGAGGGGATGCAAATCAGTACTATCTCTATGAGAAATAGTCTTGTAGGACTGCCCAGAGAGCATTGAGTTATAGTGACTTGCCTAAAGTCCCATAGCCAACTGTGAGTCAGAAGCAGAGTTTGAGCCCAGGGCTCCTTGGCTTTAAGGCCAAGTCTTTTTTCCATTGTGACAAGGTTTCTTTTCTGAAAAGACAAATAAATTACAAAAATGTGAAAAACACACCCAAATTATAAGAGATAAAGGATATGACAGAATAGGAAATGTCACAAGGAAGTCATGGAGTGAAATGGACAAGGAGTGCCCCGAGTTGAGAATCCCTTGTGGACCAAGAGAGAGCTTTCCTGGCCAGGAGCTTCAACTTTGAAAAATCTGGATTGTTTAGTTTTTTCCTTTTTTTTTCTATCTTTTTTAACCATATCTTATTTATTATTTTTAGATATAGAAAACATATGGCCATATGTTAATTGGGGGAGGCAGTATTGAAATTTTTGTAATTTGCTTCAGTCCCAACATCCCTTAGAATCAGTACTATTTCTATATAAGTAGTGGGACAATTCTGAGTGATGTTTAATTCTTAGGACTTCAGTTTGTTATGAAAAAGGAAGAGAAAGGTAGGTAGCATATTTCTCTAAGAAGGGATTAATTACTGGTCACAAAAAGACCCCTGAGCAGCTCCATTCTTTTTTTTTTTTTTTTTTTTTTAAATTTTTTTTAAATAATTTTTTTTTTTTATTTAATAGCCTTTTATTTACAGGATATATACATGGTAACTTTACAGCATTAACAATTGCCAAACCTCTTTTCCAATTTTTCCCTCTTACCCCCCCACCCCTCCCCTAGATGGCAGGATGACCAGTAGATGTTAAATATATTAAAAATAAATTAGATACACAATAAATATACCTGACCAAAAACGTTATTTTGCTGTAGAAAAAGAATCAGACTCTGAAATATTGTACAATTAACGGAAGAAATCAAAAATGCAGGTATGCATAAATTAGGGATTAGAATTCAATGTAATGGTTTTAGTCATCTCCCAGAGTTCTTCTTCTGGGCATAGCTAATTCAGTTCATTACTGTCCATTAGAAATATTTGGTTGATCTAGATTGCTGAGGAGGGCCTGATCCATCAGAACTGGTCATCATATAGTATTTTGTTGAAGTATATAAGTCTCTTCCTCATTTCCTCACATCAGTTCATGAATCTCTCCAGGCCTTTCGAAATTATCCTGTTGGTCATTTCTTACAGAAAGTAATATTCCATAATTTTATATACCACAATTTATTCAACCATTCTCCTATGGACATCCATTCAGTTTCAGTTTTAGCCACTCAAAAGGGGCCCAAACATTGTACATACAGGTCCTTTCCTTCTTTAAAATCTCTTTGGGATATAATCCCAGTATCCTGGATCAAAGGGTATCACAGTTTGTAACTTTTGAGCATAGTTCCAAACTACTCTCCAAAATGGTTGGATTTTCCAAACTCCACCAACAATGCATCAATGTCCCGTTTTCCCTCCCTCAACGATCATTTATTTTTCCTGTCATCTTAGCCAATCGCAGGTGTTATGGTATCTTAGAGTTGTCTTAATTTGCATTTCTCTGATTAATAATGACTTGGAGCATCTTTTCAATGACTAAATGTTTCAATTTCTTCATCAAATTTCCGTTCATATCCTTTGACCATTTTCAATTGGAGAATGGCGATTTTATAAATTAGGTTAATTCTCTATATATTTTAAATAGGCCTTTATCAGAACCTTTATTAAAAATATTTTCCCAGTTTTTCTTCCCTTCTAATCTTGTCTGCATTAGTTTTGTTTGTAAAAAACTTTCAGTTTGTATTCGAAAATTTCTATTTTGTGATCAGTAATGATCTCTAGTTCTTTGTCTAAGTTCCCCCTTCCACAGGTCTGAGAGTTTATCCTTTTCCTCTAATTTATTAATAATTTCATTCTTTATCCTAGGTCTAACCCTTTGACCTTATCTTGGTTCGTTAAGTTGGATCAATGCCTAGTTTCTGCCATATTAGTTTAATTTTCCCAGCAATTTTTATCAAACAGTAAGTTCTTATCCCAAAAGCTGGGATCTTTGGGTTTTCAAAATAGGTTGCTATATTTGTTGACTGTTTTATCCCTTGAACCTAATCTATTCCACTGATCAACTAATCTATTCCTTAGCCAATACCAAATAGTTTTGGTAACTGAGCAGCTCCATTCTTAATAACTTTTGTTTTCTTTGCCAAGGAAAATGGATTTGGGACCAAAAGAACAAACCAGAAATGCCTAAGAAGGAGACTATACCCTAAATAACTAAGGTTATCCCTGGCTTCTGACCATCAATTCAGTCCATCTGGTCTAAGATGAGCTACATCTTTTTTTTTTTTTAAATTTATTTATTTAATAGCCTTTTATTTACAGGTTATATGCATGGGTAACTTTACAGCATTAACAATTGCCAAACCTCTTTTCAATTTTCACCTCACCCCCACCCCTCCCCCAGATGGCAGGATGAATAGATGAAAATATATTAAAATATAAATTAGATACACAATAAGTATACAGGAAACCGTTATTTTGCTGTACAAAAGAATCAGACTCTGAAATATTGTACAATTAGCTTGTGAAGGGAAATCAAAATGCAGGTGGCAAAATATAGGGATTGGGAGTTCAATAATGGTTTTAGTCATCCCAAAGTTCTTTATCCATCTTAAAATTCAAGGAATGGTGGTTGTGCTTACAGCTCTGACTGCTGTAGAAGAACGAGGAATAACAGAAATTGAAATAGCAAAGGTCCTAATTTTCCAAAAGGGGCCTGCTAATTAAAGGTGATCATGGTGAATATATGGAATAGGATGTGGTGATTGACCAAGAGTGGTGTGACCTTGTCAAGAACAGGCTTTGCTAGGGGTGTGAAGAAGATCTTTGACAATAAGGGGAAAATGGGGAGAGGAGGTGCACAGTAGTTGAACTTCATGCGAATTGTTCAAAGAGGGAGAATATACATGTAATGAAGGGCATATTAAGGAAGGCAGTGGTACAAAGTAAAATAGAATTTTGAAGAACAAAGGAGGAGAATAAGCAAGAAAATGGGATGAAGGAAAATAATACAGTAATCATAACTGGATTAGAATGGATCATAATGGATTAGAAACCAGAATCCAACACTGTTATTAATAAAATTTGAAATAGAAACACACTCAGAGTTAAAATAAATGGTTATAGCATAATGTAATGTGCTTTAGATAAAATAAAAATAGTCAGGGATAGCAGTCATAATTTCAGACAAAATAAAAGCATTTAAAAGATAATCTGGGAAACTACGCATACAACTGTACCAAAGAATGAAGTTGTATCAGAAAATTTTATAGCAAGTTTCTCTGGCATCTCAGATATATAGAGAATAGAGTTAAGTTTATAAAAATAAGAGCCATTCCCCAACTGATAGTTGGTCAAAAGATATAAATAAGCAGATTTCAAAA
Organism: Sarcophilus harrisii; assembly: GCF_902635505.1. Lineage (NCBI taxonomy): Eukaryota > Metazoa > Chordata > Mammalia > Dasyuromorphia > Dasyuridae > Sarcophilus > Sarcophilus harrisii. The sequence continues at coordinate 23,731,162 of NC_045430.1, forward strand.
GAAGAAATTGAAGCTATATATAGTCAACTGATAAAATTTTCTAAATCGGGACTTCTTGAATGTTTTTCATTTGTGATTCTTTTTTGCCCAAGAAATTTGTATGTGACCCTGGGTATGTAGTATATAAAATAGTATCCAAATCAAACATTTACTGACGACAAATTACAATTCTGTGACCCTCACATTCAGTTATGAGACTCCTTATGGTTCCACAACCCTGGACTCTAAATTACTATAGATTAGAGAAGGGCAAATTAAAATACCTCTAGGGTACTACACACTTAATCAAGTATGAGACTGCTTGTTTCTGAGGTTCCCTTAGAATGTTGAGAGTGTTTCATTCCATTAGTTACTATGTAAAGTGGTTCCCTAGTCCAGTGCTGGACACATCCTGGGCTCCAGCTGGCCATGGCTTTCTTATCATGAATGAATGAACTTATCTTCCCGAAAGCACCAGACAACTGACAAGGATAGGAATGGGGGTAGGAGATGGATGATAGCATTTAGGAGAGCAGTTTGGTGAATAGTGGGCTTCTCAGCCAGAAAATACTCTGCTTTGTGTACTTAGCTCCCTCTTTAAAAAAAATTTTTTTTTTTATTTTAATAGCTTTTTATTTACAAGATATGTGCATGGGTAATTTTACAGCATTGACAATTGTCAAACTTTTTATTCCAATTTTTCCCCTCCTTCCCCCAATCCCCTCCCCCCAATGGCAGGATGACCAATACATGTTAAATATGTTAAAGTATAAGTTAAATACAATATATGTATACATGTCCATACAGTTATTTTGCTGTACAAAAAGAATCGGACTCTGATATAGTATACAGGTAGTCTGTGAAGGAAATCAAAAATGCAGGCGGACAAAAATAGAGGGATTAGGAATTCTATCTAATGGTTCATAGTCATCTCCTAGAGTTCTTTCCCTGGGTGTAGCTGGTTCAGTTCATTACTGCTTCATTGGAACTGATTTGGTTCATCTCATTGCTGAAGAGGGCCACTTCCATCAGAATTGATCATCGGGTAGTATTGTTTTTGAAGTATATAATGATCTCCTGGTCCTGCTCACTTCACTCATTAGCTCCCTCTTTTTGAGGCTTTGAAAAGGAGTTTGCCTTCTGGAGCTTTTTGCAAACCCTTAATGAGTTAAATATTGGTTGCAACTTGATAATGGGAACTAAACCCTTGTGATCACAGGCTGCCCTTTCCCCAGCCTCTTTATCTAAACTGAAATCTTTCAGCTGGTACCTGTGTGTGTGTGTAGTATGTGTATACACATATATGTGTACATGTACACACACACACACACATAATTATTTCCAAATCCAAAACATACTTGCTGAGATCTGCTCTAGTTTGTTACAAAAATTAGCTGTGGTGTTCTAAGAGTTAAGGCTAATCAGAGGGGATGAATGAGGTGCCCATGGGATTGAAGAAAAAGAGGAGGCAAGCTGCAGCATGCAAGAAAGACAGCAACTCTAATCCCTAAGGAATTCTCCTTGTTTTTATGTATGACAGTTTCCAGAAAATCGGTGTAAGTGTTCAAAAAGGCCAACTTATTCTTTGCTGGCTTGGTGAGTGTCTATAATGGACCCAATTTGAAAACTTTCAGATGAATTTATCTGATGAAAGAAATGATTAAGTGAATTTGCACATGTGTTCTTAAGGGCAGGGATGGTCTTATGATTGGCAACGTCTTGCATATTGTAACTATTTAATAAATTAATTTAAAATAGGCATAGTACCAGATATAGAAAAATGGAACATGTGCTCACAAATGTGTGTTTATATCGGGGTCGGGGGTGCAGTTAGGGGTTAGACTTGTGAATTAATTGATGTAGGGAAAACTCAAATGAGTAAAACTCACTCTATCACAGCAGATCTGTACCTTCTTCACATTTCTAGTCTTAGAGGGTGGGCTGGGGTGCCTTGCCCAGGGGCCCATAGCAAGTGTGTGTCAGCAATACTGAGAAGCAGGATTGGAGCCCAGATTTCTGTTCACTTCAGCCAAGCTGCCTTTTCATATATATTTGTATAGAAAGCAAGGGTAAGACAGACTGATGTCTGACCTGTTGGGTAAAAGATGGGTCATAAGGCTTTTTTTCTGCAGGACCATAAAGTGGGGTAGATCAGTCTTAGACATATGAAAGAATTGGAAACAAGTCAGAGGCATCAACAAACCATCATTAGGCATCTGTTCTTTATACACGCTTGTTGTTTGTCCTTTGTTCTCAGAGACCATGATGCCAGACATGTAAGTGAGCTGGGCTTAAATGAGGGAGGATTATGCAAGGGCATGGAGCCGTCTGAGTTCAATAGTCATATACAGATCAGGATGAATCTTGACTATAGTCAAGTAAGAGGAGGTGGTTTAGGGAATTATGTATTCTATCTTCTGCAACGTGTAGATTTTATTAAGATTGCTTGCCATCAGCACAGATAGGGAGACAAGAAGCCCTTCTCTCCCCTTTTAGTTTTCTCTCTATTCACCGCACTCATAAACCACTCCTCAGGTTTCCCAGCTTGAGCATGAAGGCTTTCCCAATCTTCCCACCTGTTTTCTCCCTTGCCAGAGTCCCTTACATTTATGTATATTTGTGCTTATTCAGTTCACTTATGCTGTCAATGTTTTTAGATATTCTTGTTTCCTCCCTAAGAATGTAAGCTTCTTGGGGTTACTCCATTCTTTGTTTTGTTCCCTTTCCCCTAGTACAGGACAGAGTCCACAGCAGGCACCTGGATTCATTGCCCTTTTCCTTAGTGAAGCCTTTGCTGCTTTCTCCAGCTGGGCCAAGCTTATGCTTTCTGGCATAGCACGAGAAACACCAGGCCTAATGGCTCATAGAACAGAGAGGTTATTTTTAGGGTTATTATTAGGCATAATAAAGTTTTTTTTTTTTTTCCTTTTTTAATCTGGCATGTATGTGAGGCTTTAAAGTTTGTAAACTGCTTTACAAAGGAGGTGTTTGAAAGAAATGGAACTATGGTCTCTCTGTTCTGTTGCAAAGTCTCCGACAGGATTTGAACTGTGGAATTGGAGCATTGCCATACTTAGGGGCAGTCTTTAGAGCAATAGCCATAATTTTTATAGAAATATCAATATAAATATGTTTAAAATGTTTTTAACTTCATATTTTGATAAAATGATAAAATAGTTACTGTGCCATAAAAGCAGCAACTGTTGAGCTCTTTCACTACCACCCTCTTCAATCTGTCAATCAATAAGCATTTATGAAGTGCCTCCCACATGCCAGGCACTGTACTAAGTGCTGGAAATACAAAAAAAAAGATAAAAGATAGAATTTGACTTCAAAGAACTCATAATAGATGTTATTTTAGGGGTAATCACACTTGGTAGATCTTTGAAAGTATATTTGGAAGAGGGGCCTCTCCCCTTCTATCCCCACCACCCAAAGGTAGGAGTAGGGGGAGGGGACAGAGATAACAATTCCATTATTCTTTGATACTAAGAAGATGTACTATGATGTAATAATTTTCTTTTTTAGGTTGTTCTGGAATGGAGCCGGGACCAATATCATGTTCTATTTGATTCATATAGAGATAACATTGCTGGAAAGTCTTTTCAGAATAGGTAAGATTTATTTTGAAGATTATTTTTGGACTTCTAGCATGTCATTCTTTGTTATATACAAATGAAAAGTTCTGCAAGTATCTGTCTATTAAAAGTATGTAATTATGTGTGTTCAATGAAATACACAGAATTTTAATGCCTTGTTGAACTCTAAACTAGTTTAGATATCATCCATGTACGTGAGCTAAATCTACATGTGGATTGGGAAATCTCTGTGATGTAGGTAAGGTAGCAACTTTTCTAGAATAGCTACCTTCCTATGTTTCTCCTACTTATCGTTCATTGTTTAGACTTGTTATGCTGTTAACTGCCTCTAGTTGCAGAGGCGGCATGGAACAGTGGGTACTGCTCTGGACTAAATGTCAAGATAGGGATTCAGACCCTACCCCAGACATGTATTAGCCATGTGACTCTTACTTTACTTTTTTAACATCATTTTTCTTGTCTGTGCAATGAAGGGGTAAAGGTGAACTCTATGACATGTGAGGTCCTTTCCAGTTCCAAATTTATTATCCCCTCATATTTTGCAAAGAAATTAGATGCTTAGAAAATTGGATGTTAAGATAGTCTTTAAATACATGTTTTTGTATTAATTTTATGTATCTATGATATCCTAATTTTAGTTTGCTTTAAGGATTTTTGGTTTTTATGACAGTGTATTTCAAATTATTAAATTTTGCTAGCAAAAGCTATATGTAATGGGCTAGATACTCTGGAGAAATATACTTGAGGCAAGGATTCTTACAACAAGATGTTAACTCAGTGGAATTGATAAGACAATGGTTATCTAGTTTAGCATGGTAATTAATAATTCTCTAGTTCAGTATGATTGATTTAATCTTACAATAAATAATGGTTCCCTAGTGATATAATGATTGGCTTATAATCAGTATGATGAATGGATTTAATTGTAATAGAATATTTAAGGGGTCAGAGTCTGACCTAGAGACAGACTCAGAGATATAGAAGACAGAGGACTGGAGGCTAGGGGAATGAAGAGACTTGAAGATAAAGACTCTCATGCTGGCTGTCCTGTCTCCTTCACTTCTCCACTAAGACCAAGGCCACCTGAAGGTCCCCCAGAAAGCTAGCCTGGCCCCAGGTGAAGGAAACAGACTGTGATGGAGATAATAAGGACTTTGAACTTTATTCCTGACTATTCATGTGGTGATTGTTCTGCTGAAATCAAGGTCCATTCGGAGGATCTCCAGAACGCTAGCTGGAACATTACAGTTACAGATGGATTGTAATATGCAAAGATTTCAGCAATTTTTAAAAATTTTGTTCTGTGGACATTTTAAGCTTTAATAGACAATGCTTAAACTTGTATGCATTTTCTTCTAATTTGAGTAGCTAATTTGAATAAAAATTGAAAAATGAAAAGAATGACATTTACATATTAAATTCTTTTAAGTAAAAAATTTAGAATACTTTTTCAACCTCTTGTTGGGAATTCTGAAATCTAGCTCTCCTAAATCCTCAGACTCAATGTGACCAAAGCTTTTATCTTCTTCACTAAACTTTTTACCTTGTTTGCCTGCCTCTGTGTCTCTGGGCTCTTTTTTTTTTTTTTTTTTTTTTTTTTTTTTAAGGCTTCTGGATGTTTTGGGGGGAGAAATCTTAAATCTGCTTATCTGTAGCTTCGTCCCATTGCCCCTCATTCTACTCTCTGAGACTTGCCAGGCTGACTCTGACTCCCTCCATTATAGCTTGTCACATATTTAAAGGCAGCTGACATATATCCCACCATGCCCATTCTTGTCTCTTTATGATCATCTCTTCATTTGGCATAATTTCCAGTTCTCTTTCTAATTCTAGTCAAGCTACTGAATATATTTGTTCATAGATTAGCTTATCCTTTCTCAACTGTGTTGATGTCTAGAACTGAACTGTCTGTGATTTGGGTGCTGCTTCCTCCTTAATGGTTTTTGTTAATACCCCAAGTGAGAGCAATCTTTATCTTCCTTAAATCTTATACTTCTCACTCAGTCCTTTCTTCCTCTCCTTCCTCTTCCTCCCTCCTTTTCTTTCCCTCCCTCCCCCCTCTCAACACACACACACACACACACACACACACACACACACCCCTTACATTCTCATTATTTATCTGTCCCTATGCTATGTAAGCTTGAGCTGGTATTAGGAAAGGATGGGCGGCACTGTGGAGATCAGCCTGGGCTTTCAGAGACTGAGGTGCAGGTGCAAGCCCTGACACCATCACAGTGGCCTTGTTTACTGTCTCTGTGGTTTTCATAGAGCAACATTGCCCCTAAATCTGAGCCTCAGACAGAGGTTTTGCTGGAGCTGGGCAGGAAGTAAGGAAGGGATCCTCCAAAGGAGAAGCAAGGAGGGAGGACAACCAGGGCAAAGCTGTGGAAGCAGAAATGGAGATGTCAGAAGTAGAGAAGAAACCAGTTTGGGGGGCCAAAGAGTGATGGGGACATGGAGGAAGAAGTACTTTCCAGTGAGACTAGCATGATGGATTGGGGCCAGATTGTAACTGACTCTGCACCCTAACCTGAGAGGACAGAGGGGACTGTTGGAGCAGGGAGGTCGTGTGGTCAGATCAGCAGTAAGGAAACCTTACTGAAGCTTTCTGTAGGCTACTGGGCAGTGGGAGGAACCTGAGGAAAAAAGACCAGATAGGAGGCCCTTGAATCACCTGGGTGACAAGTACCTGAGCTACAGTGGTAGCAGGGTGATTGGAATGAAGGGGTGAGCTGCAATGACCTTAGCTAATGCTTGTGATAATGAATCTGAAAAATAGGAGGGTGGTATCCGGGGGAGAAATAGAGATGTCTGGAAGAGAAAGGGAAGTTCAGATTTTGAGATATCTCTGGGCTGTCCAGTTTGAAATGTCCTATAGTCTGTTGGTGATGTGGATCTGAAGCTCAGGAGAGAGACAGTACTGGCTGTGTATATTTGTGAGTCACCTGCCTGTATGGGCGTATCATAGATTGCTGAGGGAGAGTGTGGAGGGAGAGAGAAGGAGGATCTAGTATAGAACCTTGGCCAATACTCACAGTCAGGGAGTGTATCCTGGTTAGTAAGCCTACATGGGATCTGTGGATTGGCCAGAAAGATGGGAAGAAAGTATCCTGGAACAGAGGGTTGCCCTTGAGTGGGGTGAAGATGGAGAAAAACCCTTAGATTTGGCACTTTAAAAGATCCTTGGCCACTGTGCTAAGAGCAGTTCCTTTTGTGTGATAATGCAGTTGGAAGCCAGATTGCCAAGGAAGACAGGAGGCCTTCACATAGGCTTTGAAAGCTTGTTGAATTTGAATGTACCACTGGTAGGTAGCCCATTGTCACCATGCCTTCCTCATTTGTAAAATGGAATGTCTCTTGAGCTCTGTGATTTTAAGTTCCGCAGTATTCTGTTACAATTTTTCTAAGATCTTTTAGAAAAATCTTTGTTTTAACAAAAAATTAATTTTAATGCCTTCTGACATTGGATAATGATCAAGCCTGAGTCACAGATGATGTAGATGCCATCTCTGAGACATGCTTTGTTTCTAATAGTCTACCTATCTGGAAACTGAAACAGTGGTTTTAGTGGTTGGAACAAAGCCTCAGATAGAAAAGCCAGAGTCTAATCTTAGAGAAACTGCCAACTGACTCACTGACCTTGAGGAAGTCATGTGATTGTAGTGGGTGCAAGAAAATGACTCGGATGCTCTTTATCTGTCCTAGAAGAGCTAATATTTGGCATGAGTCTCCTTAGCTGGACAAATTGTGTTTTCATTTTATAACCCAATATATCAAAATAACTTTTCACACGATCTGGTTTTCATGTCAAGCTTATGTTTTTTTTAACCATCAGATTTATCATCTTTGCATTTTACTTAGGCTAATGTTAAAATTAATCTGGTTCTGTTGGCAACTATTTAGGTGGCCTCAATCAAAATATTTTGCTTGGAGGCTTTGGTTTCAAAAACAGTTTTACTCATTTATGTGTAAAATCGGGCTGGAGTCTTTGATTCCATGGCTCAGTGGAAGGTGAAAACCAGAGATTAACACTCTCCATCCTAGATCACTAAACCACATGAAGACAATTGATAGGATTTAATGGCTCTCTGACCAGAAATAATTGGATAAATATATGGGAATACTGATTTTTTTGGTTTTTATCAAGCACATGATAAGAGCATCATGAAGGAATCTTTCAGTGCAGCCTTAAGGATTTCTTTCAGGTGAAGATAAAGAGCTCTTATTCCAAAACTTGGAGCAGAAAAAGTTGAATGAGATTAGGTAACCCCATACTTAAAAGTAAACAGTTGAAACTTTTAGGAAGGTTAAAATTTGCACTGAGGTAACCCCATACTTAAAAGTAAGCAGTTGAAACTTCTAGGAAGGTTAAAATTTGCACTAGGGAATATTTCACAATAGTAATAATCAAGTATTTATGGGATTAGACCAGGTTGGGCTGTCTATGGTGTTAAGATTTAGCTTCCTCCCAGAATTCTAAAGGTTATAAGTACCATTCTTTGGGAGTGATTACTGATCATCTGTTTGGGATTGATTACTAGGATCTTTTGCCTGCCAGAACTGTGCTAGGCTCAGGGATTTAGAATTTGTGCTTGTGCTAGGCCATAAAAGGCATAGCTTCTTTTGCAAGGGAATGAAATACAGTCTTGAAAAAGGAGCCCTCATGGTTTGTTTGCCAGCCCCTCCCTGAAGCTCCCCTACAGCCTCCCCAAGTTATTATCTAGCTTCTATTTGAGAGATGTCCAGTGACAGGAAACCCACCGCCTAACCTGTCAGCCTGTTCTACTATTAACATCTCCATTATGTTGAGAAACAATAGTGTGGTGTGGAAAAAAGCTGGCTTTGCTCAGAAAGACCTGAGTTCAAATCCCGTCTTTGATATGTATTGACTGATGTTAGTTGAGGGACTCATCTTCTCCAGCAAGGTGACTCTCCACTCCCTGGAGCTGCTTCTTAGTAGAGGGCATTTCCTGCCTCTGAAGCCCCATGGCCAGGCCATTGTTAGAGAATTCCCTTACAGTTGTTACCCAGTGTTCCTGGTGCTGCCTCTTAGAGCAAAGCAGGACAAGGCAGAACCCCCTTTCAAATGACAGGCTTCAGGTCCTTGAAGATCTCCATAGTGGGGTGTCATTTTCCCCAGTACTTTGTGAGACTAAAGCATCAGCAGGGCCTTTTCCTGTGGGAATGATAGATGTGATCTCTAGGCCTTTTACCCTCTTAGTCACCAGCTCCGCTTTGTCCACATGTTCTTTTTAACATGGAGGGCACAGTAACTGATCCTAGAACTCTGAGATCATCTGACTGGCGGAGAGGACAGCAGAACTGACGCCCTCTTGCCTATATTCTGGACACGCTATCCCGTGATATGTGGTCTGATTGTGCTCTTCCCCATCCTCTTCCAAGAACCTTAGTGTTAACAGATGGATACTTATTACTGTTTATTCTAAGTAGAAGAATTGATGTTTTGTGTTTTTAGAAATAATCTTTAAGAGCAAATATGTGAAAACATCTTTTTACACGTAGCTTTCACATCAAACTTTGGTGATTTTTTTTTTTTTAAAAGAAACAAATTATTTCAAAGGCTGATGTTAAAATTAATATAAACTCAACCAAATCATTTAATCTCTTTGAGCTTTGGTTTCTGCAAATCAACAAGCATTTGTTAAGTGTCTATTATGTGCCTGACACAGTGCTAAACATTAAGAATACAAAGAAACATAAGAAAACAGTTTTTGCACTCAAGGAGAGATGCTTGGGATATACTGTAGACCATCCTCCAGCTGATATTAGTTTCATAATGACCATTTTTTGGTTCCAGATCTACGTATCTGCATTGTCTTCTTTAACCCATGTCTTTTAATCTTGTCTGTAAGGATAGCATGAAACTCCAGTGTTAAGTGAAAAAATCCAGGTGGAAGGTGTCAGCCTTTCTGTGATTGGCCAGCCTACTCAATAAGTTATTTGTGGTTAATTTAGCCTGACCTGTTCTTGAAGAAGTTATGCATTTACTATTCACAGCCTCTCATACTAAATTCTTCTCAGTCATCCTTTTAATATTATGTTGCAAAACTCAGTTTGCTGCCCTCTAGCATTTTTTCCCGTTTTCCATTTTCAAAAAAGTCGGGACTATATTTGTCCATCTCCAGGCTTGATTCTAACAACCCTGTTTAATTGAAAACTCATATGGAAAAGTACTAAACTCAGCATTTTGTCACATCCTTTGCTGGGTATACCATCCTAAAGTCTTTCCCTGATGTACCACTCAATCCTAAATAAAGAAAAATGAGGTTTGTCTGGAACAACATCTTTCTTAATTAATCCATGCTGGCCCAAAAAGTCCCCTGACCATTTCTTTATCCATTTCATGTGGAAAGCTCTTGGACTGGGAATTGAGAAATCTGAGGTTTTAGTCTTGACATTTTCTGTTAAATTTTCCTATGTGGAATACCATGTGATTATGAATCATAGAATAAATACCCCAGTATTTGAAGACTTGGGACTATTAACAACTTACAAGACAGCAGAGAGACACCTGGTGAATATGTGTAAAACACAGCATATCTCAGAGATAATTTACTTGCAAGAAGAGACATAAATAATATCCAGGAAATAGGGGATCAGAGAAAGAAGTGGATTGGTTGGTTATATGGCAATAACAAGGCTTAACAGATGAGTAGTCTGAGTGAGGGAATACCGGAATGAAGGGTTAGAAAAAAGAAAAAAACCTCTGAGAAAGCCTTCAATCATGGAAAGATCTTTGCAGAATTTATGTGAGGACATGGGCAAAAAAAATCCCAATCTTGAGAAGTCATGGAGGAAAGAGAGGATCATGAGAAAAAATTTATCTCTCCCTTCTCTTTCATCAGAGAATGAATACTTTGTATGCCAGTGTTTTCTTTTTATGCCATAGTTGCCAGGAAATTGGTCATCTCTCAGGGCTCTACAATAGTGTGATTAGCTTTTAGTTGTATAACTCTTGCATGGCCTTTGTTCCATTTTTACCTATATTTTGTCTAGTACATTATAGAGCATCCTCCCGTCACTGTGCAGAGTATTTAATAAATCTTGTTAATTGATTGATTCTGTAATTTTAGTCCATGTCCTTCCATAAATCCTCTATGGGAGTGTATATCCACTGGATCTTCCTCTAGATAAAAGGTTTTCCCCTCTTAACCTCTATTTCTGGAGGTCCATGAACTTGGAGAAGGAAAAACAATTACGTCTTTATTTTAATATAATTTTATTTTTTTGTAATCTTGTGTATTCTATCGTATGCATTTAAAACATGACTCTAAGTATCTATCTAAAGGCTTCACCCAAATAAATTACTTCCCAAGAGGTTCTTGACCCAAGAAAGCTGAAGTAGTCTCTGCTCTAGATCCTAATTCAGTATTTTACATCAATACTTACAGTATTTTCTAAATGTACGAACTACATTTTTATAATAATTCAGAAGCAGACCAGAGAACCTGCTGATTTATCAGCATTGTGATAATTTAGAAAACAGATTTCCACTATTTATGAAAAAAAAAAAAAAAAAGATTCAACTGAAAAATGGAAAAGCATTCATAGAATTTTAAAGGTGGCATATTCAACTTCAAAACTTGTTAAGGGTTTTAGAAGAGCCCATAAACATTCAAATAATTATTTTGCTAATATCCGTTTTTCTTTCTTCATTAATGTTGTCCTCAAGGACCTGCAAGCTTCCTTAGCGAAGGATCTGTATCTTGCTTGTAGTGCTTTAAATCAGTTGATCATGAATTGAATAATTTTAAAAGCATTGGATAGCTGACTGTTTAATGACTATATTATGAATTTTTTTTTGTATAAAGGGAAAGTTATCCTCTCCCATTTATCTTTTTTTTTTTTTTTTTTTTTCCAAAAATGATTGAATGCTTTGGAGATAGATGCATTTGTTGTATGTAACTCCCAAATTGAGGCATAAATCGATGGCCTCAGGATACTAATCCCACACATATTGGTTAAAAACTTCACTTTTTGGTGTTTCAGATTGATTTAAATCAAACTAGGGAAAGAGCAAAGAAATTTCATTGTTTTGGAAAATGTGTATATTTGGTACTTTACAAATGGAATTCATTGCTTCCCAGCAGACACTTAGAGAAGAAACATGATAATGTGGCTTTTATAAGTTGGTGTTTCAAACTCTTTTTTGAAGTTTTGTTGTAATCCATGTGGAAAATTCAATCTCCAATGTTGTATGGACCTTTCTCCTTCAGGCTCTGTTTGCCCATGCCCATTGATGTGGTTTATACCTGGGTAAATGGCACTGATGTTGAACTGCTTAAAGAACTGCGGCAGGTGAGAGAACAGATGGAAGAAGAGCAGAAAGCAATGAGGTAAGGCCGGAGCTCCCTTCTCCATCCTCCCCAAAAGTCTCTTGTCAGCATCTGGACAGGCTGAGCTTTAAGACGACCAGCACAAAATTGAATAGGGATAGAAAGAAATATACCTTTTTTAAAAGTAGTACATGGCTCCTACACAAAAATTGGCACCTACACCATATATTAGGGTATGAAAACCTCACAATCAGATGCAGAAAGACAAAAATAAAGTACTTCCTTTTCAGGTCATGATGCAATAAAAATTACATTAAACAAGGGGCCAGGGAAAGATAAACTAAGAAGCAATTAAAATTAAATAATCTAATTCTAAAGAATGAGTGGGTTGAACAACAAATCATAGAAATAATAATTTCATCCAAAAGAATGGCAATGATGAGACAACATATTTAAACCTATGGGATACAGCCAAACAAGTTTTTAGGGGATATTTTATATATCTAAATAGTTATGTGAATAAAATAGAGAAAGAAATCAGTGAATTGGGTGTACAACTAAAAACATTAGAAAAAGAACAAATTAAAAGCCCTCAATTAAATACTAAATTAAAAATTCTGAAAATCAAAGGAGAGATTAATAAAATTGAAATAAGACTATTGAACTAATTAATAAAATTTGAGTTGGTATTATGAAAAACTAACAAAATAGCTAAAACTTTGGCTAATTTGAGTAGAAAAAAGAAAGAAAAAAATCAAATTGCCATCATCAAAAATGAAAAGGATGAGCTCATCACCACTGAAGAAGAAATTAAATCATTAAGTAGGAGCTATTTTGCCCAGCTATATGCCAACAAATCTGACAATTTAATTGAAATGAATGAATATTTACAAAAATAAAATTGCCCAGATTAACAGAAAATAAATTACTTACATAATCCCATTTTGGAAAAAGAAATCGAACAGCCATCAATGAATTCCCTAAGAAAAAATCTCCAGGGCCATATGGATTTACAAGTGAATCCTACTAAACATTTAAAGAATAATTAATTTCATTACTATGTAAACTATTTGGAAAAATAGGTGAAGGAGTCTTGCCAAATTTCTTCTATGATACAAATATGGTACTGATACCTAAACCACAAAGAGCCAAAACGAATAATAAAATCAAGATTTCTTCCTGAGAGCAGGGACTATGCTTTTTTTGTTGTTATCTAGCATTTGCCTGATAGTAAGTGCTCAATAATGGCTTGCTGACTGACATAAGGGGTGGTGGAATACCTTTTGTTATCATTAATAATAATTAATTGGCTCATCAGACATTCTATTTCTTACCATTCTTTTCCTGACACCAGTTGAACATCTTCATCCATGTGTTTTTATTCTATGGTGATCTTAATTTTATTGTTTTTATTTAGAGAAATTCTTGGGAAGAACTCCACAGAACCCACAAAGAAAAGGTAAACATTACTTTTGTTTTTCAACTCTTATTCAGTGAAAACTAATTTTATTACTATATATTAGTTATGATTTTTATACATTAGTCTGTATTTGAGCAAAAACAAACAAAGGTTTCAAGTCCTGAAATCTGACAGTTGTCAAGCTGACACTATTGTATTGGATTTGGTCACATCATGACCAATGACTTTTTGGAGGAGGGAAGGATAGGTAAGAGTTGGGATGAATAAGTAAGGATTCTGGAGAGGCCAAGGAAACCTTTTGGGAAATAGGAGGCCTTGCTCTGATGAGACTGAGAGTTTCATGTACTCTGGCATTGTATCTGTGAGCAGGGGATTGGTCTCTCACAACCTCAGATTCCACATCTGCAAAATGGGGCTAACTTGCACATAGTTGTAGATAATAATGTAGATAAAAAACCCACACATGGTTTTTGTTTGTGTGTTTTTGTTTTTTCTAATAAAATTTATAAACCATGCTATAAGAATGTGAATGATTAATTTCTTTGACAGCTTAAAGTGAATAAATATTTAAGAATTATTTTTTTAAAATGTTAATTCACATAGATAACTAGTAACCTTAGTTGTCTTTATTTTCTTGTATTTTTGTTCTTGATAGAAATGCTTGTCTATTAAAACATCCTGACTTTTCAGTGTCATTACAAATAATGATATTACTATAATTTTTACTGCCAGATTGGTTTTTCAAAGTTATTAATGATAATACTGGTATTTCTTTCTAGTGAGAAGCAGTTAGAATGTTTGCTAACACACTGCATCAAAGTACCCATGCTCATACTTGACCCCGCCTTGCCTGTCAACATCAGCCTGAAGGAGTTGCCATCCATTTATCCTTCTTTGCAGTCTGCTAGTGACATATTCTATGTTGCAAAACCCAAAAATCCATCAAGTAATGTTTCTGTCGTCGTTTTTGACAGTCAGAAGGAAGGTAAGCTCCTTTGTATTGGTATGAAAAAAGTGACAATTACTTGTTTGATATTTGTATTAACATGATGTGCATATTAAATGAATTGCAATGAAATTAATGTTACAAGAAGAACAAAAAGAAATTAGTAAACAGAATATTTAGAGAATGATTTTTAAAAACCCACTGCTTTCAGTCCCATGTTAGAGAAAGAGAATTTGATTGACTTTATATAGGATTAAGAACTGTACTTATGATTTCATTGCTGTAGGGAACACCCACAAGTGCTTAATAATTGCTTGTTTTCTTTCCTATATAAGGAAACTTCCTTTACTATTAAGAGTCATTGCCTTCAAGAATTTTAGAGATTGGTCTAGAGCAGAGTTATCAGTGTTTATGACTTATTTAGGGTCTTATGGCCTATATATATCAAAGCTGGTATTTGAACCTGGTTCTTCTCGGTCCTGGGTCAACTCTCTCTCCACAGTGCCATTCTGTCCTTTATATGGTACACATTACCTAAAACCTCACCTTTTAGAGGTCTGCTGCTGAATACTTTATTATAAAGGGCAGTTAGGTGCCATAGTGAATAGAATGCTGAACCTGGAGTAAGGAAATCAGAGTTCAAATCTAGCCTTAAACATTTACTAGCTGTGGCATATCACTTAATCCGATTTACCTCCATTTCCTCATCTATAAAATGAGCTGGAGATGGAAATGGCAAACCATTCCAGTATTTCTGCCAAGAAATCCCAAATGGTGTTATGAAAAGTTGAATTGGACTGGAATGATTGAATAACAAAAACTTGTATTGTATTCTTTCCCCCAGCCCTAACACATATAAATGTGGCTGCACAGGATGGAATGAGTGTATCCCCAACTGCTGCAAAGCAACTCTTTGATTCCTTACTTTTTGACCAAGTAATTCTTCTTGGTCCCTTAAGCTCTCATCTCACCTATCCATCCCTGCCACTAGCAAATGACCTTGACCTACTGCTATACTGACAAGCATGAAAGCTATTTAACATATGCACTTAAAACAGCCTTCCTCCCTTCTTCCCAAGCCTTTTGGGTTCTTACTTTTCCTTCCCTTCTTTTCTTCCTTCTCAGAAGGAGAGGAAGCCATATTCCTTGCCAATCATAATTACATAAATTATCTTATTGTGGTCTCACAATAGCCTTATGAAGTTAGGCTCTGTGGGTATTATTGTTCCCTTTTTATATAGGAGGAAGATGACTCTTAGGTTAATTGACCTGCCAATGGTTGCACAGCTGGCAAGGATCAGAGGTGGACTTCAAAGCCATATGTCCCTTATTCTGAGTCCAGAGCTTTGGCTGCTTTGCCAGACTGTCTTTCATCTGACCTCTACACCTGAATTCTAGGTCCCAGTTCCTACTACTATAAAGTAATCTTTGACCTTATTCTTTCACTCAGCCTAATCAAAGGGTGAGACTGCCAAGGGAGAGAGCTGCTTCCTTTCTGCTCTTGCACATACCAAATCTTTCTCACAACTCTGCCATTTTATAAGCAACTGTACTTATGTCTCAGACCAGTAGTGGCTACCTATTGTAGTCTATTGTCTATCAAGTAAAATCTAAGTTCCTTGGCCTGTCCTTCAAAGTATTTCACAGTCTGGAGCCACTCTAGCCCTTCTCCAGCCTGAACACAAACTCCTTTCTTCCATGGACAATGTAGTTGAGCCATGTTGAAATATGCGGTTCTTTGTTTTGGCCTGTTTTTTTTTTTTTACTTGACCTGGCCTCTGTGTGTGGAGTGTTTTGCCTTCTGCTTCCTGCCTGCCACCTTTCTTCGTTTCACTCCTATTCCCCGCATCAGTAATGACCTCTCTCCTCTTTGAATCTCACATGGCACTTTGCTTGCCCTCTTTGATGAAAATATTACTTTATGCCTCAGTTATTCATGGAAGAATGGTATCCCCTTCCTGGACTGTGTTAAGAAATAGGATCAGGACTCAGCAAAGTATAGAATTAAGAAGCAAAGAACTCCTTGATAACCTTGGCAGTGACTGAAGAAGGTCCTGGAAGTGAGCGGATGGAGGCCTGGATAACACTTGGAAAGTGTGACTGTTTAAGGGTAATCACTTGATAGCAATATAGGATCTGTGAAGGTATTTTGTAGCCTCCAGATCCCTGGGCATGCTAGTTGGGGAATGAACTCGTAGAGATGAGGCTGCAATCAATGGCCTACAGGGAATGGGTTCTAGGTCACAAATCACAAGTAGGGCAGCCTTGTCTTCCATAAACTCTGGAGCACAGGAAGAGAACATAGAGAATCTTAGGAGGGACTAGAAATGTGGAAGAAGGGAGAAGGAGTTTGTAGAGGATGGCCTTTCCTCAATAAATGAGGAGTTCAAGTTATTTAGGTGGACATGGAGAAGAAGGTGTGGTACAGGGGCTTTGAGAAGATGCAGCTTAGAGTAGGGACTGGAAGGAGCATGGTAGAGTTAGTCTGGGAAAGAAGAGAGGATTTAAAGTAGGAGTTTGTACCTCTCTTTGTGCCATGGATTCCTTTGGCAGGCTGATGCTGCCAATGGCTGCCTTCTCTGAATTGTAGTTTTAAATGCATAAAAAGCAAGCACGTGCGCGCGCGCGTGTGTGTGTGTGTGTGTAGTTACCAAAAAAACCAGTTCTGTCAAAATACAGTTAATACTCCCTCTCCAGGTTAAGAACCCCTAATTTAAATATATAGTGATGAGTATTCAGTTAAAATTAGATTACCTAAATTGGTAATGGACCCATTGGGTATTTCAGTACATGTTAACATTATGAAGCTAGGAATGGAGAAAAAGAGGGTTTACTTAGGTTTGGGGTTTGACTAAGTGATGGACAAAAGGAGAAAAGAGGCAGAGGATTCAAGAATGGAGCATAGTGGAGGACTGATTTGGTGCTAATAGGGTCAGAACTCTAATGAGTGAAACATGGTCCAATGAGGGGTATTGATCTAGGAGCACAGAGGAAAGAATTTTGATTTAAGAGAAATGTCAGAGTTCTGAAATGTACAAGTAGTTCTTTAAATCCTCAAAGACAGCTATCGTGTTCTGATTTGTAGTTTTTCGAAAACAGCTTTTACCCCCATTTTACACAATCAATCTCATCTTTAATCATCCAGGGTAAAACAAAGTTTTGCAAATCAAATCCCATTTTAAGTTCATCTAAGAAATTACAATTTAAAGAAATCTTAGTTTACTATTCATTCAGATTTATAAATTTAGTTAATTGTGAGATCACCTATTTAAGTTTTATTTGAAAATAAAGAGTTTATAAATGTGATTCATTAGTTCTGTGAAACCAACTCAATTCTCGAATTGATTCTTTTTTTTGGGGGGGGAGGGTGTTTCATTTCTTTATTTTTGGGTGAGGCAGTTGGGGTTAAGTGATTTGCTCAGGGTCACACAGCAAGTAAGTGTTAAGTGTTTGGCACTAGATTTGAATTCAAGTCCTCCTGATTCTAAGGCTGGTGCTCTGTGCACTGCGCCATCCAGCTGTCCCTCAGTCAATTCTTGTGGCACGGTTGACATTGAAAGATTTTTGAGCTTGGGAGAAATGGAAGTAATTATGGTTTTGTGATTGGGATTGAAGTATCATGACATCCAAGTGGGAAATTAATTTAATGCAATATTAAATTCTGAATTATTGACTATTGGAACTAGAAGAAAACTTAGAGGGACAATTGTCTGAATTAATCATTTTTAGTTAAATTTGTAGTTTTAAGTTCTCAGATTGACCAATTCAGTTCATTCCTTCTAGCTTTTCTTTCCTTTAAGTATCTTGCATTTCTTCCTTGCTCTCCATTCCCACTGTTCTTATCAGTGTCCATATCCTTGACTACCTCATCCCTATAATCATCCTACATATCCTTCCTCTGCTTTCTTGGTTATGAGGATCTCAGTGAGGAAGCCCCCTCTATCCAGGTTGATAGACTTGTGCCATAGAGAGAGAGAGGCCCCTGTGTCATTGAAAGGCCAAGTAATTTGCCCAAGGCAGGGTGTCTAGTATTTGTGAGAGGTGGAACTGAGTCTCAAATGTTCCTGGCTGTGCAGCCAGCTCTCTCCTTCATTGTCCTACTGCCCATTTCATGACTCAGCTTCCTAAAACTTCATCTACTTTATGTCCCTCTTCTGCCCAAAAACACATTTTCTCTAGAAAAGAAGCAGTTTGGGGAAAAATAAGTCTACTAAATTTAGCCTGAGAGGATCTGGACTCAGCTCCCATCTTAGCCATTGACTATCAGTGTTACTATTCAGGATAAGTCACTTCATCTGTGGGCTCGAAGTTGGCCTCCAAGGTTCCTCCAGGTGCTATATCTGAGATTCAGTGGTCCTTCACTAGGCCTCAGTTTCCAAATCTGTAAAATTAAGAAGTGACTCTTTGATCATTATTGTCTGTTTATTGTCTCTAGTCTAAACTTCTTTGTTTGGCTTCCAGATCGCTTCATCATATAATCCCACCTGAATTATCCAATCTCTGTTCTATTTTTTTTTTTTCCTTTTTCTCTTTAGAGAGTAGTCTAGTGTGTGAAGACCCTCTGACTCTCTGATCCTGTATCTGTGACCTGTGGGCTAGTCAGTCCCCGAACCACTTGGTACCCTTGGGACCTCTCTGAGTATAAATGGGGGCAGCAAGCCTGAATTGCAGATCGATTGAGAGAGTTTGATCATCTTGGAGTTTTTTGTAACAGGGAAACTACAGCTCTGGTCCTCTGGCCTACCCTCTAATTTTCTCCTCTACTTTTTTCTAAACTTCCCTCCAGATGTATAAAATGCTCCTTAATTTCTCACTGCTGTTACTTTACTATTTCCTTGACCACATCCTGTTTCTCCTCTAAAAGATTTGCTTGAGTACCACCTCTTTCTCAAACCCTTCCTTAACTAACCACCCTGGCCCCAGCAGATGTCCCGAGGGTCTCAACTGTTTACTTAGTCCATACTGTTTTGCATTGTTCCAGGACAATTTTACATCTTTTTTTTTTTTTTTTTTTAACTGTTAAATAAGTTTTATTGGTACTAAGTTTATTCTCAGTATCTGATGTTACATATAGAGGAATCTTTCAGATATGCAGGATCCTTGAAAGTAAATTCCATTATCTGTCTGCTTAATATCCTTTATAATCTGTCTTTTTTCCCCACAGGAGCCTATTATGTATCTTCCATAAATGTATCCAGTGATTGGAGAAACAAACTGGGACAAAAGTTATATGTTCTTGTAACCTACAGATTTTCCAGACAAGATACATTTTTTTTGTGTGTCATCCTTGTTGGAATTTTCCATTGACACTGGCACATTTTCTATACTGACCACCTGTTTAACTCAGGAACAACTTCTCCAAAGTATTGTAACAATTTGAACTGTTCAGCTAGTACAGCCAATGTGTGCATTTCCCAAATGCATAGTTATTTTTCCCCTCCCAAATGCAAGACAATCCATCAAGACTGCCATGCCAGGTCTAATAATCTTCTTTCTCTCCAATGATTTTATATCTCAATTTTGTCTCCCCAGCTTGCTTGTCAGCTTTCTGAAGCCGAAGATTATTGTGTCTTATACTTGTTTTATATGTTCGGCACAGAGTGAATGCTCAGTATGTGTTGTAATTATATTTTATAGTTGAAGATGCCCAGGCTGGAATGTCAAAAGGAGTCAGCAAACAGTCTGTGTGGAGAGCCTACCTGGTAGGTTACCTATGATGCTGATATGTAACAGCACTGGTGATAAATGCCTTGTGACTTTGAGAAGCTCTTTTGTCATTAATGCTCTCATCTCCCTGGTTAACTAAGATTAACTCCAATTATTTCTGGCATTGCGATTTTGAGGTTTATACAAAGTAATTTTTTTTTTTTATAATTTAAACATTTACTTTTTTTTTTTTTTTTTAATTATTATAGTAACTTTTTATTGACAGAATCCATGCCAGGGTAATTTTTTTTACAACATTATCCCTTGCACTCACTTCTGTTCTGATTTTTCCCTCCCACCTTCCACCCCCTCCCCTAGATGACAAGCAGTCCTGTATATGTTGAATATGTCCTAGTATATCCTAGATACAATGTATGTGTGCAGATCCAAACAGTTTTCTTGTTGCACAGGGAGAATTGGATTCAGAAGGTAAAAATAACTCGGGAAGAAAAACAAAAATGCAAACAGTTTACATTCATTTCCCAGTGTTTTTTCTTTGGGTGTAGCTGCTTCTGTCCATCATTGATCAATTGAAACTGAATTAGGTCTCTTTGTCAAAGAAATCCACTTCCATTAGAATACATCTTCATACAGTATCGTTGTTGAGGTATATAATGATCTCTTGGTTCTGCTCATTTCACTTAGCATCAGTTCATGTAATTCTCTCCAAGCCTCTCGGTATTCATCCTGCTGGTCATTTCTTACAGAACAATAATATTCCATAACATTCATATACCACAATTTACCCAACCATTCTCCAATTGATGGGCATCCACTCAGTTTCCAGCTTCTAGCCACTACAAACAGGGTTGCCACAAACATTTTGGCACATATTGGTCCCTTTCTTTTCTTTAGTATCTCCTTGGGGTATAAGCCCAGTAGAAACACAAAGTAATGTTTTTGGTCTCACCTCTTTTCCATGGGTCACAAGTATAGCTCTAAAGCATAAAAAGCCAGAGAATCAGGTTATATGTATTTTGTCTTTTTCCAGACAACAGATAAAGAAGTCCCTGGCCTGGTGCTCATGCGTGACTTGGCTTTCCTCAGTGGATTTCCACCGACATTCAAGGAAACTGAGCAGCTGAGAGCAAAGCTTCCAGAAAACCTAGCCTCCAAAATAACACTGGTAAGGATGGGGGTAAAAGTAGATGAATAGTGGAGGAACCCTACACTCATCCTGAAATTCAAGAACACAGACTCTCCCGGCCCCCTCAGTGGATGGAATGTGAATCCAGGTGAAGAAAGTGGGGATTTTCCAGCCTTGGCCCCTTGGTCCATGTAGTTACAGTGACTCTCCAGAGTCCAGAACCATGAAAGAGACCAACATAAGGGTCTGGGAGGAACCAAGGTGTGCTGTGCTCAGGTGTGTGCATGCAGGTACATGTGGAGGGGATGTTAGCAGGGGCTTACCCTGCTTTACTTTTTATACATAGTTCTCATCTACTGGGTATTAAAAAGAGCAGACTGGAAAGGGAGAGAGGGAATGCTTTTAGAGGCAGGTGGCTGAAAAATGGCCACTGACACTATTGGGGCAGGTCCTCCCCTTCCCTCCCCCCAACACTCACACATGCATGCATATATGGAAATAAGCAGTCTTGTTTCTCTCAAGAGCTGGTGGTGGTTTCTCAGTAACAAAAAGCTCTATGTATTCAGTGCTCTCTCTGTGCAGAGTGCTGGGCTCAGGGCTGGAGATTCAGAGTTTAAGTGAAATAAAGTCCTTTCTCTTCAAGAGGCTTCCAATTTCATAGTATAGTGTTTACCCTTGTGGAAAGTACATTAGAGACAGGGGAAAAGCAGGGTTGGAAATCTTCAGATGGAGAAGACTGCTGAGAACCTGCCCCAGGCCAAGGAGGAAGTGACCTTTATGATAGAGCAGGAATTTTCCATGGCATGAAGGGGAGGCTGGGAAAGCATTTCATGTACGGTGAACCTTGGAGGGGGGAGAATGCTGAGTGCAGCTGGGGAGGCCGGGGGGTGTGATGAGCGTAGAACTGGGTTGGCTTTTTTGGTAGCTATTTTTCACTGTTCCACATTTTGGACATTGCAGCTAAGTAAAACTTTCCTCTAAGTCTTTTTTTTTTTTTTTTTTTTTTTTTTTTTTTCCCTTGTGAGCTCTAAGCCAAGCCTCCCTCATTCTGAACTTGTGTGGTTGGTATTTCGAACCTGTCAGAGCCAAAGCTCAGAAACCAAAGAGGGGCTAGTCTGAGAGCTGCTGGAACCAGACTAGTCAGACCTGCTGAGGTTGGGGAGGAGGGTCTCCCCTCTGTGAATGATGAGCAGTCTGGATAGGAGCCAGCAAGGGTGGCAGAGGTCAGGCTGGCCAGCCAAGGCCCTGGAGTGTTTGAGTGTGTGGATCAAGGCATTGCCACATGAGAGCAAGTGGATGAGCAAGGCAGGAGTCAGGGGAAGCATCACAGAAGCTTGGTGACCAGGCCTGGATTCAGTGATTCCCCGGCCACAAGCTGATGGAGAGGGCTCTGCTGAGAAAGATCTCGGTGCAGTGCTCACATTCCCAGCTCTCTGTGCAGCAGGGCTCGGGAGGGCTTCTTTTTTTTTCCTTTGCATTGATTGGGCTGAGAGGTCAGAGAAGGTGAAGCTGGCAGGGATACAGGCTGAGGGAGTGAAGCTGGTGTTTTTGTAGCTAGAATGATTAGCACCCTTTGGTTCTCTCTGATTACTTCCAGTCCTTTCTTTTGGTCTGTCAGGATGAGGTACATGAGCCTCATCTGCAAGCTAAGTGTGAGCCCCACAGCCACAAATGACGTGATCACCATAGGTGTGAGGCCTGTGGGAGCCCAAGGTGTCATTGCCCAGCTTTTTAGGCAGGTGCCTCACCCAGTGTTGTTTCATGTGCTAGTGTGGTGATGAGCACAGGGTCTGTGTATTCCTCCAAATGAGTGATGAGCACAGTTCCCCACCCAGAGAGGGCTGGTAAACCACTGGAGGTCTTCCTGGTGGTTCTGGTGCCTCCACCTGTACTATTCTGTGGCTCACCCTTCTTCATCCTGTTCCCAAAAATTATTGTGCAATCAGCCCTCAGTCTTAAATAACCCCATCAAAAAGAAACTGAAGTTAGTGCTTTGTGAAGTTACATCTGCTCCCTTTTCTTTTCTAATGTTTACATCCCACCAGGTTAGTAACTAGAACTTTTCTCTAGGGTAAAACATGTCAGGCTCATGAGGTTATTGTTTCTGGGGTCCATGTTCCCCTTTTTTATAGGGATACCAAAACTTCCAGTCTCCAGCTCCTTGCAACAGCCTTTGTAATACTTCAGAGAAGAGAAACAGCAGCTTTCCAATAACACCCCCATTTCTCTCTGATGATAATTCATTTGGGCCTGGAAATTTCCTCTCAGTTCTTGTAAAGTTTTCCCTGCCCTCTTATCTCCCTCCTGATCTTGAGCTCTGTTTCCCTCTTTTAATATATCCTTTCCTTCCCAATTTTCAGGTCATTATCTCAGAGAAAAGTCTAGGCCAGAGTCAGGTTTCATCTGATTGACTTTCTTGCATCTGTTAGCCTGGCACTACCTGTCTCAAGCACTGCATTTATTTCTTTCCTGCCCGTCTTAGTCAGGGCATAGGTAAGGCAGCTCTTTGTCTCATCCTCCATATTGTTAGTAAACCCTGGCTTATTCCTACACCTTCTGTAAAAGTTTGTGCTCTGCTTTTCATAATGCTTTGTTACTTGTGCTCTTCCCCTCCCTCCAGCCCATCCTCCCCTCCCCCCTCTCCCCCCCCATGCTTTTAAAAAATAAGCTTCCTTGTAAAGTAGGAGCTTATCAAGGCTGATGTCCAGCTTAAGAGGCCAAGAATGCACTCCTCTGGCCCTGCCTCTTGTCATATTACTGTGGGCAAGTAGCAGATGACCTTGGGTGGGTTAAGTTTCTTCCATCTATAAAATTGCAGCATTGAATTGGATACCTATTGTTTTCAGACCTGAAATTGAAGGACTCTGGGATATATTTCACCTGGCAGCCACATTAATTCTTTTCAGTATGCTTTTCTTTTCTTTCTCAGTGGGATTGCTGGGGATTGTATACAATTCACAATGTCCCAGATTCAGCTGTGCTATTCCATGTGTGACATTCCTCATGGACTCACAGTTCTGATCTGCAGGGATTTATTATTAAGTAACAGGAAGTGTGTATGTTTGTGCAAGCACATGATAGTACTTGTAAACAGAGAATTGCAGTATTTAACACCTGGTGTCCTATGTGAAGGCTTAATCTAGATTGAGATAAGGAGAAATATGCCTACGGGCTGCTGAGTGCTCCTGAGCTGCTGGGAGAGGAGGCCAATGCTGACAGGGCAGTGAAGATCAGAACTGCGGGAGCGTTTCAATTCAGCTAAGCTAACAAATGAGAAATTAGCCTGGTGGAATAGAGGCCTGAGATGTAGAAAGGTGTAGTTCCCTAGGTCCTTTCCTTAGCAGTCACAGGCTTCAGTGTCACCACTGCTGGACTTTCCATTAGTCCACTGAGCACCTAGCTTGGGTCTTCTTTGTCAGAAGGACAAAGATGGACAGATAGACAAAGCTAGGGAGGTGGGAGAGTATCACACCAGGAAAGGGGGCATTGGCACCATGAGAGTGATGACAGTTCTTTTGAAGACGTGGGCAGTGAAGCAGAGATAAGAGGAAACATTCAATGGGCCTGAGGTCAGGAAAAGGCTTTCCTAAGACTCGGGAGGCCCTGGGCATGGAGAAGGTGCTGATAGAAAGAGGAGGTGGGAATCCATCAGAGGAGGAGGGTGGCTGCTGGAGCCAAAGGCCACAGGAGATGGGAGCAAAGGAGCAGCACAGGACAAAGATTAGATCCAGGCTGGTGAGGATGCTGAGGAGAGAAGCTGAACAGTCCCAGTCTTGCCCATTTGAGTAGTCACCCATGCCATCTGTAAGATTGGCTGAAGGAGATGACTGGGTGACAAAAGAGGGAGGACAGAAGAAAGGAAGAACAGGGTACAAGGGGTGGAGTGAGGGCTCAGTGACATAAGTCAAAGTACAGGCTCATTGAATCCCTATATTTCAGGTTATTTCCTTAGAATTAATCCAGTTTATCTTCCTTTTTTAGTTACTGTTCCATTCAAGTAATTTTTTCTCCCAATCTGAAATTTATTGACACAGAAGACTCACAGATAGGGTCTATGGATTCAGGGCCAATGACCTGATGACACTCCAGCCTTCCTTTTGGGGGATTGTTCCTCCATAACTAATGGTGTTGAGGAAACGTGGATTTGGAAAATCTGAAGTGACTCTTTTTTCCCCCTGGAAGCTTATTATTTCTTAATTTGTTCCTGTGTAGTTGCAGTTGTATTCAGAAGCCAGCGTGGCTCTTCTCAAATTGAATAACCCCAGAGGTTTCCAGGAACTGAATAAGCAAGCTAAGAAGAACATGACCATTGAGGGAAAAGAGCTGACTCTCAGTCCTGCCTATTTGTTATGGGATCTCAGTGCCATCAGTCAGGTACGGAATGGGAGGGATTTTTAAAAGTTAGCAATCAAGGCTCTGAAAAGAGCACTGGAGAATTACCTGGCTGGGGCACGTAACAGTTACTGCAGCCAACTGCCCAATGACAGATATTGTGACTTGCCCAGATTCCCAAGCTGTTCCTACCTCTAATCCCAGCTTCAGCAGGGGGCAGAAGGGATGAGAAGAGCTTGTGGGACAGCGGTTGCCACATGGGTAAAGGTTCCTTTCTCAGCTCTGTGCTGAGAGCACAACTTAACAGGCTCGATGGTTCTTGCAGTCCAAACAGGACGAAGATATCTCTGCCAGTCGTTTTGAAGACAATGAAGAGCTGAGATATTCTCTGAGGTCCGTAGAGAAGCACGCTCCCTGGGTGAGAAATATCTTCATCGTAACCAATGGGCAGATTCCTTCCTGGCTGAATCTTGATAATCCTCGGATTACTATAGTAACACATCAGGTAAGTGTCCTCCCATCAATCAGTTATTCAGCAAGCACTTATTAAGCACCTATTGCGTGCCAAGCATTGTTCTCAGAATACAAAAACAAAGTGAAACCATCCCTGCTCACCAGGAGTCCATGTCTCTGCCATTTCCTTTCCTTATCTTAGATTGTGCTGCAGGGATTGTCTTAGTTATCTCAAATTACTGTGCAGATTAGTTGGTCTTTAACTTTGGATTCTGATGAGAAATTTATTTCCTGATCTGTGATTTGTACTCAGGTTTCAGATCACCAGAATCACAAAAAAACAGTGGAGGACCAAGTGGGGAGGTGAGAAGGGAGGCCTTCTGGGGAGGTTGCTGCCCTGAAGGGAAGGAGTTTAAGGGTATCCTTCCTTTGGTAGCATGCAGGTATCCTATAAGTCAAGGGAAATTGGTTCTTGAGTAATCACTAGGTGGCCTATAAAGAATATATTGACTTGTGACAAAAGAGCCCAATCCTTCTTCTGCTTTGTCTTCATAGGAGGTGTTTCGGAATTTAAGTCACTTGCCTACTTTTAGCTCCCCTGCTATTGAAAGTCACATCCATCGGATTGAAGGGCTGTCGCAGAAATTTATTTACTTAAATGATGATGTGATGTTTGGGAAGGATGTCTGGCCAGATGATTTTTATAGTCACTCCAAAGGTCAGAAGGTGAGTGAAGCTGAGAAGAAAGTTCCTACTTAGATACAAAGTCAAACCATAGGGCAGTTAATCGTTTATTGAGTCACTTCCACACCTGAATGCTGGGCATGTAATAACTTTTGGCCACAATGATGATTGCAACCCCCTGTCAAGGAATGGAGGGAACAAAGCCTCCATTAGCAGCAGAAGGTCTTTGAGGTGCTCCATGCTCAGCAGTTTAGAAAATCATCAGAGTAAAAAAAATGACAGTAAAAGACTGAAAATGTATCTCTCCCAAATAATCTGTATTAATGACATCCACTCTTGTCCTGATTGTCCAGAGAGAGCTGCCATTCCATTTAAAGTAATGACATATCAATCCTGTAGGCTTCTTTAAATATATATGTATATATTTTATTTATTATTTTTGGGAAATAGCTCCATATCACTTAGGACTTTTAAAATGTGGAGAATATCACAATTCCTTAGCTAGTGTAAGTTTCTATTCAAATTTATGATAGAATATTAAAGTTACAAAAGTTAATATTGAGTTTTCATCTAACTGTTTGCCAATTAAGACAGAGGATTGTATAAACATTTTCCGGGACAGTCTTATTTTCTTTCTTTCTTTTTTTTAATTAATTTATTTGTTTTTTTAAAGCTTTTTATTTACAAAACATATGCATGGATAATTTTTTAACATTTACCATTGCAAAACTTTCTCTTCCACATTTTTCCCTCCTTCCCCCAACCCCTTCTCTTAGATGGCAGGTAGTCCAGTACATTTAAATATGTTAAAATATATTTTAAATCCAATATATGTATAAATATTTCTATAGTTATCTTGCTGTACAAGAAAAATCAGATCTAGAAAGAAAAAAACCTGAGAAGGAAAACAATATGCAAGCAAACATCAACAGAAAGCATGAAAATGCTATGTTGTGGTCCACACTCTGTTCCCATGGTTCTTTCTCTGGGTATAGATGGCTCTCTTCGTCTACAATTGGATGTTCATAGATCCAATTGGATCTGGTTTGAATCATCTCATTGTTGAAGAGAACCACGTCCATCAGAATTGATCATCATATACTCTTGTTGTTGCCGTGTACGATGATTTCCTTGTTCTGCTCATTTCATTTAGCATCAGTTCATGTAAGTCTCTCTAGGCCTCTCTGAAATCATTCTGTTGGTCATTTCTTACAGAACAATAATATTCCATAACATTCATATACCACAGCTTATTCAGCCATTCTCCAATTGATGGGCATCCACTGTTTCCAGTTTCTTGCCACTACAAAGAGGGCTGCCACAAACATTCTTGCACATGCAGATCTCTTTCCCTTCTTTAAGATCTCTTTGGGATATAAGCCCAATAACAACACTGCTAGATCAAAGGGTGCAGAGTTTGATAATTTTTTTTTATTATAGTTTTTTATTTTTATTTTATAAATTTTTAATAGCTTTTTATTTACAAGTTATATGCATGGGTAATTTTTTAGCATTGACAATTGCAAAACCTTTTGTTCCAACTTTTCCCCTCCTTCCCTCCACCCCCTCCACCAGATGGCAGATTGATTAATACATGTTAAATATATTAAAATATAAGTTAAATACAATATATGTATACATGTCCATACAGTTATTTTGCTGTACAAAAAGAATTGAACTTTGAAGTAGTGTACAATTAGCTTGTGAAGGAAATCAAAAATGCAGGCGGACAAAAATAGAGGGATTGGGAATTCTAAGTATTGGTTCATAGTCATCTCCCAGGATCCTTTCTCTGGGTGTAGCTGGTTCAGTTCATTACTGCTCTATTGGGACTGATTTGATTCATCTCATTGTTGAAGAGGGCCACGTCTATCAGAATTGATCATCCTATAGTATTGTTGTTAAAGTATATAATGATCTCCTGGTCCTGCTCATTTCACTCAGCATCAGTTCGTGTCAGTCTCTCCAGGCCCTTCTGAAATCATCCTGCTGGTCATTTCTTACAGAACAATAATATTCCATAACATTCATGTACCACAATTCATTCTCCAATTGATGGGCATCCACTCAGTTTCCAGTTTCTGGCCACTACAAAGAGGGCTGCCACAAACATTTGTGCACACACAGGTCCCTTTCCATTCTGTAAGATCTCTTTGAGATATAAGCCCAGTAGTAACACTCTGGATCAAAGGCTGGGCAGAGTTTGATAACTTTTTGAGCATAGTTCCAAATTGCTCTCCTGAATGGCTGAATTTGTTCACAATTCTACCAACAATGTAACAGTGTCCTAGTTTTCCCACATCCCCTCCCACATTCATCATTATCTTTTCCTGTCATCTTAGCCAATCTGAGAGATGTGTAGTGGTATCTCAGAGTTATCTTAATTTGAATTTCTCTGACCAATAGTGATTTGAAGCACCTTTTCACGTGACTACAAATAGTTTCAATTTCTTCATCTGAAAATTGTCGAACAATCTCATTCTCAAGGAAAAAAAGTATTTTTAAAAAGCTTTGTTCTGTTGGGAATTTAGGAGGAAGTGAATGGAATTAGATTGTTTATACTTTTTTGGATGAGATGTAATCCCACTGGCCCATCAAAGAGTGAGTACTTAGAGTGTACAAAGAGTGTACAAAAAGTACAAAGAGTGACCTTTAGGTGGCTTTTGGGGGGCTAGGCATTCCTCTACTCAGAGCATCTGAGGACCCAAGGTCACATCTCACTTCTGCCCTGCCTGAATCAACGAACCTCTCTCAGCATCAATTACTTCACCTCTGAAATGAAAGTAATGACCTCTAAAATACCCTCAGTTCTAAATGCTATTTGACGATTCCATCAGATTAGAACCAGAGGCCATTTGTAGTAAGGAAAAGGGAAATCCCACCTGTGGATACCTCCTGGGCACAGAAGAAGATGTGAGAGCAGTTGAATGGAAAAAGACTTGTAGCCGACTTCATACACACTGCAGGTCTGCATCAGAGAGGAGACAGGGCTCCCAGAGGGCCCCTCAGATAGGTCACTGCACTCAGGGAAAGGCACAGTCAGAAGAGGGAGTTGGTCCTGCCATGGCCCCATCGGCACAAGCAGGAGGAGGCTGAGCAGGAGAGGCAATTAGCGGCCAGCTAGACCCTGTCTGCAGAATGGCTTAAGTCTTGGGACTGCCCTTAATGTGAGTTGAAGATGAGATGAATAGGGGGACTGGGGAAGTTAGGAGACACGCCATGGCCTGGAAATCTGGCAGCTGTCTCAGCTCTGAAGGGTTATCCTGTGGAAGAGCAAGAGCTGGTCTTAATCTGTGGGTCCCTGGAGGGTACCAGTGAGGTGCAGTGTGAGGAGGCTGGAGATGGGGAAGGAACGATTTGGGAAGCGGGGAGGTCTCTGTCAATCATCAGAAATTAGGAGTATACAGGCAGGGGCTGGATAAGTACCAGAGATTCGCTCGGCCAAGAAGGCCTCTGGATGAGCCCAGGCAGGGATGTTCTGGGGAGATGTTGGACAAGCCCAGGCAAGGATATTCTTGGGAGATGCTGGACAAGCTCAGGCAGGGATGTTCAGGGAAGATGTTGGATGAGTCTAGGCAGGGATTCTCTGGGGAGCCTCTGGATGAGCCTAGGCAGGGATGTTCTCAGGAGATGCTGAAGAAGCTCAGGCAGGGATGCTCTGGGAAGATGCCTCTCTAGGAAGGGATTCTCTGGGGAGCATCTGGACAAACCCAGGCAGGGATGTTCTGGGGAGATGCTTGATGAGCTCAGGCAGTGATGCTCTGGGGAGCCTTTGCATGAGCCTAGGCAGGGATATTCTGGGGAGCCTCTGGATGAGCTCAGGCAGGGATGCTCTGGTGCTGGGAGAGATTTGTTTTTTTTTTCTTTTTCTTTTTTCTCAGTTCTCACAGTCCTCTCTCTGGGAGTATGTGGCTCTCTTCATCACAAGATCATTGGAATTGTCCATCAGAATTGATCTTCATATAATATTGTTGTTGAAGTGTATAATGATCTCCTGTTTCTGCTCATTTCACTTAGCATCAGTTCATATAAGTCTCTCCAGGCCTCTCTGAAATCATTCTGCTGGTCATTTCTTACAGAACAATAATATTCCATAACATTCATATACCACAATTTATTCAGCCATTCTCCAATTGATGGGCATCCATTCATTTTCCAGTTTCTAGCCACTACAAACAGGGCTGCCACAAACATTTTTGCACATATGGGTAACTTTCCCTCCTTTAAGATATCATTGGGATATAAGCCCAGTAGAAATGCTGCTGGATCAAAGGACATGCATAGTTTGATCACTTTTTTTTTTAATTATTATAGCTTTTTATTTACAAAACATATGCATAGATAATTTTTCAACATTGACCCTTGCAAAAACTTCTGTTTCAACTTTTCCCCTTCTTCCCCTCACCCTCCTCCCCTACATGGCAGGTAATCTAATATATGTTAAATAAGTTAAGGTATCTGTTTCACAGTTCTACAAACAATGTATCAGTATCCCAGTTTTCCCACATCCCCTCCAACATTGGTCATTATTGTTTCCTGGCATCTTGGCCATTCTGACAGGTGTGTAGTGGTATCTCAGAGTTGCCTTAATTTGCATTTCTTTGATTAATAGTGATTTGGAGCACCTTTTCATGTGACTACAAAGTGTCAAAATTTCTTCATCTGAAAACTGTCTGTTCATATCCTTTGGCCATTTATCAATTGGAGAATCACTTGAATTATTATAAATTTGAGTCAATTCTCTATATATTTTAGAAATGAGACCTCTATCAGAACCTTTGGATGTAAAAATGTGGAAATAGCTCCTTTCTAAGTGATGATAAAGCAATGGCAGAAACACCTTCTTACCCCACTTTTTCTAGACTCAGGAATGGTCATTAAATGTTTAGATTTCAAGAAGCTGAAGTGAGATGCTGGCTATAGGCAGAGTAATTAAAGTAGGGTAAGGGAAGGAGGCGAGCTAGAGATAGAGCTTGGATGGGGTGGGGAAAGGAGAGAAAAGGAGGGAGGGAAAGTGATAGAGGCACACAGAGAAAGGAGATTAGGGAAGGAGAAGGGAAGAGAAAGAAGAAGGTGGAAGGGTGATCTTCAGAACAAGTAGTTAAACCCAATACTCTAGTTGATGTTAGTGATCTTGGAAGCAAAATCTGGATTAGTTGAGATTTGACAGCATCTATCACTTGACTTTTTCTAAGTGTCTAGTAGGTAGTTTTTTGGAATCCTGACTAGGTGGAGATAAAAGAAGTTAAAAATATCTCTTATTTTCCATAGGTTTATTTGACTTGGCCTGTTCCCAACTGTGCTGAGGGCTGCCCTGGTTCCTGGATTAAAGATGGTTACTGTGATAAGGCTTGTAATAACTCTGCATGTGATTGGGATGGAGGAGACTGCATTGGTAAGAAAGGGTGCAAAAGCATCTAGGTGATATTTTTTATTGACACTCAAAAAAAAAAAAAAAAACAGCTTAGAGCTTGTACAGTTATTTACAGATCTGTTCTGGACCTGGTCTCCTATTTTACTTAGAAGAAATTCCCCTGGGTTGTCTTGAAATCTGGGGAACCTTTTTGCTTATTTAAAGTGACTTAAGTTTAGAATGCCTCAGTACTGAGCCCAGACTTCTGTTGTAGTTAGTTTTCTTAAAGAATGTAATGGCGATATGGTCTACAAAGCACAGCCAGGAGACCTGGTGGAGAGAGGGCCTGGCTCAGAGTCAATCAGGAAGATCAAGTTCAAGTTTCACCTTGAACATTTACTGGCTGTGATCCTGCACACTTAATCCTGTTTGCCTCAGTTTCCTTATATATAAAATGAGCTATAGAAGGAAAAGGTGAAGCACTCTGAGAAAACCCCAATGGGGATCAGGGAATCAGATAGGACCGAAAGGAGTAATCAACAAAACAACAAAGAGATTCTCGGTGCCGGGTCTGCTTTGGAGGTGAAGTCCCTGAGCCTCAGGAGGGATCTGCCTGTGGCTGGACCTCCACTGAGTCAGGACTAGGACCTGGGCTCCTGCTGCATTGGGTGCCAGGCGTTGTGCTGGGTGAGAGCCCGGGACACAAGGGACACACATGCTTCAAGGATCTTGCTTTCTATTGAGGGAGGCAGCAAATGTGTATGTGGAATAAATTCTAAGAAGGTAAATATGGGGCAATTAGATAGGGGGAGCCCTAACAGTTGTAGGAAAGTGGGACAGGTTGCAAAGAGGGTGTTTATGTTACATCTTGAAGGAAAAAATGTTCTGTGTAGTAGAGGCAAGGTGGGGACCATCAAGGGCAGAGGCACAGAGGTGGGAGATGAGAAACAGAACAGAATAAGTGCATTCCATTTTTAAAAAAGGGCAATGAGTATCAGTCTCTTCTCTTTCAGGGAACAGTGGCAGCAGTCGATATCCTGCTGGAGGGGGTGGCCACGGCGGCGGGGCGGTTGGACCTCCATGGCACTTTGGTGGTGGAATTAGTGGTATCTCTTACTGTAACCAAGGATGTGCTAATTCTTGGCTTGCCGATAAGTTCTGTGATCAGGCATGCAATGTGTTGTCTTGTGGATTTGACGCTGGTGATTGTGGACAAGGTATGTGACCTGCTGAGGGAAGGGATGAGTATCTTGTAAATAAGGGCTGGGTACTTTTTCTTGAGGGACTCTTATCTGCAAGATTACATTTGGGCTCAGAACCAAAACATGGTACTTTCTAAAATGGGACTGAGAAAAGGACAGAGTTTATTAGAATAGTGTAGAAACTAAGCAAGTTTCTTTTCCTGCTATTTCTGTTTCCTGCTATTACTGACATTCAGTTACTTTAGCCAAAGAAGTCTGCCTTAGCTTTCAAAGAAGTCTGCCTTAGCTTTCAAAAATAACGACAAATCTGTGTCTGCCTCTGTCTCTCTCTGTCTCTCATCTGTTTCTCTCTCTCTCTCTCTCTTTTCCTCCTTTTCTATTTCCTTTGTCTCTGTCTCTCCTCTTCTCCCTCAGTCTCTTTTCTTTCTCTTCTCTCTCTCTTTATTATATACATACACATACATACACACATGTTTATGTCTCTGTGTATATATATATGTGTATGTGTGCATACACTACATACACTCATAGAAAAACAGTTAGCAATGATAAAAAGCTTCAGAATGGGATCATATTGATAGCTCTATAAAATTTTGCTTGAATGTATTGCATTAGAAATGTTCCGAAAGATGAAATTGGTCATTGGAATACACTGGCATAGTGTCTTGTCTCTGGGTTCCATATAATGCTAGATGTTTATTAAGTACCTGCTATAGGCATTGGGTGCTGGGGATATAGAAGTGAAAACGGATACTTGGCCTGTCTTCAGGGAACTTTCACAGCAAATACATATGCATATATAGGAGAAATTAAAATGTTCTGAGTTCATCAGACAGTGTATCACCAAGTAAGACACAGAGAATTCTTGGGAGGGATTGGAAAAGGAATTTTTTTTTTTTTTGGCTGAGGCAATTGGGGTTAAGTGACTTGCCCAGGGTCACACAGCTAGGAAGTATTAAGTGTCTGAGGCTGGATTTGAACTCAGGTCCTCCTGAGTTCAGGACTGCTCTATCTACTGCACTACCTAGCTGCCCCAGAATCCCTTCTAGTTGGGAGTAGATAAAGATGAGAGTCCTGAGGGCTGAAACCCAAAGGAAAATTCCCAAGAGACCCTGAGGAGATGGCGGTGTCAGTTTCAAATGAGTATGTACTTGGGCCACTGTTTTAAACTTGACCTAAGGCTAGCAGTGAGAAGTAAAGAGAAAGGAAGAAAAAAAGGTTTTCCAGGCACCAGTTTTTCCCATACCAGATCTGTGAATTCTTTGGTGCAGGGAACTCCCAAGACTGAACTTTCCTCTACCAAACCAGAATATTTAAGTGTTGTGGTATTTTTTCTAGATCATTTTGATGAATTATACAAGGTGACTCTCATCCCGAACCAGACTCACTACGTTATCCCCAAGGGCGAATGTCTCCCCTATTTCAGCTTTGCTGAGATAGCCAAAAGAGGAATTGAGGGTGCCTACAGTGACAGTCCAGTCATCCGCCATGCCTCTGTGGCCAACAAGTGGAAGACCATCCACCTCATACTGCACAGTGGCATGAATGCCACCGTTATACATTTCAACCTCACATTTCAAAATCAAAACAACCAGGAGTTCAAAATGCAGATCACGGTGGAAGTAGACACTAGGGAGGAGCCGAAGTCCAATATTACCACCCAGAAGCCTCATTCCAGTTTGGCTAGTCCTACTACACCTCTGCCAGAGGCAGAAATCCTATTTGAAGATGTTCCAGAAGAAAAACGCTTCCCAAAGTACAAGAAACCTGCAGAGGACGTTCAGGAAACTATAAAAATGCCCCTTGTAAATATTTCTGAACTCCCCAAAGAAGTCCAATTGAGTCTGAAGAAGCTGGATGTAAAGCTGGAGGCTGGGGACATTACTTTGAAGGGATATAACCTGTCCAAGTCAGCCCTGTTGAAACCGTTTCTGAAAGGTGCCACTCAGGTCATCGAAGTGACACTTGTAAAAAGGGAAAAGGACAGGAGTCTGCAAGACCCAGTGAAAAGCGAGCGTCCCCCTGATCTCCCCAAAGAAAATTCAGAAAATGCCCACAATGCAAAGGGAACGGGCCTCTTAACTGCAGGGGCTGGCAGACTGGCTGAGGGGCTTCGGGATCACACGCTCCCTGAGGACAGGGCCCAAGCTGTTTCGGCCGCTCAGAAAGTGGAAGGCCGTGCCGGCTTCAGAGGAATGGCCTCTGTCCAGGACAAGGAGCTTGTGGGGAAGGTCAGGGAGGGAGGAGGAGGAGGGTCACAGGAAGCTCATGCTGCCGACGGCGAAACAGGCCATGGTGCAGGAGTACCAGGAAGAAAGCTTCAGGAATATGCTGGGAGCTACGCAGGTTTCTTGCCTTGGGAAAAAAGGAAGTATTTCCAAGATCTTCTGGAGGTAAGTTGGGCTCAGTGTCATCCTCTCCTGTTAGAAGGAAAAAAAGTCATGTTACTCATCCTAGCTGGGGGCATTGATCACTGGGCGCTTCATGCAGAAGATGGAGATCGGAAGGGAGGGGGCTGCAGTGGGGAGCAGGTGCTGGGGGAGCTGAGCAGGGAGAGAGAAGGAAGACTCTGGGTGGGGGGGCTCAGTCAGGGCACAGGCTTCAACTCGGTGCTGGCAAGTCTCGGGGCGGAAGCTCCTGCCAGGAGCATCTGGGACCGCCCTGGCCTGGTGCTCTGGGAGTTAGACCTTCTGGATTCTGAGACAACCTCTCTATCAGTTACTGCCTGCCGGCACAGCCGTGTCAGAGGAGGCAGTGTCAGGGCCACGGTTCTAACTGGCAACACAGGTGGCACTGTAGTGCGACGTGGGGAGAGCTGGGGCAGAGGCTTGGAAGCCTTGACCAGTTCTTTGTCCCTAAGCAAGTGATTTCATCTTTGCAAACCTTGGTTTCTTCTGTTTCCTTAGGGTTGTGGCCTGCCAGCATTAACATGTCCAGGTTCGGTGGTTTCTCCCAGTTAGGCAGTCTGTGCCGAGAGGACCAGCATTCTCCCCGCACTCCTTGTTGTCTGTTTCAAGCTCAGGCCCTTTTAATTGTTCACATTGGCGCCTAATTAAAAGGAAATCTCCAGGGCATCTGCCATATTCACGGCCAGTTTGGCCTCTCCATGCAATATTTGCTAAGGCAAGAAACCTTGGTGGCTTCCACTATGGCTGAAGTCTTCTTTTTCGGCATTTAAGTTACCGGGAACCACCTTTCTTTATAGCTACAATTAACTTGTTTATATTGACTTCCTTTCTTCTTTATAGCTACAATTAACTTGCCCGTATTAACTTCTATTAATGTGTGTTCTTCAGGATACAGACAGATTTGAATATCAGCAGAAAAGCAAAATGTGTGTCATTCCATAAATAATGTTTGCAAATACAGTTACTCTCGCAACTGTTCCTTCAAGGATGTCCAGGTAGCCCGAGAGTATCCCTTACAGCCATTTTATCTTAAACTTAGGATGTTGGGGTTTTCCTTCACTGATCATTGTTACTTCTTTTTATAAAATATTACTCAGTTCTCTTCCTTTCAATCATTTTTATTTTTAAAGTCTTGTATATTTTTATGGATTTCTTAGGAAGAAGAATCACTAAAGAAACAGTTGTCATACTTTACAGAAAGCAAATATGTTGGAAGACAACTCAAAGATACATTTGCCGATTCTCTCCGATATGTAAATAAAATTCTAAATAGCAAGTTTGGATTTACATCTCGGAAAGTCCCTGCCCATATGCCTCATATGATTGACCGCATTGTTATGCAAGAACTGCAGGATATGTGAGTAAAAATGCCTGTATCTAGACTTAAATATCCATTCTGTTGGATTTGTAGGAGGAATATTTGGTAATATGTTGAACTAGTTATTTAAACCATTCATCTCTATAAAAAAAATTGCTCCAAGATCACACCAGTAGAATAGGAACACCCCTATCTTTCATAGGTAGTCTTAGAACTCAAAGGAAGAGATATAGCTGGCTTTATAGGGGACAGTGAAGCCAAAGTACTTGTTCTAGCAGTCAGAGTATAAGTAAATAGGAAGCTGTTAAAGGTAAGTAGTTATAAAGTTAACGTTCTCTTCACAGCTGTGATGCTCAAAGTGTCCAGCCAAGTCTAAAGCTCTCTGGTCTCCCAGAGGTACTGTTGCTACCTATGAAAGCATTCATCAATAAAGAATTCTGGGAGCAACATAACTTGAAGGTGAAGAAAGAGTGTAATGAAAAGAAGTCTGAAGCCTTCTTGTGGCAGGAGAATGACCAGTAATGATGTCAAGCAGAAAATGAACACATGCAGTATGGGAAACAAAACAAAAATTTGCTTGATTCAAGAGAGAGGAACTTGTAGGAAGTAACTGGAAATGAGAGTGATGAGATGTAGGTTGGGGAAAAGACATTTTTAAAATTCCTATATTAAAACTACATTTATTTAAAGAACAGCCAAAAAATGGACACCCTTGCTTGTTACATCAGTTCTAGTTATATCAGTTTCAACTATATCCTTTTCTACATCCCTCCCCATACCTGCCCAGGTAGCTATCTCTCACA
Source organism: Sarcophilus harrisii (assembly GCF_902635505.1). Lineage (NCBI taxonomy): Eukaryota > Metazoa > Chordata > Mammalia > Dasyuromorphia > Dasyuridae > Sarcophilus > Sarcophilus harrisii. The sequence goes on from NC_045430.1 coordinate 23,768,752, forward strand.
ATAAATATTTTTTAAGATTTTATCTCTTCCATTACTTATTTTTATGATTATTATAAATTATTTTAATTAAACAATTTTTAACATTCAGATTTTTTAAAAAAATTTTAATTTCCAAATTCTCTCCTTCCTTCCCTCTTCTTACTTCTCCCTGAGACAGTAAGCAATCTGATATAGGTTATACATATCCTTTACATTATTGTAGCCATTACATACCAACTCAGCCCTCTCTACATCTAATGGCATACCGATACTCTGGATGGAGCCAGCTCTGACTTCCTTGTGTTGTATTTGCACTAGGTTTCCTGAAGAATTTGACAAGACTTCAGTTCACAAAGTGCGCCACTCCGAAGACATGCAGTTTGCCTTTTCATACTTCTACTATCTCATGAGTGCACTGCAACCGCTGAACATTGCTCAAGTTTTTGATGAAGTTGATACTGACCACTCTGGCATCTTGTCAGACAGGGAGATTCGGACGTTAGCTACGAGGATTCATGACCTGCCTTTAAGCTTGCAGGTATTAACTAGATATGTCACTACTGGGGATGGGTATGTTCTGGGGAGGAACACTAGGAAGAAAAGCACGTGGACTTTTGTGTCGTCCTTCAAAACAGTTAATGGGCAATGTTTGAAAATTTAATTTAATTTATAATTTTATTATTATAATATAATTATGTAATATGTAATTATTACATATATTTATATATTATATGATATAACTATAATAAAATAAATTTAATATTTTATACAGTGAGATGATAGATTTAGAAGTAGGAAAGATTGTAGAGGTTGCCTCTGTAAAATTTTAACTTAGATTTTTAAGATTTTGCTTTTGTTCCTCCAATAGATAAAATTTTGGTTATTACCCAAATAAAAAGCAATACACATTTGTTGGAAAAAGTATCTGTCATTATGCTTTTCTTTCTTTTTCTTTTTTTTTTAGCCCTAAGTAGAATATAACCTGAATTAAGATTGGTTAGTTTTTAAAGTTTGTATTTTCCTGTTTGTTTCTTTAGCATGACAGATTATTTTGAGTCACAGCACTTGGAAAAGATCTGGCAACTGACTGTGGTGAAAATGCGTTTAAAATGGTCTTTTATTTCTCTTTACCCTTCATGGGGTAGAAGGCCTTGGGGCTCTGTGGCTTGCCTCACTTAAGCTTTGGGCTGTTCCAAGTAGGGCTAGATCCATAGGTCTAAATTGGATGTAATCTAAAAGGTCATGTAGTCCAACTTCATTTTATAGGTGAGAAAACTGAGACTGAAGAAGATGAAAGAATCAGATTTGATCCTAGGTCCTTTGCAGAATCACTTTTCTTTCTTCTGTCTCATTCCTAAAATGGGGGGATGGGAGCTGAAATAGAGGGATTGAGCTGAAAAGCTATGCAGGCCACAACATTGAAAGAGAAAGGCCATGGTCTCCAAAATTGGCAAGTGCATGCCTCTTCTTTCACCTTGTTCAAATGTTCAAAATGTTATCCATTTGGAGGGATACTTGGAGGCTTATATGAAACATTTATTTTGCTGACTTACACTACTTGCGGCTTGGGAGGAAGGGTCCAGAGAGCAACCTTTACCTCCCTGGGATAATGAACTTCTTCCAGGCTTGATACCATTAGGCTATGCAGATCAGCGGTTACTGTGACTTAACAAAGTTGCCTCTTAGTGCTCTATGCACTACCCACGATTTCTTAGTGTTTATCTTTGTTGCAAGGTCAACTTTATTATTTTAGCTATTTTTGGATACTTGACTGTGTCACAATATCATTAAAAACCAAATGCCAACAGTTGCTGAAATACTTCTAACTTTTCGTTCTTGTTTTCTCATGATAGGATTTGACAGGCCTGGAGCACATGTTAATAAATTGTTCTAAAATGCTCCCTACTAACGTCACTCTGATAAACAACATCCCTCCAACCCAAGAAGCTTATTATGACCCTAACCTGGTAAGAATATTTTCTAAGATAGCATTTCTCAGAACTATAATTTAAACCCAGCCCATAGTAGTTTCCTTGCCTGGGCTTTTGTATCATTTCTGTAGTACACAGCACTGGGCAAGGGGTGCCATGCTGTGAAAAATCAGTCTTTCTCACTCTAGTGTACCTTGTGTTTCTTTTTTTTCCAAGATGCTACATTCCACATCAATCTTTGTTTTGGTTAATATTTCAGTTGCTTTGCTTATGCTTCCTCATTTCATAGAAATAATAGGGGGCAAAAGGAGCAGTGGGGGGAGAAGGCAGACAGAAAGTATCCAAAAGTAAGGAGAAAAACTTACCAGAAGGAAAAATGTATCTTGGGAAATCTGCTAAGTTTATTGATAATGTAACTGTTTATCCATGGAGAAATGATTATTGACTGTGCATTGGAATGTTTTAAAGAGGTGTAAAAAAAACTAGTAATACTTGCTAAGTATTTAAATTGTTTATTTGGGATAAAAATAGATGTCTACATGGATAGAATATCCAAGGATATGCCTCACCTACTAAGCATCCAATATCCAAACATTTAAAAGTCAAAATGGAGTAGTTGGGGGCAAGAGGAATTGAGGGAGAGGGCAGTTATTTGTGTTACAGAGGGATTTGTAGCATAATCACTTTAAATAATGAAATTTCTTTAGTATAGCTGTCTTTTTATGATATAGTTATGTTGTAGCATATCTTAATTTATCATTGATTATTTCTGGCTTTTACTATCTTATCATAAAACAACAAAGGCTACTTTTATACCTCTAGGCCTTTTTATTTTATTGATATGTCTAGGATGTAATTCCAACAATGGCATTACCAAAACAAATTAAATTATGTTTGTGATTCATGTTATAACCTATCTTGACACATGGCTTGCTGGGTGACATAGAACACATTGTTTCACCTGTGTCATGTTCCTTATCTGTTAATGGAAAGCAATGACAGCAGTCTCTTGGTAAATGATAATGTGCTCTAGAAAAATGAAAGGTTACTTGGGATGGCTATGTATGAGAACAGCAATCTCTAAACTAAATGAACTCATTAAGAGTGAATTGTTTGGGAGTTGCAGGTTCTACACCTGGGATTTCAACCATGTAGGGAATGCCTGTCCTGGAAATTTCCCTTTACATTACACATGAGCTGCTCATCTATAACTTAGAGGCTTAGAAAACTATCTGATGCACCAAGAGCTTAATTAAGGGACTTGACCAGGTTCTCAAAGCTGGTGTTTGTTAGAGGCTAGACCTGAAATTTTTTCCAAAGCCAACTCTAAATTCACTATAATGTTATACTCATGTCTAAATTAGTAGTTTGCCAGATTGCTCTCCAAAAAGTCCATTATACAACAATATGATTTCTTATTTCCTTCCAACCCCATTAACATTAATTTTTAGTTATTTTTTTTGCCATTTTGGGAACAAAATGTCATTGTAAAATCATTTAAGAATCATTTTTCTTAATTTAAGATTTTTGAGCAATTTTTCAAGTAGTTCTTAAAAATCTTTATTTCTTCCTTCAAAATTGTCACTTGGTCACAATCCTACTGTTGGTTAACGATTGTGACTCTCAGAAATATGTACCAGATCATTATAAATTCTGAATATCAGATTTTGATCAGATGTATTTACCACAAATACTTTATCTTTTCTTTTTTGGGTGGAAAATGTCTTTTTATCATACACATTTTTTTTGCCTTTATAGATAGAAATCTGCTCTGGGAGGGAAAAAGAGAGGCTTACTCGAGATAGCTATGATGATATGAAAAACAGAAGATACCAATAAAAACTTATTTTAAACAAAAAAAGAAATGTCACTGTTACTTGGTTCCATTTGTATGATAAACAGTTTTCCTCCTCAAATGAGATAAATATACTTCCATTTTAGAATTAAAAAAAACAAAACATGTAAATATTAAGAGATTTGAATTATTTTGGAAATAATTTTAAAATCTTGGATCATTGATTCAAGTAGAGTTCAGAGTAGTATATGGGAGGAGCTATACCTCTGGACCTGTTTTTCCCCAAATAGTTCAATACATCCAAGTTTTTATTTGCTTTTCTAGGTTTTTTGTTTTTTTTTTTAGTTGTTGTTTGAATCTTTAATAAACGTAACACTGATTTCTTATATACATTTGATTCTATTTTTGGATTCTCTATTCTGTTTCTTTTTTTTATTTTTTTTCTCTTCTGTTTCCATGTTTTTTTCCTGTTCCATGTTTTTTTTTTCTCCTAGTAAGTTAACAGGCATTTATTATTAAGTACCTACTATCTATGACAGGCAATGTTCTAAGCACTGGGGATACAGAGAAGCAACAAAAATCAAAATGGTTTCTGCTTTAAGAAGTACTGTGTGTGTTTTTTTTAATCTACTCTCAATTTCAGTAATCACAACTCTAAAGTAACCTTTGATTTTTCACCATTAGTTGTTCCATTTATATGAAAAACATTTCATCATTATTTCCCAGAGCTGCTCCTCTTGGTCGTTTCTCCTTGTTCTTCCCTATGAATTTTTGGTAGGATTATATCTGATTCCTGGCCTGTGATAGTTGAGTATCACAGTAAGTCTACACATGAATTTGGGAAGTACTGATATTTTTACTATATTTGATAAACATGACCATATGCATTGGAGAAAGAGCAATCATATTGTTTCTTGATTGCCTATTTGTATAACTGAAAGAGCCATAGATTCCCTTTTCAGTCTAGATTTTAATCTTGTGATCTATGCTTGTTCAGTGTTGTTTTACGCAATATCACAAAATCCATAGTTGTCAATAAGTATTTTTTTTAACTCCCCTTCACCCTGAAAGAAATATACAATACTTTTTAACAGATAAATAGTCAAACAGAACAAATCCACATGTTTACCATGTCCCATAATGTATGCCTACCATTCTCCATGTTGGCTCCATTGTTGCCCTACTAAGAGATGCAGGCCTCATCATCTGGTCTCTGGAGTTCTGACTAGCTAATTTCTCATCAGGGTCCAAAGTCTTTCAATGTTCGACTGTATTGTCGTTATTGTATAAATGGTTCATTTGGCTCGGTTTTTTTCTGTCTTTATTTTTCAAAAAAAGTGTTCCCAGCTTTCTTTTTTTGTCATTTCATCAGTTATATTCCATTCCTTTTCTAGACCAGCTATTAAGCTATTCCTCAGTCAATGGACACTCTCTTTCTTCCCAGTTCTTTGCTGCAACAACAACAACAAATGCCATAAGAATTTTTGTATATATAATTCTTTTTCCTTTTTCTTTTTTTTTTGGGGGGGGGAGGGTTATTTTTGGAGTATAGGCTCAGTAGTATTAACTCTTTATATAAAGTTTAGTGATCTTGGGGGCTTTGTCATTTTTCTTTTGTCATCTACCCAAACTGATGAGTACTGAAGTAGAATCTCAGATTGTTTTGACTTGCACATCTCTAATTATTTAGTGATTTGAAACTTTTTAAATTATGTCTGTTGATAATTTGGATTTCTTTATTTGAAAGCACTTTGATCAGTTTCTTTGATCAGTTGTCTTGGAAGAATGGCTGTCATTCTTAGATATTTGAATCAGTTCTACATTTATCTTGTATATCCATTGTCTTGGATAGAGCACAAACCTGGAGGAAGGAGACTCAAACTCAAATTTGGCACCAGAAACTGACTAGCTGTGACTGTGGCCAAACTATTTAACCTCTATTTGTCATAATTTGCTCAACTGTAAATTAAGGATGGTGATAATTACACCTTCCTCACAAGGTTGCTATAAGGATGAAGTGAGATGATGTATTTGTAAAGCACTTAATTTAGTTTCTGGCATACAACAGCAGGTGCTAAATAGTTTCCTTAAATAAATGGTATGCTAAGTGCTTTACTGTTTCCCTTGTAACTTTAACTGTATTGCTTTTGTTTGTGCAAAAAGTTTTTACTTTTATGTTATTAAAAGAATCATTGGGCACAAACTTTTACTTTTTTCAGAGTTGGCAGAAAGGTATTTTCTTCCTTGATCCTCTAATGTGTTTATAATGTGACCTTTAATATAAAAAATATATATATACACACACACACACACACACACACACACACACCTATAGATATATGTAACATATAGTTATATATATTTTTTGGAACTCATCATGGTGTATGTACAAAATGTGAGATGCTATTCTAAACCTAATTTTCTTCCAGATTACTTTCTAGTTTTCTCAGTAATTTTTTGTTTAGTAGAATTCTTAGCCAGTAGTTTTAGTTTCTGTGTTTATTAAGCATCATTACTATGTTCATTTGCTTTTCTATTATGTAACTAATCTCTTGTACTCATTGAATTTTCTATTTTTTGTCAAGTACTAAATAGTTTTATTATTCCTTTGTAGTATAGTTTGAAATCTGATACTCTTAGAGTTCCTCCTGTTTTCCCTCCCATAATTTCTCTCAAAAATCTTAACCTTATTCTTTAAAAACAGCTTTATTATTGTTGATTTTTTTTCTACCTTTCTAACATACTTAAAAAATGTATAATAGCACTAAGTAAGCAAATTAATATGGGTAATATTATCGCAATATTATTCTGTCTTAGTTTCTATAAAGAAAGTTTTGTAGTTGTTATTACTATAGTTCCTATGTGTGCTTTAGCAGGTATGTGCATACATTTATTTTATGCATCTTTTAGTTGTGAATGGAATTTTTCTTTTGTATCTCTTCATGCTTGATTTTGTTGGTAATATATAGAAAGGCTGAAGCACTTGGGGGTTGCTATTTTGCTAAGGTTACCACTTGTTTCAGTTTTGACTAGAATTCTCTAGGTAGACCATCTCATCATATGCAAAAGTGTTAATTTTGTTTTTTGTCTATGCTTATTCTCTCAATTTCTTATTCTTGTCTTACTGCTATATTCAACATCTCTAGTAATGTTTAAAGAATAAGGTGATAAAAGACATCCTCACTTTACTTGTGATCTTACTGGAAAGGCCTTTAGTTTATTTCTATTATATATAAAGCTAGCCTAGGTCTTGGTTTTAGATAGATATTACTTGTCATAATATGGAAAGTTACATTTATTCCTGTGCTGTTTAGTGTTTCTGCCAGAAATAGGTGTTGTTTTTTGTCAAGCTTTTTTTTTTTTTTTTTTTTTTTTTTTTTTTTTTTTTTTTTTTTTTTTTTTTTTTTTTTTTTTTTTTTTTTTTTGCATCTATTCATATGTAATTTTGATTATTATTTAATATAGTCTATTAAGTTCGCAGTTTTCCTAATATGGAATTAACTTTACATTCTGGTATATAAATCTTAGTGATCTTAATGTACAATCTTTTTGATTTGTTGAGTAGCTGCTTTTAAAATTATTTATGCTAATACTCCTCTGTTGGTCTTTAGTTTTCTTTCTCTGATTTTTGTCTTTCTGGTTTAGGTATCAAGAACATATTTGTATCATAGAAGGAATTTGGTAGGATACCTTTTCCTATTTTTGCATATTGGAATTCATTGTTCTTTGAACATTTGATCAGATTCAATTTTAAATCCATCTGGTACTGGGTTTGTTTTTTTCTCCTTTGGGGGATCATTTATGACTTGTTTAGTTTATTTTTCTGAAATTGTGTGATTTAAGTTCTCTTTTTTTTCTTCTTTTAACTTGGGCATTCAAAGTTTTTGTAGTCATTAATCCATTTCATTTAAATTGTTGGTATTTGGGATAAAACTATTTCTAAAAATTTCCTCTATTTCTTCATCTTTTGGTTTCTCCTTTTTTATTTTTAACATGTGTTATTTGGTTTTCCTTTTTTTTTTCATAAGACTAGCTAATATTATTCAATAGTATTATTCATTTTGGGTTTTTGTTCTCAGTCTTGATTTCTTTGATTTTCAATATTTCTATTTTGGTGTTTTAATTTGGTGAGGGGGGAATTTTTTTTTTTTTTTGGTTGCATGCTAATTTATCAATCTTTTCTTTTCTTTTGTTAATGAAAGTGTTTAGAGATATAAATTTTTTCCCTCAGGACTTCTTTGGATGCATTTCAAAAGTTTTGGTATGTTTATCTCTTTTTTTTTTTTTTGGATGAAATTTTCTATTTTTAAAAATATATATATGCCATTGATTACATTAAGGAATAGTCTTATACTTTTTAGTATTTTTAGCAGAAATGATACTGGTATTTTAGATCTGTTGATATAAGATCAGTATGATATCAAATTTTATATCTCCAATTAAATTTTTTGTTTTCTTCAAAGTTCCTTTATTAAGTATAATTTTTATTGCATTGTGATCGATAAAAAACATAGTTCACCTTTCTTGCATTTTTTGGTGAGGTTTCTTTGCCCTAATACTTGCTCATTTTTGTAAAAGAACTTTGCTCAGCTTTGAAATGTGTGCCCTTTCTTCTCCCATTTAATGACTCACTAGCTGTTAATTTGTTGTCATTGGTGCCTTTTTATGCATAATGTAATGTCTCTTTTTATCTCTGTTTAATCATGTTTCTTTATTGTGGCTTTGTCTGAGCTCATGATGCCATTCCTGCTTTTTGAGCTCATTTGAAGCATAATGAATTTTGCTCCAGTCTCTATCTAAAGTGTTTCTTGTAAACAACATATTGTTAGATTCTACTTTCTGTACCCATTCTGCCAACTTTTTTCGTTTTATAGTTGAATTCACCCCATTCATGGTTATCGTGATTGTTATTGCATATACTCTTCTAATCTTTCCTTTTATACTCTCCCATTTCTTTACCTCTATTCCCTCATTTATAAAGAATGTAAAAATGTGAGATGGGGAGGGTGCTCAACATTAGTGATTGACCTTCCAATTTTGCTGTTCCCCTAGTTTTCCCTTCAGTCTCAGATTACAAGTTTTTGCCTTTTCTTTCCCTTTTCCTTCTTCTTTCTTTTCCCTGCCCTTCTTTCCCAACTTCTCCAGTGCTGGAGTTTATTTTTGTAATGAGTGAGTCTATGTGGCTACTCTCCTTTTCCCCTTATCTTTCCTTGTCTTCATTTGGGTCTCTATTGAATTTGATATTTTTATACATCATAGTGTATATGTTTTAGTTTTTCTTTTTCTTTTGTACCCTTGACTATGACAAATAGTAAATTCTTCCCTCGTTCTTCTTTAGTGTATTCTTTCCTACCTCCTTATTCTTCACAAAATTATCTATAGGATCTCCGTTTGTCTTATTTTTAATTTCCTTTATGATCTTTAAAATCATTAGGGTTCTGAGGGGATATTTGTTTCTTCTTCCCCTATTAGATGATAAAAACTTATTGTATAGCCTTTCCAGTTGCTGGGTTTACCTTTCCAGTTGCTTTTGATTTTTGTGTTTCAAAGACTGTATTTAGCACTTCTCTTTTTATCAGAAATGATTTGGTTTCTTTTTTTTTTCATTGAGTCCATTTTTTTCCTCTTAGAGATTTATACTCAGTTTTACTAAGTAAAATATTATTGGTTAAAGGCTTTTTATTGTTTTTCTTTTATAATAACATATTTCAACTTCCCCACCCTTTAAAATTATAGTTATCAAGTCTTGTTTAAACCTGATTGTGGTCCTTTGGTACCTGAACTCTCACTGTATCTCTATTCATACTATTTTTTTATTCATTTAGAAGCTTTGGATTTTGGCATTCCTGGAAATTTTCATTTTAAGATTTCTTTTAAGATGTAACTTTCTATTTTCACTTTGAACTTTGGTTATAATTGGTATAAGACAGTTTTCATTTAGGATTTCTTAGAATGTGGTATATAGGAAATTTAGGGGAGTGGTGAGGAATCAGGATAGAGGGTGGTCATGATTCTTTTTTTTTTTTAATAGCTTTTTATTTACAAGTTATATGCATGGGTAATTTTACAGCATTGACAGTTGCTAAACCTTTTGTTCCAGTTTTTCTCCTCTTTCACTCCACCCCCTCCCCTAGATGGCAGGTTGACCAATACATATTAAATCTGTTAAAGTATAAATTAAATACAAAATAAGTATACATGTCCAAACAATTATTTTGCTGTACATAAAGAATTGGACTCTGAAATAGTGTACAATTAGCCTGTGAAGGAAATAAAAAATGTAGCTGGAAAAAAATAGAGGGTTTGGGAATTCTATGTAATGGTTTTTAGTCATCTCCCAGAGTTCTTTTGCTGGTTGTAGCTGCTTCAGTTCATTACTGCTCCATTGGAACTGATTTGGTTGATCTCATTGCTGAGGATGGCCAGGTCCATCACAATTGATCATCAGATAGTATTGTTGTTGAAGTATACAATGATCTCCTCGTCCTGCTCATTTCACTTAGCATCAGTTCATGTAAGTCTCTCCAGGCCTCTTTGAAATCATCCTGTTGGTCATTTCTTACCAAACAATAACATTCCATATAATCATATACCACAATTTATTCCGCCATTCTCCAATTGATGGGCATCCACTCAGTTTCCAGTTTCTGGCCACTACAAAGAGGGCTGGGTGGTCATGATTCTTAAGATTTTCTTTCCTTGAACCATTTACTGGATCAGTTTTAGATAGATAATTTCTACATTTTCTTCTATTTTAAAAAAGAATTTTTTTTTTGGCTTTACTATTTCTTCTTGTTTTATGGAATCATTTGTTTCTGTTTGGTCCATACTAATTTTCAGGGAATCTATTCCTTCAGTAAGGTTTTGCACATTCTTTACTAAACTATTGATTCTCTTTTCAGTTCTTTGCTTCAGGGCTCTCATTTTATTTATAGTATTTTTATTTTTTTCATCTTTTTCAGGAATTCTAATAAATCTTATAGACAAGCCAAACTTAATCTGAAACTTTGTATTTACTTAATCTGAGACTTTGCTTGTGTTTACTATAGAATTAGCTCTCTTTTTCTAAGGTTATACCCTGATGCTCCCTGAATACACAACAATTTCTTTGTCATTGATGCCTTCATATTTCATTTATTCATATTCCAGACCTTTTAGTCAAGTGCAGGGTCCATCAATTCCTGCCTTTTTAGATGAAATGGTGAGTCCCTGTTTGGAATCCATTTGTGTTGTTCAGGCTTCTGTCCCTTGCCCTCTCCTCTGTTAGATGCAGCTCCCTGGGTACAGAGTGCTGAGCTAGCTCTCCAAGTCTGTCAGGGGCAGCTCAGGTCAGTAGCTGTAAATTATTCCCCCCCTTCCCCCCCTTCTTCCCCCCCCCCGAGGCAATTGGGGTTAAGTGACCTGCCCAGGATCACAGAGCTAGGACGTGTTAAGTGTCTGAGGCCAGATTTGAACTCCTCCTCCTGACTGCAGGGCTGGTGCTTTATCCACTGTGCCACCCAGCTGCCCCAGCTGTAAACTCTTTAGAGCTTCTCAGTCCTCCAGAATGATAATTGATTTTGGGGGGTGGGGGTGGGGGCAGCAGGGCTTGACAGCCTTATTGGCAAGGTCCTCTATCTTTTTGGCCTGAACTGGTTTGAGCTGGAATCCTCCAAGCACCTTAGTATTCTCAACCTTTTGGGTGCTTTCTTACCTAAGTACTGACTTAGGCTGGAGGAAGGTGCTCAATGTAAATTTTCTTTATTTCCTAATCATTGTTCTTTGTGATATTCTTTTGTTTTATTATTTCTGGATTATGTCGATGGGAACTGGGCTGCATTGCTTCTATTCACTCTGCCATTTTGGCCAGGAGTTCAGCAAGTGTTTGGTATTTTTTAAAAAAAAATATCCAAGGGGCAGCTAAGTGGTACAGTGGATAGAACACCAGCCCTGAAGTCAGGAGGACCTAAGTTCAAGTCTGGTCTCAGACACTTAATACTTCCTAGCTGTGTGATCCCGGGCAAATCACTTAACCCCAATTGCCTCAGCAAAAAAAAAAAAAAAAAAAATAATAATAATAATCCAAATAGACATTTAGAATAGACACTAGCCAGACCATCCCTGCCCTTAAAAATAAAGTATCATGTCAAAGAGAATTTTAGTGTTAAGCAGGACTATTAAAGTCATGTCTTCACCATTTTATTTTTGGCTCTAGGAGCAAATTAGAAAAAAAGAAGAAACAAAGAAATCAATGATATGTCCCTAGCATGGTGGCTTCCATACGGTAGCCATTTAATAAATTTTGTTGATTTACATTGAAGAGAAAAAATTGCTTCCATCAGTAGGTATAGGTCTGTCTCTACACAGAGTTAGCAGTGCCTTCCCCTTCTACAGCTTCACCCAGGCAGATTTGGAGGGGATGACTGACTGCAAGAACACCCTAAGTGTTCTCAAAGGAGAGTGCCCTGACAGCCTCCCCAACAAGGGTTTCACACTCAAGGTGGGGGGGAGCAGGGACTGCTGGGCCAGCTCACTATGGAGTAAGTCTTCCTTACCTCAAGCCTCATCTGTCTCTGAGCCAAGTCTCATCGTTCTTCTAGCTGATAGTACTCCTCTAAGTCTTTCCTTCCTCCGAGGAAATGCCTATAGGCTGGTCATGGGGCTGATTTCCAGGTCCTTCCCCATCCTATCTCCGCTCTGTGGGGGCTGTCCAGCTTGTCATGGACTTCTGCATTGCCCAGGGTGAGGAAATGTCCACCTTTCTGCTTCCAGACGCTCTGCCTCTCCTCTTTGGCACTAGTGGCTTTTGTCAAGCTGGGAGCCACCAGAATCCCCAGGCCTTTTTCAGATTTTGTTCTTGTGAAGTTTTTTTTAAGTGCTCATAAACCTCCGTTGCAGTTCACCTCATTAGATTTCAGCCAATACTCTAGTTCCTTGAGAGCTTTTTTGCCCACTAACTCTGTCCTCTAGAAGGTTAGCCATCTCTCCTGGCTCTGTCACCTGCCTGAGAAGCCTTTCAGCCGTCATTTAGCTGTGTCCCTCTTCTCCTTCCTGAGATCTCACCGATAGTGGGTAACCTCCTGTGTTTGAACATGCTCCCTGCAGTGCTGAGCTTAGCTCCTCTGTGCCTGCCATTCAGTGCTCCCCTTGGCCCTGGCCCAGGATCATGGGTCTAAAGCTGCAAGGAACCAGCCTCCTCATTTATGGAGGCCCAGAGGAGGGATTTGTTCAGAGTTACACTATTAGAGCTGGGGTTTGACCACAGGTCCTCAGAATCCAGGGACTGGGCTCTTCCCACCATAGCCCCTGCCCCCTGTAAGGTCACTCCCGGGGCTCCCCCTTGCTGTCTTTTGACATCATGTAGTGATCAATAGATCTGAATGCCTACCATGTGGCTAGCCCATTGTCCTTGTTCAGTCTTTTGGGGAACTTGATGCATCCTTGCATCCACCATGCACATTGTCTTCTCAAATGGGATGTGCTTTTAATATGATCCTTTTTATCGATGTCTTTTGTTTTTATGTCATCTCTGTTTTCCATTGTGTGTTCTTTGAATTCTTCAGTCACAAATCTTGGCATTAAAAGTATGGGTCTTTGTTTTTAGGAGAAACTAGAAGATAATAAAAACTATAAAATTTTCTAAAGGCAGCTCACTTAGCCCAGTCTTCTCCTCTTTTCTGGATGCAACTAATTTTCCTTTTTTTTTTTTTTTTTAAATTTAATAGCCTTTTATTTACAGGATATATACATGGGTAACTTTACAGGATTAACAATTGCCAAACCTCTTGTTCCAATTTTTCACCTCTTACCCCCCCCACCCCCTCCCCTAGATGGCAGGATGACCAATAGATGTTAAATATATTAAAATATAAATTAGATACACAATAAGTATACATGACCAAAACGTTATTTTGCTGTACAAAAAGAATCAGACTCTGAAATATTGTACAATTAGCTTGTGAAGGAAATCAAAAATGCAGGTGTGCATAAATATAGGGATTGGGAATTCAATGTAATGGTTTTTAGTCATCTCCCAGAGTTCTTTTTCTGGGTATAGCTAGTTCAGTTCATTACTGCTCCATTAGAAATGATTTGGTTGATCTCGTTGCTGAGGATGGCCTGGTCCATCAGGACTGGTCATCATCTAGTATTGTTGTTGAAGTATATAATGATCTCCTGGTCCTGCTCATTTCACTCAGCATCAGTTCGTGTAAGTCTCTCCAGGCCTTTCTGAAATCATCCTGCTGGTCATTTCTTACAGAACAGTAATATTCCATAATATTCATATACCACAATTTATTCAGCCATTCTCCAACTGATGGACATCCATTCAGTTTCCAGTTTCTAGCCACTACAAAAAGGGCTGCCACAAACATTCGTGCACATACAGGTCCCTTTCCCTTCTTTATAATCTCTTTGGGATATAATCCCAGTAGTAACACTGCTGAATCAAAGGGTATGCACAGTTTGATAATTTTTTGAGCATAGTTCCAAACTACTCTCCAAAATGGTTGGATTCGTTCACAACTCCACCAACAATGCATCAATGTCCCAGTTTTCCCGCATCCCCTCCAACAATCATCATTATTTTTTCCTGTCATCTTGCAACTAATTTTCCATGTACGTGTGTGTATGTGTGTCCGTGCGTGTGTGTGTGTGTGTGTGTGTGTGTGTGTAACCATTTATGCTTTTTTGTTCAAATGACTAAAAAATGATAACTAGCACAGGGCTAACGACAGCTGCTTAAGGAGGAAAGGTGTACACATTCACACACACTAATAGAAAAGCTCTCTGTTAATAGTTCATCTAAGTACATGCCATAACTTCCACAACAGATATCCTTTGTGATTTAATATTGGTTGAACTTAAATGTCCAGGAATGGAATGTGGTCCCTGCCTTTTTCTCCCCTCCTCCTGTTGGTACATATCCCCTAGCTCCCACAGGATGAGTGGCAGGGATCGTGGCAGTGAATCTGCTTGGCTTTTGGCTTTCAGGACTGAAAGCTTAGGGTTGCTAATCTGTACTTCAGAAGTGAGCTGGAAATAGTTGTGGACCCCCTCTAAAACTTCACTTGGAGGTCCATGCCAGATGCCTCGTGAGTGGCATAGGGAAGCTAACTTTATGGGATAGCATGGATGCAAAGGAACAGATTCAATGACCCTGTCATCACTGTGACAGAATGAAGCTGAACTATCTATATAGCCTCCTGAAAAGGACAAAACAAAGCTGCCAGCAATCCATTCCTCTCTGGGATTTTTGGTGGATTGTAGTCAAGACTTATGGCAACTAAAAAACTTTTCCCAATAGTTTTCCTTTTTCCTCTCAGAAAAACTGCAAACAGGTTACATAAAAGAATTCATGGTGCCAGTGGAAAGGCTGGAGGCAGATTAGGAAGGGTCAGAAGAAAGAATGGGATCAGAGAGGGCACTTGGTACAATTTAAAGAACCCAGCTCTGCAGTCTGTCTGGATTCTGACTCGGAGGCTCCCAGCCTGGGGGATCTTCGGAGGCTCAGGCCACCCTTGCTAGAGCCTTGCCTTCCTCTTCCATACAAGGAGGGCCTGGGCCAGATGTCCTTGTAGAGGCCTTCCAGCTCTTAGGTCTATTATTTCATGATTTCTCCATCTCTTAATGTTAGTCTCTGCTCTGGATCTGAAAATTTATAAAAAGATGACAGGTAAATAATGGGTAAGAGAATGAGAAAAGCAGGAGACTGCTTTTATGATTGCATGATGGTATTTCCCAAGAGTGTAGGAAATGATTGAAAGAAGACTAGTAGAATTGTGGTTTTGTGGGGGAAATGGACAGCTATTTGATGTCATTTCCATAGAGAACTCTTCCATGAGCAAACTTTTTCTCTCAAAGCTGAGCTTCAACAGAGAGAAGCTTCTAAAAATATATTTTAATTTTCTTTCCATCATTGGTCTTTACATTCCCCACATGCCCTTAGTATGTCCCCCTCCCTCTGTCAGTCAGCAATGATATTACAAAGAATAAAAAAGAGAAAAAAAACAGCTCAACCCAATTAACTGCCATATCCAAAAAGTTTGATAGAACATGCTGTGCTCCACATCACAGTCCCTTACCCCTCTGTTGTCATTTTTTTCCCTTTGTACCCTATTGCAGTTGTCTTTGTTGCTTCTCCATTGATATTTACTATACTTTGTAAACTCAGTTCATCCAAGTCCTTGCTTCTCTGTCTGTACTCATTGTAGAGCCCAGTAAGATTCCATTATATCCATACAGTACAGCTGCTTTCCCTATCACCTAGTTACTGTGCATCCAGTACTTTGCTGCTGCAAAAATCCACCCTATAAATATTTTGGAGTTTATAGGGCCATTTCTTATAGTTTTTGTTATTGACCTCTGTGAAATATATGCATATGCATGGAATCTCTGGGTCAAAGAGCATGAACAGTCAGTTTCTTCAGATAATTCCAAATTACCCTCCAGCTCTACCAACAGCACATTAATGTGCCAGTGCACTTTGGTCATCTGTGGTAATTTACTGCAAAGAGAAACCTCCAATTTAGTTTGATTTGCATTTCCTTTTTTTGTGGCCATCTAGAGAACTCTTTTTATGTGGATATTCGTAGTGTGTTATTATTCTTTTTACCACTTATCTATTGGTGTATGGCTTTAGTCTTGGGTGATTTGATGGTAATCATCTTTTTTCTTTTCTTTTTTTTTTTTAATTTATTATAATAACTTTTTATTGACAGAATCCATGCCACGGTGATTTTTTTACAACATTATCTCTTGCACTCACTTCTGTTCCGATTTTTCCCCTCTCTCCCTCCACCCCCTCCCCCAGATGGCAAGCAGTCCTATATATGTTAAATATGTCGCAGTATATCCTAGATACAATATATGTGTGCAGAGTTGAACAGTTCTCTTGTTGCACAAAGAGAATTGGATTTAGAAGGTAAAAATAACCCAGGAAGAAAAACAAAAATGCAGACAGTTTACATTCATTTTCCAGTGTTCTTTCTTTGGGTGTAGCTGCTTCTGTCCATCATTGATCAATTGAAACTGAGTTAGATCTTCTCTTTGTCAAAGAAATCCACTTCCATCAGAATACATCTTCATACAGTATCATTGTTGAGGTATATAATGATTTCCTGGTTCTGCTCATTTCACTTAGCATCAGTTCCTGTAAGTCTCTCCAAGCCTCTCTGTAGTCATCCTGCTGGTCATTTCTTACAGAACAATAATATTCCATAACATTCATATACCACAATTTACCCAACCTTTCTCCAATTGATGGGCATCCATTCATTTTCCAGCTTCTAGCCACTACAAACAGGGCTGCCACAGACATTTTGGCACATACAGATCCCTTTCCCTTCTTTAGTATCTCTTTGGAGTATAAGCCCAGTAGTAGCACTGCTGGGTCAAAGGGTATGCACAGTTTGATAACTTTTTGGGCATAATTCCAGATTGCTCTCCAGAATGGTTGGATTCGTTCACAACTCTACCAAAAATGCATCAGTGTCCCAGTTTTCCCACATGGCCTCCAACATTCATCATTATTTTTTCCTGTCATCTTAGCCAATCTTAGCCAATCTGACAGGTGTGTAGTGGTATCTCAGTTGTCTTAATTTGCATTTCTCTGATTTGGAACACTCTTTCATATGAGTGGTAGTAGTTTCAATTTCATCATCTGAAAATTGTCTGTTCATTTGATGGTAATCTTCACCCCCTACTTGTTATCTATAGCTTGTGTGTGTGTGGGGGGGCAATTGAGATTGTGACTTGTCCTGGATCACACAGCTAGTATCAAGTGTCTGAGGCTAGACTTGAATTCAGGTCCTCCTGATTCCAGAGCCCCTTAATCATAACTTTGTAAGCCCTATCTAGAGCCTTGAACATTGGATGCAGCACGGTATTCTCTGTAAAGGGGAGATTAATGAATGAAATGCTTTCCTGCTTTTTTGAGACTCAGGGCTGCTTACAGTGTTACTGCTAGGAGGCTGGAGTGGGGTGTTGTTATTTGGAGATGGGAGGAAGGACTCCTGCAGGCATAGTCCCAGAGCAGGTTACATGGCCAGGGGTTCCCTTGGAAGGATTGAGCAGGGAGATGGCCATTGTAACTGTGCAGGTGGGGAAGCATGGAGCATATGTGGAGAGGATGGCCATTTTTTTTTTTACCATTGAGGGTAGAATGTCTAGGGGAGAGGGATAGAAGATAAGGTTGGAAAAGCAGGAAGACATAAGTGGGCCTTAAGTGCCTGGAAGAAAAGGATCAATAAACTCAACATTTTCACTTTGTACTCTAGCACCTAATGCAGTGCTTCACACTTAAGCAATTAATAATGTGTTGTTGGATGAAAGATAATTATTAAATTCAGATAATTCTTCCATTTATTAATAGCTGGATATGATGTTGAGATAGAGTTAGGAAGATCTGAATTCAAATCCAGCTTCAGACACTTAATAGCTGCATGTCCCTAGGCAAGTCACTCTTTCTGCCTCAGTTTCCTCATTTGTAAGATGGGGATAATAACATCCACTTCTCAATGTTGTTGTGAGGATCAAATGAGGTAATATTCGCAAAATACCTAAGCGAGGCTTCTGTGTTCCATCCTTTTCCCCACTCTCACTCTAAAAGTCATCAAGATTACAGGTTATTCTGTGTTTCCTGGCTCCAGAATTAGGATAGAAAGTGGGTGCAGATTTGGCTCAAGATGGAATAGGCTGGTTTGATCCCTGCCCTGAGCAATCTTAAAGAGGGTTGGGTGACCACTTGTCAAGAATATTGTAGAGTAGTCATTTGCCAGATGAGGGTTAAATCAGCTCAATCTCTCAGAATCTTTTCTGTGCCAGGATGAGTTTGGACTGTCTCAGCCCAATTCACTGAGAAAGCAAGGCTCTTTCTGGCAGGTCATCAAAACCCTTTCTGGCAGGTCATCTTGACCCTGGATCCAGGCCCAGCAGACTTCCCAAGATTCTGTCCTGATGTGCTCCATCTGTCTGAGAGTCTCTGACCACAGATCCCTTTAACTAATCTCTTTCCCCTGCTCATCAAGCCCAATTTAACATTAACTGGGCCTTCTTTTTTTGTCCTTGAGTAATAATATGTTTCTGTCTTTGTAATTATATATTTATTTTTGTTTTTCTTCACATTATGGAATTTTAGAAGCGATCTAGTCTAGACAACCAAAAAAATTGCCTTTTAAAAAGTTGTATTACATTAATTTCTGAATATATCCTTTCTTCTCCCTTTTCCCTACCTAGCACATTTTCTATTGTAACAAAGATAATAAAAGAAAATGGAGGAAAAGACAGTTTAGCAAAACCAATAAAACATGAAGTGTATCTACAGTATTTACAGTATTTTATACCTGTCTACCTCTACAAAAAAAGGAAGAGAGCATCTCATCTTTTCTTCATTACCAAACTATCATTTCAGTTCAACCGAATTGAAATTTGTTTTCCAATTCTTTCCATTTATAAACCTATAGTGATTGAATATAGTGTTTCTTGGTTCTGCTACAGAATTCACTCTGTAATCAATGCAAATCACTCTCCTCATGTTTCTGAATTCTTCATGACCATTATTTCTTAAAGCAGAAGCATCCCCATTGTATTCAGGTATAACAATATTGTTTAGCCATTCTCCTTAGGGGAATTCTGTGGGCCCTAAGAATTGTGGCCAATTCTTTGCTACCACAAAAAAAAAAAAAAAAAAAAAAAAAAAAATACTGTTCTGCATGTTTTAATATCGATGAGACCTTCCTTTTTTTTATCATCCATCTTTTTGGGTTTTGCTCACCAGCGGATCAGAGGGTATGGACGAATTAATTACTTTCTTCATGTGATACTTCATGTTGATTGTCTCAATGGTTGGAATAGTCATAGCTCTCAATCAACAATGCATTAGTGGTTTGTTTTTCCTCAGCTTCTTTAACAATAACTTGACTCGTTTGTCATTTTTGTCAGTTTGCTTATACTGGCTGCAT
This sequence comes from Sarcophilus harrisii, assembly GCF_902635505.1. Classification (NCBI taxonomy): domain Eukaryota; kingdom Metazoa; phylum Chordata; class Mammalia; order Dasyuromorphia; family Dasyuridae; genus Sarcophilus; species Sarcophilus harrisii. Next base: position 23,788,398 of record NC_045430.1, read on the forward strand.
TGATTTTGTTCATTTTAAAAATTTTTATCCTCATGTGATCACAACCAAGTATTTGAATGTTTTCTAATTTCCTATATCCCTTTTTCAGTTTAAAAAAAAAAAAAGAATGCTACATCTAGACAGTCATCTGCTTCTTATTCCATTCTCCTAATTTGTTTATATGCAGTTTACATATAGACATATACATATATATACATTACATATACATATATATGCATATAGATAGGTAGGTAGATAGATAGGTGGAGGTATTGGAATAAATGTAACTTTTGTCTAACTAATTGCTTTTTAGTTTTTCAAGTATTTCTAGTCAAATAGGGAATTCATCCCCAGGTAGTCAGGTTTATCTTATTCTAGGTTATTGAATTGAATTTTTTTTTAGTCTTTCTTGGATTTCTTTTTTCCTACTTGAATCTTTAAAAGTTAGCATTAACACAGTGATTGGCACGCAGCAGGCACTTAACTAACATATGCTGGATTAGGATGCTGTATTCCACTTATTTCCTTTTCAGTTTTTCATCCAGTACTAAAGAGTTTTAAGGAATATCACTTTATAATTTAAAGTTTGAAACTAACATACAGCCTTGATTTCCTTTTTTTTTTTTTTGGTCATTTTCCTTGGTATACTAAACTTTTGTTCCTCCATATGAAATTTTAAGTTATTTTGTCTGGTTACAAAACTCCCTTTGTAGTTATGCATATAAATATATATATATTTATTTGCAAGTTTATAAATAATTTTAGATGTATTATAATTTTAATTACATTGACAAAATCAAACCATGAGTGGTGAATGCTCCTTCAATTATTTGTCATTTGTGATTTTTGTAAATAGTATCTTATAATTGTATCTGCATTGATCTTGAATCTCTCTAGATGTTTTTTGCACTTCATTCTTTTGAATGAGATTTCTGTTTTTTATGATTTCTTCCTGCATTTTTTTTTTTTTACTGCTATATAGAAATGCTCACAGCTCCTGTCAAATTTTTTATTTTGTTGCCATTTTTCTGAAAATATTCGTTGTCTTCGTTTCTTTTCTGATACTCTGGAGTTTTTTAGATAAGCCATCATTTTATCTGCACTTAACCCCTTCACGTTATTTTTTTATTTAACCAAAAATTTATTTTCTCTCTTTAAACTTTCCCACCTTCATGGAGGGAAAAAGGGGAAAAAATCAACCTCTTGCAACAAATGCCAAATATGCATTGTAAAACCAAACAAATTTCTGTACTGTCTAGGTTCAAAAAGTCTTATTTCATTATTCATATTCAATCCCTCATCTCTCTGTCAGAGAGAAGAGTGGTATACCTCCCACGAAGTGATGGGAGGCAGGCAATAATAGTAATGATATCTAATAAACAATGACTGTTAAAACTTTTTTATGATGTGTAGAAGAGATCAGAGGGAAGCAGAGACATGCAGAGAAGTTTTAAAAGTGGGTAAAATTTAGTAAGTACTTTTTAAAAAAGCAACTTATTCTTTCATATAAAATCCTTTTTGTATTTTGCTGTGTTCATAGAAATGCTACTTCATATTATTATTAAAGTGCAGAATGAAAAGGTGTTTTAAAAGAATATAAGCGCCTTGTGCATAAAAATTATTCTATTTGGTGTACTTGAAGCCCCAGAATCTGGCACACAATAGATACTTAATAAATGCTTGTTGATTATTATGGAATAGAGAACTCATGAAGAAACCCTTCCACCACTACAGAGCAGCAGCTATTCTGCAATTTATATAGCTCACTGCTTGTGTCATCCAGAAGTTATATGACTTGCCTAGGATAATGTCAATATTTGAGCCATAGAATTTGAATTTCAGTCTTCCTGACTCAGAGGCTAGTTCCTATTTACTATACCATGTTCTTTTTCCTTGGACAATCATGGCCTTTAAAATTTCCAGCATAACATTGATATCAAATTATAGAATCATTAAGAGATGAGATTTCAATAAAGTTCTACCACAATTCAAATTTGAAATGCAAAGTTTATTTTTTAAAAATCTTGTTTTCTATATGAGGAGCAGTTTTATTTTTAGCATAGATTTTCCTCTGTAAATGTCAGTAAGACAATACCTGTTATAATTTAGATTAAAGTTGAGGTGTAGAAATTATTTATAAATAAAGATTGGAAGTTAAGTAATATAAGACTTTGCAAATTCCATTGGTTTGCATAAAGAACCAAGACCAATTGTACTGTGTAAATAGGATATTTTTTCCATTGATTGTACCCATTAAGAGAAAATTTGACAATGTCTGTACATGTCATTAATACCTGATATGTCTTATATTTTCTCACAGCCACCAGTGACTAAAAGTCTAGTAACCAACTGTAAACCAGTAACTGATAAAATCCATAAAGCATATAAAGACAAAAACAAATATAGGTATGTAATTTATGTGATGGTGGTTTTGAGCTTAAGCATGATGGGGCCAATTATTTTTCATTCTTTTTCAAGTATCCTCTTTTTCACTAAACATATTTATTTAAAATTTTCTAAGATTATGCACTTATTGATTTTAATTTTAGCTAAGTTATTATATTTATATTAAATCTGTAAATTTTTTTTCTCCCTTTCATTTTGTCTTGGTAATAATTAGGTTTGAAATCATGGGAGAAGAGGAAATTGCTTTCAAAATGATTCGCACCAATGTTTCTCATGTGGTTGGCCAATTAGATGACATAAGAAAAAATCCCAGGTACTCATTTCTTATTTTGCACATTGAAATTTAAATGGTCTCTTTTTAAAAAATTTTTTTATTAGCAAAAACTAATTTAGAATGAACTCAATAATTAATAATTCAAAAAAATAAACCTTCAGATAACAAAAAATGATCATTTTGTCTAGGTTGTTTGTAATTGGTTTTAAAACATGGCTGCCAATATTATATTTCATATGTCAAATTGTTTGACCTTTCCTTCAGTCAATATATAATGTATAATGTATCTTTTTTTTTATAACACCTTAAAATGGTTGTGAATGGTTTTATATAGATAGAAATTAACTCTTCTAATTTGTATTTTAGACTGTTAATTTTTATTTTAAAATGTTTTAAAGACAGGTTATAACATCAAGAAGAACCTAAAAGTTATTTTTTTTTAGGTTGTACATGTACAGTCATTTTAAACATATTTCCACATTAGTCATTATGTGAAAGAAAAATTAGAACAAAAGAGAAAAAAAATGAGGGAAAAAAATACTTAAAAAAAAAAGGTAAAAATATTATACTTCAATTCATATTCAGTCTCCCTAGTTCTCTCTCTCTGAATATGGATGACATTTTCTATCCCAAATCTTTTGGAGTTGTCTTGGATCACTGTGTTGCAGAAAAGAGACTTAGGTCTGTCATAGTTGATCATCACAACATCTTGCTGTTATTGTGTACAATGTTTTCCTGGAAACCTATAAAGTGTTGCTTAGGCATTATGAAGTGTTAGATGAAAAAATAGACTTCTGGGACAGAATCTACATAGCTATAAATTGCTACTGATATAAAATTGGGAGCTTCAGAAAGAAAGGCTGTATGTATAAAAGGTAAAAAGTATGTAAAAGGTAAAAATCAAGGAGAAGAGTATTTAGATTTCTGGAGCAAGGGTTAAGATACTGGAATCAATCATTTATTATGTGCATACCACATGGCAGACATGGTGCTCGGTTTTGGAGATGGCATGAGTGAAACAGTCCCTACTCACAGAGAGCTTACTTCTAATGGGGAATTGCTGTTGAGAGGTCAAGAATACACCCACAAATATACTGAATAAGTGGTTAGGGAAAGAAGGCACCAATGGTTTAGGGGATCAGGAAGGCTTCATGTAAAAGATAGAATTTGGGCTTCATAGAACTTGGAATCAAGGAAAGAGTCTGTGAAATTGAGTTGGGCAGGAAGTAGATTCTAGGCGGGGGGCCTTCCGTACAAAAGCGTGGAAATGGGAGAAAACAGAATGCCAGGGTGTTAGAGGAACATCTAGTGAGTCCAGAAAGATAGTTTGGGGCCAGGTTGTAAAGGGCTCATTCCTTTGTTCCACAAACAATTCTGGCCTCCAGTTAAGTCATTTTGACAGTAACATAAATGATATGCAAATACTAATTCATAGTTCACAACACCAGAATAAAATAGTCATAGTCAAGCACACACCAAAACAAATAAAACCAAACAAATAAAATAAACCTCAAGAATACATCATATTAATAAGTATCCCCTTAGAACTGAATCCACTGTGTATTCTGACTCTCAAGTCAGAAAATTCTCTTTGAACAAATATTGAAGAAAAGAGCAAAGTTCAACCCACCTCATAATTCTTTTAGACTTTTAGCAATTCAGATACCTAAGAAATGAAACATATGTTTAGAATACATTTAGAATACTGAGTTAACCAGTCCTATGCTCAAAAATTGTGTAAGTCCTGGCGAAAAGTATTGTCCCCCAATTTTTAAACCTTTTGTTTTAATCAATCGTTAGCTACATAGGTATGAACAGAAGCCACAATCTTATGTTTTGTTTGTCTGTTTATTCTACCTCCATTAAATTCCAAAATCAAGTTAAGTTGGCAAGCAGGAACTGCCTACCTTTGCTTAAGATTAGTATAATTTAAAATGAATAGTCATAGTATTCTAGATACAATCTGTAAAAGTTCTGAAATAGTATTGAATCTTATAGTTTGTGATAGGTATAGAGATGGAGAGGCTTAAACTGTATTTGGAGTATATCTAATAATGGCTTTTAGATATAGGTTTGGTTAATGTTCTTTACTTATAACTCATTTTGAATAATTAAAAAAAGTTTCAGAAGTGAAGCATTAAAATGCAATTTGGGGAGAGGGGAAGAAAAACTGTGAGAAAGAAGAGCAAATAACAGAGAAGACTAGTATATCTTGGAAAATATTCAGGAAAAGGCCAAATAGTAATCCTTCTGGTCTCAAATAAAAATGCTCCAAATGCACAAAATATGCATTTGGAGTAGTAAAGAAAATGAATTAGAAATCTTCTTCAAAGTGGTATATTCTACCTCTTAGGTTCCTTGTGACTTGGGTAGGATGGAATTCTTGTTTAGAATACGGACAAGAAAGAATATACTTTTAAAAAAAAGAAGTAATTTGATAGAGGGGCCAGCATCAATCATGATGTTATTAGGTTCAAAAGATGTCACTTATGAGAAAATGCAAGAACAAAGATGGGGATGGGTAATCATGGACCATGCCTGGGAACTTTTTTTTTTTTATAGTAACTTTTTATTGACAGAACCCATGCCACAGTAATTTTTTACAACATTATCCCTTGCACTCACTTCTGTTCCGATTTTTCCCTCCCACCCTCCACTCCCTCCCCTAGATGGCAAGCAGTCCTATATATGTTGAATATGTCGTAGTATATCCTAGATATAATATATGTGTGCAGAACCAAACAGTTTTCTTGTTGCACAGGAAGAATTAGATTCAGAAGGTAAAAATAACCCGGGAATGCCTGGGAACTTTTGGATTAGGGCTAATAGGAGGCCAGGCCAGGTGGGAATATATTAAAGACCACCTGGCCAAAAAGGAGAAAAGGTTGATGGGTTTGGGGAACTTCAATGAATTTGGAATGGAGGTATGATATGTCAGCCAGTAACATTTATTAAGCACCTGTTATATTCCAGGGAGGGATATAAGTTGAAAGAAGAATGGAAAGATAAGAGGGTGGGACAAGTTATGAAGGGCTTTGAATTTCAAAGAATTTTCTATTTAATTCTGCAAATTCTAGAGAATGGGGTAGGTTTTTGAGGGGGCAGATGACATAGAGTTGCAGTTCCTTACCCAGATATTTCCTTGAGTGTTAGGTCTGTTAAAAAGAGAACAACTGAAAATTCTTAACAAGATAATTGGAACTCTTAATCCACACTTGATTCCAACTATGTCAAAACACTGAGAATGTTGGGAGAAAGTAGCCCCTTTTATAGTTTGTTGGTACAGGGGTGGACAGGCTTAAACTGATATCTGCCCTTTATTTGGAATACAGATTTCAAAGAGTTTGAACAAAGAACAAGTATAGTCCCTGGCTGAAAATTATGTGGGAGGGAAATTAGCCCCAAAGAGAGAGTATGTGACAACACTCAGATTTCAATTGAACAACTTAAAGAAAAAATGATTAAAAGATAATGTTGTGTATCACATTTAAGTCATTGACTAATATAGTTTTTAAAAAAAAGTACAGGAAATGGAAGTAAAGTTAAGTAATTGATAGATACGAAGTGGTAATGTAGCTCTCTGAGAAGAACGTCAACCGTGTCAAAGTTTAGCCAATGAACATTGTTAAGGACTACCAGAGGGGCTTTTTTTTTTAAATAGCTATTTTTGGAGGAAAGGATGAGTGGGACAAATAAACATTGAGGTGAAGAGAAGGCAGAACTACTGAAATCTTTTTTTGGTTTCTTGAATATTTATTCATTTTAATTTTCCCTCTTCTAATATGGCAAGCAGGCTGTATTCTTGGAAAAGGTATCATGTCTGTCATGTAGCAATATAATAATGTAGAAGTTTTTGGTGGCTAATAAGGCATATTGTAGAAACCTAGTTAAGTGTTATTAACTTTATCAGTTGTTGAATTCTCAAAGACAGTTTGTTTTCATTTTCCCTGTATTGGTAATCTAGATTTTCTAAAACTTTGTAAAGCTAGGAAATTATATTTTTGCTTTCCGTATCAAGCTCCTTTACTATCCATCAGGCTAATACCAGGGGGTCAACAAAGGTCTTCTCCTTTTCCCATTGAGAGGATATGTTGCAGCTACAAGATATCAGACTCTTTTTCATATGGCCTCCCAGTTCAACAACCACAGATTTATTCTGATTCAGGCTAGTTAACTGATGTCAGGTGCTCTGGGCCAGGCCAAGCCCAGGTCAAGTTCCATTTACTGAGGCTTGAGATTGAGATCCATTGACGTTCTCAAGGCCAATAAATTGAAACAAAAATTTTTTCCTTGTAGTGAAAGAATTAAAGATAATATAATTATTTTTTTAAAATGCTGCTGTCTTCTACTTCCACATTATCAGGGAAATAATGCTTGATCAAATTGGTGTCCTACAGGGTAGCGGGAAGGAATATCATCATCAGTGCCTTAGGGTAGACTTTTTTATATTGCTTTCAGCCCAGACGAATTAAAGATTGGGAAACCATTTTAACTTACATAAAATAAATGCTGTTTTTTCTTATAGCCCCTACTAAATTATAAAAGATTGAGGTGTGTTCTGATTGATAAATCGGTGATCTGAGAACTGGCTTTATTAAGAAGACTTAAGAAGGATTATCACCCTGTTTGATACAGCTATTCTTAGAGTATCTATTAAATTCTAGACAGAATGGGAACAGTATCAGTGGAACTGGTACCCTTTTTGATGGCATTGCTTCTCTGTAGAATCTATTTTTTTCAATTTTTCAATACTTTTTTACTTTTCCAAATAATGTGTAAAGATAGTTTTCAACATTCATTTTTGTAAGACTTTGTATTCCAAAACTTTTCTTTTTCCCTTCCTTTCTTCCCTCCTCCTCAAGGCAGCAAGTAATCTGATATAGATTAAATATGTGCAGTTCTTTTAAACATACTTTCACATTTGTCATGTTGTACAAGAAAAATTAAACCAAAAGGGGGGAAAAACACAAGAAAGAAGAAAACAAACAATGGGGGAAAAAAAAACAACTATGCTTCGACTCACATTCCGTCTCCATTGCTCTCTCTGGATGCAGATGGCATTTTCCATCCCAAGTCTATTGGAATTATATCCAATCTTTTACATAGATTATTTATTAGGAAGAGATTCACAAGTGATAACTTTCATTCTTTTGCACTGATTTTTTTTTTTTTTTTTAATGACTTTTTATTGACAGACCCCATGCCTGGGTAATTTTTTTTACAACATTATCCCTTGCACTCACTTCTGTTCCGACTTTTCCCCTCCCTCCTTTCACCCCCTCCCCCAGATGGCATGTTGAGTATGTCACCGTAGATCCTAGATACAATATGTGTGTTTTGCACTGATTCTCATTAATTTCTGAATGTAATAAATTGAGTCTTTTCTTCAAATTTTGAAGATATAATATAGAAATAACAACAGATGCTTGTTCTTTCAGGAAATTTGTTTGCCTGAATGACAATATTGATCACAATCATAAAGATGCGCAGACAGTAAAAGCAGTGCTAAGAGATTTTTATGAGTCCATGTTTCCCCAGCCATCCCAGTTTGAGCTACCACGAGAATATCGGAATCGTTTCCTTCATATGCATGAGCTCCAGGAATGGTAAGTTCTTTTGTCATGTCATGATCATACAGTTGATCACAGTAATCACAGAGCATATATTATTTCTCAAAATATTCATTTATAATATTTAAATAAGTGCTCCTACAAAATAAAGACATCTTAATATTATAAAAAGCAAGGAGCTTCAGAAAAGAAAAGCAGTTATAGATGGCAAATGTGTAAAAGATTAAGATAAAAACCAAGAAAAACATTTAACTTTCTGGATCTGGGATTAAAATACAGAAAAAGAATATACTAGAAATTTCCCAATTATCTAAGAATATAAAGCCTATTCTCTCTGATAATATTTGATATAATTTTAGAAATGCTAGCAATAGAACTAAGATAAAAGATAGAATTCGAGATATAAAGATGGGCAAAGAGGAGATAAAAAACTATCCCTTTATGCTGATGATAGGATTTTTTTCTCCCTCCTCCTCCCCCCCAAATTTTTTATTTATTTATTGGGCACTCATTGCTTTATGCATCCTGTTGGGAGAGAAAAATCAGAACAAAAGGGAAAAACCATAGGAGAAGAGGGGAAAAAAAAAAAGAAGCGAACATAGCATGTGTTGATTTACATTCAATCTTCATAGTTCTTTTTTCTGGATGGAGATGTTGTTTTCTATCCAAAATTTGTTGGGATTGCTTTGGAGGGATGGTTTATTTGTAAAATTGTAGGGAGGAATCATTCCACCAAAGCCTACTCAATAGTTAAGATTCAATTACAGAATGTTTCTTAAAAAAATAAAAACAAAATTTAAAAAATTACTCATTAATTTAGCCTTGGAACACATTTATAGAACACCTATCATATGCATTCCAGATGCCCTGCAGGAAAACAGTATAAAGTATGTCTTCAGGGTTGGTAGGTTGTTGTAAGAGTGAGAGTCGGTCCTAAAAAGTGTTATCAAGGTGGCATAGCATAAGTGCTTACACAGTTTAATGGCAAGAATTCTGGACTAGGTTCTGCAACCAATTTACTCTGCCCTTGGGAGAAACTCCAGCCTCTTGAATTCAATCTCCTTATCTGTAAAGTGAGGGGAATAGATGAGGGAATCTTTAAGTTCTGGCTTTCAAGAGTTGTTTGAGCTGAAAGAAAGATGGAGAACTATGTCAGTAAGGATGTTAAGATGGAAATGAGAAAAGTTTTTCAGGGATAGGAAGAGAGAGACAGACACACACACAAAGACAGAGACAGACAGACTGAGAGAGACACACAGTGTGTGTGGGTGGGGGGGGCATATGCATGCCCATGTGTGAGCATATAGGCACATGCACGTATGGACAGATAGGTGGATAAAATGGATGGACAGATAGCCAGATTCGAGCCATTGGGTAGCAGTGGAAGATGAGGTTTTAAAAAAGTAAACTGGGGCCTGATTGTGGAGGACTTGGGATGCTAACCTAAGCAATTTAGACTTTATTCCATTTACAAAAGTACTTTGTAAACCTTCAAATGTTCTATAACTGTTAGCAATTACTATACTTTGGGGCACTGTTCAGATTGGTTCATGGGCAGTGAATTTTTACCTCAAAAATGTTATTTTAGGAAGGTTAATGTGGTCAGTTGCTCTAGCAAGATGGATTAAAGAGAAAAGGCAAGAGACAAAAAGTTGTTGAATTAATCCAAATGTGAGATGATAAGGCTAAAACTAAGGCAGTGAAAAAGGCAGGAATGGATGAGAGTGAAAAGAATTGATGGGCTTTTGAGATGCGAGAAAAAAGAAAAGATAAAAAATGATTTCGAGTTTTAGCGACAGAAATAAGGAATGTTGAGTATGGAAAGTAAGCCCAGACAAGCAGAATCATTTTGAAAAGAATGCATTGCAATTCCAGTGCAAAAATCCAATGCATTTATTATTGACTTTTTAAATACGTGCAGTATGAAATTGGGAGTCATGGTTTCATGTGTACTGTCCTTTGTGGTCTTCTTTGTATGTGGAAATGCTCATTCTGAATGCATGTTAAATTCAGAATAAGATAAATGAGGAAGGCATTTGGGAAGCAGATTTGGGAGAGAAAATGATAAGTTTGATTTTAGGTTAGTGCTATGGACAGTCATCTGCACAGAGATAATGGAGAAGCCGAGAGCATCAGTCAGTGAGTTCTTCAGAGGATGAGTGAACTTAAAGAGAGAAACCAAAGGCCACGGGCAGTGACCTTGGACCAGGAATGAAGGAAGCAGAGTCAGCAAACAGGGACTTCACAAGATCAACTGCACCTAGGAGGGAAAATTCTAGAGGAAGGGGAAGGGTATACTGCTCCCCACCCCTCCTCCGTGCCACCTTTATGGCTTATCAGTGACATTCTAAAGGAGCATGTTATCCACATCCAAATATTGCCTTCTTAATAGAAGAGGAAGCTGTTTGTAGGTCATAGTGCTCCCTCCTTCAATCCTTCCTTTCCTTCCTTCTTGAAATTTAAAGAATTGGCTTAAGAGCATTTTTGTTTCCCCTCCATTCAGAGAAGGAGAACTGTGAGATACTTTCCAGCCTTCCTCTCCAGCAAACCGCTATTAACTGTTGGTGTGCTTTTCATTTAGAGACGTGCTTGCCATCTAGGAAAAACATGATTAAAGCATGAGAGGAAACATGATTAGTTTGTATATTGATTAAAATAAAGAGACAAGTTTCATAGAAAAACTTATTGAGGGCAGACTTGAGAGTTTCATATAATTTTAAGTTTTTCCTTTGAGTGATTTCTTTCACAAAAGGAAATTAATAGTATTTAACATGGGGGAAGGAGGAGAATTAATATTTGCTTTGTGAGATTGTGTTTAAATTTTGAAGAAAATACCTTCAAAGGCAGATGGTGCAAATAATGATTTTGATTTTGAAGTCATTATTTTATAGTGGTAACATTGTCTAGTGAATAGCATAATAGCTTAGTACTTATAGCATGATAGCATAAGGACTTAGCATCAAGAAAATCTAAGTGTAGATCATATATCTCTGATACTCTGTGCCCCTAGACAAGACATTTCCCTTCTGCACACCTCAGTCTACTCCCAGGACTGTTCAGAGAAGTTAATGACAGATTGCTACCTGCATTGGTAGAGGGAGTTTTCCTAGCAGAAGTTCCCTATTCTTGAAACCACATATCCTTTCCATATTCATTTATTCTATTTAAAGAATGATAATTGACCACAATCTAAATATTGGTAGGGATAAGCTTATGTGAAAGTGCATAATTGTTTTCTTCTTTCTCTTTGCAGGAGAACATATAGAGATAAATTAAAATTTTGGACCCATTGTGTACTTGTAACATTGATCATGTTTACTGTATTCTCATTTTTTGCTGAGCAGGTAAGGTTTGTGAGCTTTAGCTAAATACCAGACCTTATTTATTATATGCTAATATCTGATAATTTGAAGAAAGTTATATAAATTTATAATCTATAATGTCCTAAAACTTTTAACTTTAGATATATGATATCCAAATATATATCATCAAACAGTGTACTCCTTTATTACCCTCAAAACTTATTGCCTGTAATATTTTTGACCTGAAGATTCAACAGGTGACCTTTGGTGACTCAAGCTATAACCTTATTAACATTCTCAAAGAGGGATATTTGAATATCTGTTCAAATATCCTAATTTAATATCCAAATTTAATCCTAAGAGATACTTAATTGTTTTTCTTCACTGTTTCAAAAGTTCCATTTCTAACACTAGTTTTTATGTCATCTGATACTATTACATTTTGTAAGACACATTTTTGTATGTAATGCTAGATATGTACACACTCTTCATGTGCATGTCTGTATAAATAATCTAAATTGATTATTATTCCTTCACTGGAATAAGTTTATAATATAATAAGTTTATATTATAGTAAATTTTCCAAATCTTTTAACCAGATGACCATGTCGTGCATTTTTAGATACAGAAACAGTACATTTATTGGATAAATGTGATGTTAGTCTTTTAATTTTACCTAATTGTGAGTCATCTCTTTAAAAAAAAGTGTGTACTTTTTAACACAATTGTGTATGGGCTTAAAGGAATTATGCTTCATGGATAAATTTTATTAAATTAAAATACCAGTCCAAACTTCTTATTTCCATACAGATTTGCAGTAGGCTTTTTAAAATTCTACATGCTGATGACTATTTTCTCAGGGTTGGCAAGATTGAAAATATATGTAGCAGGTTGATTTACTGAGTTTGATTGATGCCGCCATTCTGCTGTTGATTACTGTATTTTAAATCCTATTATGGACATGTCCAAGTCATGTTTTGCCTTCCTTCCACTATTTAGCTAATTGCCCTCAAACGGAAGATTTTTCCCAGAAGGAGGATCCACAAAGAAGTTGGTACCGAACGTCTCGGAGTGTAGGAGGTGACACAAGAGCCGCCGTCGTGTTCACTCAATGAGAAGGGTTTCTTTGTGATGTGATGTGGTGTGATGTGATGCATCGTGGTCCAGGCCTGACAAATGAAGAATAATATCCCTGAAGATGACAAGCTGTGGACACAAAGTGGACATGCAGACCGGCCGAGTTGTTTAATGGACACCCTGAAACATACTGGTTGTGTTGGGCGACCCTCTGCTGGAATTTCACTTTGGAAGCATTAGCTCATGGACATGTTATCCTTTTTATAAAAAGGGTTACTGAAAGAGAGACAGCTGCCTTTATCGCAGTGCACATTGCCAAGTCAATTTAATATCGGAATCTCAGGCCAAGGAGCAAATAGTTACTAAGTGGCTGCCCTCAGCCTTGGTATTCCAAAGCATTCTGCTGTTCTCTTGCTGGGATGCTTTTTTCATTTTCCATTTTAAAATAAGTAACAACCAAATTAACTCGTTTAGCTGTTCTTGTGTCTGAACTGTGATGCCGAAACTTATTGGTGAATGTATTTAAACACAGTCTCATATTGGGAGGATCAAAAAAAAAATTTGGATTTGAAGAAAGTTAGTGCGATTTGGCCTCGGAAGATCTCAACCACTGACATCTGAAATCCCTTGGTCTGGGCCCCCTAGGAATGCAAGGATTGGGTTTGGAGGCCTTTGCCCAAAGGGCTATTGACCAAGCCTGCTGGTGTTGTGGAAACAGTGTAAAACACAAACAAAAGTGCCTCACTGTAGAAATTAGTGATACTGTCCTTTAACACAGTAGCAGGTGGTACCAAGGGCCACATATTGAGCATCTTTCTAAGTATGGGCATGCTCTCACACAGCATCATGTTATGACTTCTATAGAACTATAGAAGACTTGGGAGGAAAAGCTTTTCACGCTGACATTCTGACATGTACTTTAAATCACAGTCACAGCAGTATTCTTTCAAAAATACTAATCATTTTGTAATAATTGTATAATTTGGAATGTACAGAATATGTTTGTGCTATCACTGTGTGGTTAAAAGGCTCACTTGAAAAAATGTCGCTTGTCTGATGCTTTTTGCCCTTACATTTTAAACAAACTTTATAAAGTTTTTCTAGACTAGTTCATTATCACTGAATATTCAGCACCATTTAAATAAGTGTATTTATCAAAAGAAGAGAAGATGCTCATGAGGAGTGGGAGGGGAGATCGCTCTGTTCTAGAAGAGAAATGCTACCCAAGATTTCTGGGGGAAGAATAATTTTCACTTACATACTTTTACATAAATACTTTCAGGCTTTCTGCCAGTTAGCAAGTATGTATGTATATATGTGTAATAAAAAAAAACCAGACATGCACACACATTTTAGGTTCTAACTTATATTTTAGACTTAATACTTATTTAACATTCATTGTTTCTCTCCCTCCTTTCACTCCTCCCATAACATCTTCCACACCCCTATTGAGAAGGCAAGCCATATGATAGCCATTTTATGTGCGAAGTCATGTCAAACATAGTGCCATATTAGCCATGTCAACAAGTATATCTTAAGTATACTTACTGTTCTCCGGGTATTATACTGGATTCTGGAAATACAAGCACAATGAAATATCCCTAGTGTAAAGAGGTTTGATAATATCCTAATTTAAGTAACTTAGCACATACATTAAAAACTCCCATTTTACAGATTTGGAAACCAACCTTTAACTTTTGCTCAAGTTTATACATCTGATAAATAGAAGAACTAGTCTTTGAACTTTAGTTGCTATAATTTAATGTTCTTTCAGCTCTCGGAGCCTCTCTGGTCTATGCATAAATAGAGGCATAATGGTAATAATAAATTATAATAATTTGTGTTGGAAAATGCTATGGGAGAAGAAGTCTGACTCAGGAATAGAGGTCTGAACTAGAAATTATCAGCATTTTCTTTCACTTTTGTAGATAGTTGGGAGGAGAGGAACATGAGAGTGTTTTGGTTTGGTTTTCTACCACACCATTCTCAGTGTCCCCCATAGACTTTTGGTCATGCTTTGGGTTTTAAAACTAGAAGCTCTTCTTGTAGATACACTTGCTTGGTTCTTTACTGAATTTGCCTATCAAGATAAATATGTGGATTCAAAATTCATAATAATTGAAACAGGACTGAACAGGTTTTACTTGTACCCAATTGTTTTTAAAGAAAGATTTAACTGAACTGTTACTGTTTGATCAAGATTGCAAGGAAAATAAATCTCTACATCAAAGCACTTTGAAAATACTGATTCTCAAGAAGCTATACTCAGTAGCATTTGACTAGTTTAGTTATAATTATAAATGTTCAAATGGCATTTTTTTAACCTTTATCGTTTAAATATTCCACTAACTCAGATGATCCCCAGTAACTTGAAATCATCAAAAGAAATTTTATTCCACAATACGTGAAACTACAGTGTAGATTATGTCCCTCATGTTTGAGAACAGTACTTCTGACAAGTCAAGATGTATCCCTAAAAGATTATTTAGTCCTTGTCCTCTGCTATACCCTTTCCACGTTAAAGACTGATTGATGTTTGTTGAAATAGAGCCATCTTGTGTATTTAAATTCCTCTGTGCCAGATAGAGGCATAATCTGGGGCAATTCCCTGCCATTTGCCAGTATTGCTGACAAAGACAATCTTCATAGTCTCAAATCAGGATTCATTTTCCTGTCCTTGGTTGCTTGTGGCAGCTTGAATAGGCATCCAGCCTGTTGCCAACAAGTATTTCTGTGTTTCTCTCTTGGCTATCTTATGAAGCCATGTGTGACGTTCCAGCCTGGTCCTAAATCCCAGTCCTAGGATCATAAAATAAAGCAGTACTGCCAGCTGCTCTCCAGGCCTGTAGTTGGATGTTTGATGTTCAGTTGAGCTACTGTTCTTGACAGCTTTCAAAAAGACAGAATGAACAAGGTTCTTACATTTTTTATTTTATTTTAATTGGTATATTTGTTTCCCATGGGCATGGTGGATAGAATGTTGGATGTGGAGTTAAGAAAGATTCACTTTGAATCCTGCCTCTAGCTAGCCTGTGTGATTCTAAGCAAACTGCTTTACCTCTCAACCTCAATTTCCTCATTTGTAAATGAGGATAATAATAGCTCCTCTTCCCAGGATTAGTGAAAAAAAAATGAGATTTTTCTATATGATGGATCAGTTATTTCTTTTTTATTTCTTCTATTTCTTTAAAAAGTAGTTGGTCTGTTTCTTTTTTTTTTTAAGGTTTTAATAGTATTTTTTTCCAAATACATGTAAAGATAGTTTTCAGCATTCATTTTTGTGAAACTTTGTGTTCCAAATTTTTCTCCCTCTTTCTTAGTTCCTCCCCAAGCTGGTAAGCAATCAGATACAGGTTAAATATGTGCCATTCTTTTAAACATATTTCCTTGTCATGTTGTACAAGAAAAATCAGATCAAAAGGGAAAAAAGACAATAAAATAGGTGATAACACTATATGCTTTGATCCATATTCAGTCTTTATGGTTCTCTCAATGTAGATGACATTTTCCATCCTAAGCTTATTGGAATTGCCTTGAATCACTTCATTATTGAAAAGAGCCAAGTCCATCATAATTGATCATCACATAATCTTATTGTTACTGTATGCAATGTTCTCTTGGTTCTGCTCACTTCACTTAGCATCAGTTCATATAAGTCTTTGCAGAGTTCTGAAATCAGCCTGCTCTTTTTTTTTTTTTTTTTTTTGCTGAGACAATTGGGGTTAAGTGACTTGCCCAGGGTCACACGTTAGGAAGTGTTAAGTGTTTGAAGTCACATTTGAACTCAGGTCCTCCTGACTTCAGGGCTGG
Organism: Sarcophilus harrisii; assembly: GCF_902635505.1. Taxonomy (NCBI): domain Eukaryota; kingdom Metazoa; phylum Chordata; class Mammalia; order Dasyuromorphia; family Dasyuridae; genus Sarcophilus; species Sarcophilus harrisii. The sequence goes on from NC_045430.1 coordinate 23,804,816, forward strand.
TGTTCTATCCACTGTGCCACCTAGCTGCGCCCCTGCTCATCATCTCTTATAAAATAATAATCTATTACATTCTTATACCATAACTTTTATAGCCATTTCCCAAATGATGGTTATCCACTTACAGCATTTTACAGAGGAGAAAACTTAGGACTATGAAATTAGGATGAGTTGCCTACCTTCATATATAGTCAGACCTATATTCTTGGACTCTGAATTCAGTTCATTTCCTTTCAATGAACATTCCTAAGATAATAGCTAGATTCTAAAGAGTTTTGCATTTCATAATGTTCTCTAGTTCTTCTTTGGACATAAATTCCTTCCTTCACAGATCTAAGATAATTTTTCTAAAGTGCTTTGTAAACCCTTAAAGGATTATTGTTATAGGTACTTCGGGGGATCTGATTCTCAGCAGAGTGGTGGATTATTTAATTTATTTCCAAGTGCTTTTCACTTGGAGAAGTGGAGCTCAACCCCAGGACAGTTGCTTGGGGTAAAGAGGGAAGACTGAACCAAGTTCTAAATGCTTGAAGAGTGAAAGAATCACATAGAGGATGATAGAAATGAGAATTCAGCTCCTGTCCTGGAGCCCTGGCCTACTGATTGGTGAAAGCTCTCATCTAGTTCAACCCAAATTCATATGGTGTGTTTCCCTGCTCCACTCTCAGCCTCTGAAGCACCATATATTTCTTTTATCTTTCTGCTTCCATCTAGAAAGGAAGTATCGATTACAGTATTTGTGACTTCTTCCCTGAAGGCAGAATGATTTATATCCCAGAACTCAAAATCTGTCACATAGAACCCTGTATGTTCTGTTGGTTCATGCATTCATTTGACCAGAAAGGTTGAGCTAGATGGTGTGAATGTGAAAGAAGCCTCTGAGCGATAGTGAGCACCTACCTAGAAGCAGGAAGAACCATCCCTTGTAGCCAGGGTATAAGCAGGAATTGGAGGTGTTGGAAGGGTGGGAGATAGCACAAATGGCTTTGGAGATGGGGACCAAAGTTGCAGTATGTTCCAGTGAGCACATTTTTCTTCAAAACAAAAAGTGTAAAAGGGAAGCAGAAGGGAGATGCCCTTGTCATCTGAAGAGGGAGGGTAGAAGAGGAAAGGGAGACAGTCTTAGAAGAGGTAGGTACTGGAAGGGCGATTGTAGCAGCTGGCAACCAAATCGAAATCATCGATTCTTTGGAGGATTTATCGGAGGGCTGGAGGAGAAATGCAAAAGGTGAGGCAACAGTCAGAGGCAATATTAGATTATAATCTTACCAAAGGGTCCAGGTAAGCAGAAGCCTTTTAAGTTCTACTTCATTCATTCTACAAATGTGGCTCCTGATGCTGCTGAGTGTTTAGATTTAATCTGACAGCCCTTGGTTTTAGTGAGCTCACAGGAATTCAGCATTTATTGAGTGCCTGCTAGTATTTGGTGTCCTCGTGCATCTTCCCTATTTATCCTAAGACTGAGATGAGTTATACAACATTGAATCAGTAAGGTGACTTTAAGCTTTAGTCCATGATTTCTACCAATTATAAACCTCCTTGGATTTGGGTTCAAGGTATTAGAATTTTTAATGGTAATTCTCCTAATTCACTTGGTCTCCATTTAGTTTGAAACTGGGGACAGATGGAGCCAATTCAAGGCTAAATGTTTAGTTTCTCACCGTGCTTTGCTATCAGACCCAGGCCAAAATACAAAACAAAAAAAGCATTGAAAAAAAATGAATGAGTATTTTAAAATGCTGAGCTTGGCACTGAAGTCACAAGAAAGAGCAAGACAGTAACTAACCTCAAGGAGTTTATATTCTAATCACTGAAAATGACACATCCAAGAGAGCCAAAGAGGGGTATTTTGGTCTAAGAAATCACTAAGATGATAAGGGGAACCATAGGTCAATTGATTGACATAACAATAATTATATAATAGACTCTTCATATAGTTCTTTACATAATGTTATATGCTGTCCAATTGTTTCAATCCTACCTGATTTAGTGACCCTGTTTGGGATTTTCTTAGCAAAGATACTGGAGTGGTTTGCCATTTTCTTCTCCAGCACAATTTGCAGATGAGGAAACTGAGGCAGATAAGGTTAAATGACTTGCCCAGGATCACACAACTAGTTAGTGTCTGAGGCTGGATTTGAACTTGGAGAGAGGAAGCTTTGTGGAGTGGTACTCTATGCATTGTAATGTTCCCTAAGCTGCTTTTAGTGCTTTATTTGTGATCTCATTTGATTTTGACATATCCTTCCAGGAACAGTAGGGTGGATTTAAAACTAGTTTAATACAATAAGAGACAAATAATACCAACACATGTTCCCCAAATGGATTCAGCCTCAGTCTTTTCCCTCTTTCTGCTTCCCTCTACCCTTAAGCACTTTTGGAAATAAGCTCCTGCAGGATTCTTATCTCCAGAAAGGGAAAAAGACTGAGTCAAAGTCTCAGACAAGTCAGTATTCCTAGCTGGGTCTAGGCTTGGTTTGACTTGCAGGAAGGGCCGAGTCTTGTCAAACTTACTTCTATCACTGCTATGCAAGTGAATAGTGTGCAGTTAAAGTGGGCCAACTTTTCAGGGGTCTGAATGGTTCCTTCATCTCAACCTCTAATAATATTAAAAAAAAAACAAAAAACCCAAACTGCTGCCTTTGTTCAGTCTCAGAAAGTAGAGTATATATTATATGACCTAATAAGTAGTATATGCTTGCAAATCACTCCTTTGATGTTTCATCTTCCAGTATTAGAATGCAAGCTCCATCCCTTTATTTCTCTCACTTCCCAAAGAATCACTTTAAAAATACAGATAGTTTATGGGAATTAATGTTCTCATATTTTGTCAGGTGATGTCTGAGGCCAGGTACTGAAGGAAATGTAGTCCTTTCCATCACCTGAAACATAGCTTTTCCATTGTTTACCCAGAGGAGAATAAAATTAGAGATGCAGTACTAGAAGGAGTCTCCAAGACCACATTCAATCCAAATCTGTTTTTTTTTTTTTGTTTGTTTGTTTTGTTTTTTTTTTTGATAGATGAGGTTCTGACTTATTTAAGGTCATCCAAGTATATTCAAAGGTGGGATTTGAACCTGGATCCCCTGACTCTAGGCTTTTTTTTTTTTTCTGAAATAAGTCAGTAGTATCTTTTTCTAATTATGTGTAAAGATCATTTTCAACATTGATTTTTGTAAGACTTTTGAGTTCTGCTCACTTCACTCAGCATCAGTTCGTATAAGTCTTTCTATACTTTTTGGAAATCAGCCTGCTGATTATTTTTTATAAAACAATAATATTCCATTACATTCACACATAATAACTTAATCAGCTATTTCTCACCTGATGGGCATCTACTCATTTTCCAGTTCCTTTAGGCTGGAAATTCTTAACTTTTTTGTGTCCTAGCAGCCTATGGACTAAAGGCATAAATTAAATAGAAAGGAAACCAGTTGTATTGAAGTATCATCATCAAAAAATTTTTAAATCCATAAATCCCATATTAGAAAGACTTGACTGTTTATATCCCCATTATATCAAATAGCTTCCTGTACTGTTCCCAGTTTTTAAAAATTACATTATAATATACATATAATAGATGCATGTGTTCAGACTGTAGGTATGTGTCATTTAATATCTTAAATTAAATATTGGATTATTATAGACAAATTGTCTCAGATATATAGATCTCAGGTAAATGAATAGTATATCTATGATAAAGCTGCAGAGGGAGGGAGGCAGAGAGGGAAGGAGAAAGCATGAGAGGAGGGAGGAGAAAAAAGGGAAGGAAAGGGCATTTATTAAGTACTTGTTATATGTCAAGCATCTAACTAACTACTGGGGATACAAGAAGAAAACAAAACAATCCCTACTTTTCAGGAGTTTACATTCTAATATGGAAAGACAAAACATTAAAAGGATTGCATTAAAGGGATAATATCACTTACTAGGGTTACATACTATATATTCTACCAGTGGGCATTGGCTGGCTCCATTAACCCTGAAAAGACTGGACAGATAGCCTTAGCTCTCCTATAACTGTTACCACTTCTTAGTACTTAGCCTAATTGGTCATTGGTCTATTCTCTTCGCACACCATTTCTGCATATGCATGAATGGAGCTCTCCATAGTTCCCAATGAGTCAAGTTCTGTAGATGGCTTCAGTTCCCCATGATAGTTAAAGAGTCTTAGACAGGAAATAAAAGAGATCACCCTCAGTCTGGGGTAGAAAGAGTAGGCTTCCCCTCAACCAGGGAGTATCAGCACACATCTTGGTCTTTATCTACATCCGCCCCCTTATAAGCAGTCATTCAGTATCAACAGTCCATCTCTAATGGATGCTCAGGTTTTTCATAGAATGCTATTATTTCTCAACTGGCCCTTTTTCCGTGTCAACTCCAACCACTTTTATTGTCTTTGCTCTTTCCTGAAAGTTTCCCTTCTTTCTCTTGGTCCTCAGAGTCACATAAGGTCTTTACTTCCTCCATCTCCATGTTTTTCACCCTTCATCAACACACATTTCTTGGGGATCACAGTGCTCTGGGGCCAGACACCTGGAGAAAAGGTCTTTCATCCATTTCTCCATCCCTCTTGCAGGTCGATTTCAGAACACTAAAGTTTTCCCAACTCGAGATTGCTGAAGTTAAAAGTACTACATTTTCATACAAGAATGGCAAATGGCAATTTAAAACAATGAAAATTCACCTAAATGATTCTCTCTCTTGTAGAAATAAGAAATGTTAGGAGTAGAAAAGGGAGTTGGAGATCATTGAATCTATCTAGAGATGAGGAACATGAACAGGGGTTAAAATCTAAGCTGTTTCTAGTCTCATCTCTTTTTACCTCTAGCATTTACTCCTTACCAACAACATTTAAAATCCACTTACAGTGACTGAATATCCAATGTGATTTCATCAAGTTTAATTTCTACCCTATGGCCACCAGTACCAGCTAGTGGTCTTTTCAGAAATAATCACATTTCTCACTATATTTGTAAATATTTTCATCACTCAAACTGTGAAATACTCATTTCAGTTCTTCCCTTTTCCACAAATACATTTCTGAACAAGCAAAGAGGCTTCCTTTTTTTCCCCAGAGTAGCCTTTTTTAGTAGTGGCGATGGTCGGAGAAGTAGTTTTCCCATCTAGAAAAGATTTTCAGAGCTAGATTGATAAGGGAGATGTAGTCCATTGTTATATGTCTCTTTGTTAGATTTTAGACAATTAAAAACTAATGATAACTGCATTTATACTACCATTTCAAGTTTGCAAATTGCTTTATGTTCTCTTCTATGATCCTCACAAATTCTGCAAGACAAGGACTAGTTTTAGTTTTGAAAGTTAGATGGTTCTGTGGATAGCACTCTCAAAAAGACCCAAGTTCAAATCTGATCCAGACATTTAACTCTATGACTCTAGGCAAGTCATTTTATCTGTTTGCCTCAGTTTCCTTTTCTGTTAAATGAAGATAATAATAGCACCTACTTCCCAGGGTTGTGGTGAGGATCAACTGATATAACATTTGTAAGGTATTTAGCACAGTGTCAGGCCCAAATTAAGTGTTATGTAAATGTTAACTATTGTTATTATTTTAAAGACAGAAATGAAGGCTGAGGGATATTAAATGGTTTGCCCAGAGTCACATGGATAATAAGTGTTCGAAACAGGATTTGAATTTGAGCCTTCCTGACTCCAAGTTAGTCGATAAGTATTTATTAAGTGCCTACAGTGCCAGGCACTTTGCTGAGATCTAAAAGATTTCATGTCCTAAGTCTGATGCTATTTATTAGGTAAAATTGTTTCTTTACTAGTGTTTTTTAGGCTGTGGCCCCCCCACAGCTCACCAATATTCTTTCATTCCTATATTTGTGCACTCAGCAAATTATTTTTGTATGGATTTGCTCTATCAACAGTATGTTCTTTGAGGAATAACAGCTTTTCAAGCTGTGATTTGTTCTACCAAATCTAATGCTTTTTTTTTTTTTTTTTGGGTCGACAATAAGCACAGTGTAATCTCATATTATCAGTGTCTTTCAGTCTGGTATGACTGGATATAGATTTTTGTTTGCAAAAGACTTCCTGGGTTTTTCTGTTACATTGATTACACATATCATGAAGATGTGTGTGGATTATTCTCTTAAAAAATAAATATAGAGAGGTGGGAGAGGGAATAAGCATTTATATAGCATCTATTATATATCAAGTATAGTGCTAAGTACTTTTTACAAATATCTCTTTTGATGGGGAAATAGATTATGGTTTTGTAATTATTGATATTTTCTTGGTCACTTTTTTTTATCGTTAAAAATAAGATCCAAGATTTCCCCCCCCATACCTTTGGTATCTTTTCTCCTTTCAAATACTCCGAGATGTGATCTCTCAGTCTCCTCACAATTTGTTGCCTCTATTCTGGGTCTCTTCCCTCCCTGTTTACTTAGTTTAACATAGCTGTACTTCTCATGTTAGCTTTTTGAAGCAAAATTTCTACTTCCTCATATAGCACATTTTGGGATTGCAATGTTAGAGTGTAAATGTGGAGGCTCCATAGTCATTGTTTTGCAAAAAAATTATTTAAGGATTTGTAGATCTTTTCCATTTTTGGTCATTCTGTTTTTTTTTGATGTTGATAGATGCGTTTCTTAGCTAAAAAAAAAAAAATGACCATCTGTTGATATTTCTAGACATATAAAGACAACTCTTGGGCTTAGTGGATAGAAGGCAGGACCTAGAGTCAAGAAGAACTGAGTTCAAATCTAGTTTCAAACATTTAGTAGGGGGGTGACCTTGAGTAAGCCATTTAACCACTGGCTGCTTCAGTTTCTTCATCTGAAAATGGGAATACAGATAGCATCTCTCCCCAAGGTGGTTGTGGAAATCAAATAATATTTATAAACCATTTTTCAAACCTTGAAGCTTATATAAATGCTAACTATAATTTTTATTAGCTTTTGTTTGTTAGTTTTTTTACTTTTATGGGCTCTGGAAAAGGACCTCCTATTAAGCATATTGATAATAATAGCTCACATTTATATAGTATTTTAAAGTTTCCGGAATATTTTACTAGTATTCTTATTTGATCTTCACAAAAATTCTAATAAGAAGGGCCTATTACTTACAACATTAAGCCATCTTAATGAAAAGACTGGTGCGCCTTCATTTTTTTTCAGTTACCAAAACAAAACAAAACAAAACAAAAAAAGAGAGAGAGAGAAATAGGCCATTTTATTAAGTACCCATATATATATATATATATCAGCTCCTGTACTGTTAAGAATACCAAGACAATAATGAAACAAGAAACAAGTAAAATTTAAAGCAAATTGCAATCAGTAACTCCCCTGATGATAGGAAAAAAATTGATAATATTTAGAAAGATTTAGTTTAACTAGAAAATGAATGTAAACTGCTTGCATTTTCGTTCTTCTTCCCAAGTTATTTATACCTTCTAAATCCAATTCTCCCTGAGCAACAAGAGAACTGTTCGGTTCTGCACACATATATTGTATCCAAGATCTACTGTAACCTATTTAACATGTATAGGACTGCTTGCCATCTGGGGGAGAGAGTGGAGGGAGGGAGGGGAAAAATCGGAACAGAAGTGAGTGCAAGGGATAATGTTGTAAAAAATTACCCTGGCAGGGGTTCTGTCAATAAGTTATTTAAAAAAAGAAAAAAAGAAAAAAAAAAGAAAGATGTAGCTTAAATTAATGACTAATTTCTAAACTGAGATGTGCTCTGAAACATTAATGTCACAGTCTGCATATATGCATATATACATATATAAATGTAAACATCTATGTAAATACATATATATTTACATAGAAGTTTATATGTATGTATACATATACACATATAATATAAACCTATGTAAATATATGTATGTATAAATACATATACATATATTATATATGTATATATATGAAGAGGAGAGAAGAAAGAAGGGAGAGAGAAAGGTAAAGAGGGAGAAAAAAGAGAGAATAAGAGGGAGGGAAGAGAGAGAGGGTAAAAGAGGCAAAGAGAAAGAATTGGAGAGTAGAGGGAAAGGGAAGAAAGAGAAGTAAAAAAAGAGAACATTTTATAGTTTATTACATTGTTGAATATATATTTAAATTGTGGCTACTTGGCCCTTTTGTTTTATTTTGCATTTTGTGGTTGTTTTCAAGTTTTTTTTTGTCCCAGTAATTTAAATACTTGACAACTCCCTGAATCTTTCATGAGATGAGGTACGTGGTAGTGAAAAGAACAAAAGGCTTTCATAATCATCGGAAGTTGCCTCTTTCCACTTGCCTTCGTGATCTTGGGCAAGTCACTGTCACTCCCTGGGGTTCAGGGAAAACCATGAGTGGGATTTCTTCGGTTCCTTAAAGCTCCACATTCTAAAAAGAAGCAGGACATTAAGAAGCACTATTCTAATGATTGTGTAAGATGAAATTTTACTTATTTAGAAGTATAATACATTGCACAACTTCATATGCGCCTTCCCAATGAAGAGGAAGGAGAGCATCTGGAACTCAAAGTTTTCTAAAAACAAATGTTTTACATGTAACTGAGAAAAATCAAAACATATGAGAAATATACCATTAATTACCCTCCCTTAATTAATAATTAATTAAGCACATAAATACATTAATAAAATAATCATGATTAATTAATAGATCATTAATCATAAATACGTGAATAATCAATAATCAGTAATACATAATTACTTTAACTGAGGCTCTTTATTTCCCTCTCCCTTCCTCTCCTCCTCCTCCCCTTCCTGTCTCCCTCTTTCTTTTTTCCTCTTTGCCTTCTTTCCCTCCCGTCCCTTTCTTGTCTCTCCCCTCATCCTTCTTCCTCTCCCCTATTCCCCTTTTTCCTCTTCTACCTCTTCCCTCCTTTTCTTATTCATCTCTCCCTCTCCTTTCTTTCCTTCTCTCCCAGGCTTTTCATCTTTCTCTCCCTTTTCTCTTGCCTTCTTTCCCTCAGTTTTTTCTTACTCCCCCCTCTGTCCCTCTTCCCCTATCATTTTTTCCTCTCTCCTTCCTTCCCACCCTCCCCCTTTCATTTCCTCCTCTCCTCCTTGTATCTTTCCTTTCCCTCCGCCGTCCCTCCCTCCCTCCTCCCCTCCCTCCTCCCTGCTCATTCTCCTCGCTCCCCCCACCACCCTGACTTTTCACCTGCGCGTAGCAAAAAGGGCGCGCAGCTTTCGTCTCGCCTTCCCCCAATTTCCCTCGCCCCGGCGTAATCAACACTAAATCTTCGCTCCCCCCGGTAAAGGGCTCTTCTCCCACTCCCGAGCCTGGGGGCTTGGAGTCCCCTGGGCTCCCCGACAACCTCCCTTTTTGAAAAGTAAAATCCCCTGGGCAGAGAAAGAAAACAAAACGAAAGGCAAACTTTAAACCAAATACCAAACCCCCCCCCCCCCCTCTACCTAGGGAACACCCGGGGGGCCAACCGGGAACTTAAAAATACCAAACCTCCCTTCCCCTTCCCCTGCCCCAAAACACCCAGGGAGGGGCGGGACCCAACTTCCGAAAAAGCCACCCCCCTTCCTCCCTCTCTCATCATACCTGGGAAACCCCCACAACCAAAACAAACCCCCCTTCCCCCCTTCCCCTCCCTAAAACACCCAAAACCCAAACCAAAACCCAAACCCCCCTTCCCCTCTCATCAACCTAAAAACACCCCGGGAGGGCAACCACGAAATACCAAACCCCCCCCCCCTTCCCCACCAAAACACCCGGGAAACGGACCCAAACATAAACCTCCAGGGCCCCCCCTTTCCCCCCCCCTCCCCTCCCCTCCCCGCCCCAAGGGAAAAACCAAAAACTTCCAAAAATACCAAACCCCTTCCCCCCCTCTCTCTCTACCTAAAAGGAAACCCCGCGAAACCCAAAAATACCAAAATCCCCCCTCCCCTCCCTCCTTGTTCCTTCAAACCTCAATTGGGGTACTCCTTTTCAAATTTTGTTTTTTAAGAAAATTGGAAAAATTGATAATTTCACTCAAATTTTATTTTATCTTTATTCAAACATTTTAAAAAAACTTCAAATAAATTTTAAAATAATTTCTTATAATTTGATTTTTTTTTATTTTATTCTTACATTTTTTTTTTATCCTAAAAAACCTAAACAATTCCCTAACCACCCTGCGTTAGGGGTAGTGCCCAAATTATTTTAAATTTAATAATTTTTTCCAATTACATACAAAGATAGTTTTCAACAATCATTTTTGTAGAATTTTGAGTTAAAAATTTTTTGCTCCCTTTTCTTTCTTTTTCCCCCTTTTCCCTCCTTTCCCCGTTACTTCCCTCCCTTTCCCCTTCTCTTCCATTTCCCTCCCCCCCCCCCTTTTCCTCCCTTCCTCCTTTTCCTCCTCCTCCTTTCCTTCCCTGCCTACTCTCTCCCTCCTCTCCCCCTTCTCTTTCTCTTTCCAGGACAGCCACCAATCCAATATAGGCTATACATGTACAATCAGGTGTCAGAATTTTTTTGAAAAAAGGATAAACTGACCTAGACTGGAAGGATTGTGTGAGCCTTCAAGCACTTCTCAACTGCTTCCTGTATGCACCCGCACTATCTTTTTGTCATTAGAAGGAGCTGGTAGGTTGTGAGGGGATGATCCCTATGCTAGGATGTGACACACCCAGTGGTGTACCCCTTCACCGGGAAGGTCTAAGGCCATATTAAGACCTCTCTTGGAAGAACCTTTACAGGTTTGTTGCTAAAGTTTTCTCCTTGGAGTTATATGACTTTTTAAAAAGCAGGTTCTTGTATTAAAATCTAAAATACTAAAATAAAGTCAAAAGAATAAAAACATAGAAAATGTAAAGTATACTAAAAACGAGTGAACTGAAAAACATATCTAAGAAAAAAAAAAGAATCACTGGGCTGTAGGACTCTACTATAGATTACATCTCTGGTAGCCACCTACCTCTCTGCCAGACCTGTGCCAGCCTAGATTGAAGAAATGGACTTGTTAGATTTTTCCCATCAGGATTTGGCCTGCTGTGTCTTCAAGATCAGTTTGGAAGTTTTTCCTGCCACAAATGACATTTTGGTTCTGCTTGCATTCATTTTGCTTGCACAAAAGGTTTTTTTCATCTTCTTTGATCCCTTGTTTCTAGTGTACTCTTTCTTTCCCTATTCAGTTATTTCCTCCTTTCTTTAATTTGTTTGATATGACATTTTTGTTTGTCATATATCCATTTGGAATGTATTATGGTGTGATGTTAGTCTAAACTTGATTTCTGTCCTTCCAGTTTTGAGACTTTTTTTTGTTCAGATAAGAAGTACTTATTCCCATAGTTGATGTCCTTAAATTTTCAAACACTATGATACTAGATTTAATTGCTTCAGTGTTTTGCTTATTTAATCCATTGATCAGTTTTTCTATATTTTAGTCAGTACCAAAGGGCTTACTTACTTAGATGACTGCTTTATTCTCTAGTTTTGAGATTTGTTAAGATTGAAAGCCTTTTTCTATTCTATTTTTCAAAAAAGCATTTTCCCTTGAGATTTTTACTCTTTCCTTCCCCCATTTTGTTCTGTCTAATTCTATAAAGTGACCCCCATTAGTGGTTGATAGTTAATTTAAGTAATATTTTGATTAATAGGGCATTGTCCAGTCATGAACAGAAACAGTTATTGTTTCTCCAATAATTTGTCTTTTTTTTTTGTAAATAATATTTTTATTTATGTAAAGCCTGAGTGTGTCTTTGTAGGTTGCTTCATAGATATTTTATACATTTTGTAATTTGAATTGAATTTCTTCTATCCCTTTTTGCTAGGTTTTGTTAGTAATATTTAGAAAAGGTGATGTCCTTGTTATTTTACATTATGCTTCTTTAGTGAAGTTGTTTGAATTAATTTTTAGTTGAATTAATAGTACTCTAACTTATATCATATCATATATGATTGTGGTGGAATACTGTTGTGCTGTAAGAAATAATGAAGAGAATGGCTGCAGAAAAACCTGGTAAGTCTTATTTGAATTGATGTGAAGTGAAATGAGCAGAACCAGGAAAGCATTGTACACAGTAACAGCAACGCTCTAAGGATGATTAAGTAATAAAGACTTAGTTACTCTGATCAAGACAGTTCCAAAGGCTGCATGATGAAAACTGCTGTCTACCTCCAGACAGAGAATTGGTGAACTCTGAGTGCAGACTGAAGCAGACTTTTTAAAAAATTATTTTTCTCACTTTTTTTTATGTTTTCTTTTGCACCATGATTTAACATGGAAATGTTTTGTTTGGCTTCATATGTAAATTAGTATTGCTTGCCTTATGTGAGTGAAGAGAATTTGGAAATCAAATTTAAAATCAGTGTTAAGAATTTACATGTAATTTGGAAATATTTAATGAAATAAAATATATTTTTTAAGAAATAGTGATGCCAACCTGAGATTCAAAAATCAGGAGAGAAAATCTTAGGGCAGCGTCATCTCCAATTGGGGGTCCTTACAACCCATGGGGAGGTAGAGTAGTCCAGAGAATATATCCTTCACCTGGACTATTGCAGTGGCCTCTTAATTGGTCTGCCTACCTAAGCTTTCTCTCCCCAGTCTAGTCTATATGTTATGTAACTGCTAGAGTGGTTTTTCTTAGGAGCAGATGAGACCATGTCACTCTTAAGTAAATTTCAGTGGCTTCTGTGTACCAGGATGATATATAAATGATGCTGTTTGGCTTTCCAGCTCTTCATAGCCAGATTCCAACTTCATCACAGATGAGTCTCCCTCTCATTTTCATTTCCAACCAAACTATATTTCTGGATGTCTTCGTATGGTTTACTTCTCATCTTTATGCCTTTACTGGTCATCTCTTGATGTTAGATTGTACCTACTGCCTTTTCCTTTGTGCCTTGTCAAATCCTTAACTTCGTTGAAGACATAGCAAAAGACCATCGTTCACATAAAATGATACTAACTGCTAGTGTTATTACTATATAATTATTTTGATGTCTATCTACATATATTTTCCCCCTGAGGCAATTGGGGTTAAGTGACTTGCCCAGGGTCACACTGCTAGGAAGTGTTAAGCGTATAAGGTCACATTTGAACTCAGGTCTTCCTGACTTCAGGCCTGGTGCTCTATCCACTGCACCACCTAGCTGCCCTGCATATGTTCTTTATGTGCACGTCTTTCTAGCAGAATGCAAGTTCCTTAAAAGCAGGAATTGTTTTATGATTTGAGTTTATACTTGGCACCTAATACCTTCCTTGCCTATAGTTAGAACTTAATGTTTGTTGATGATCTATTTATTCTTTACTTGTGCCCACCTCCTTCTTGTATGTTTTATATATATACACATATACATATATATATATATATATATATATATATATATATATATATATATATAAAATGTCTTTGTCAGATTTAATCTTTGGATTTATTACAGTAAGAAATTGCCTAATTATGGCACCTGCTGGAAGAAAACATACAGGGAAATCTGGGAAACCAGCACTGGAAGGCCAAGTGAGCCGAGCTTATGACTTTGACAAGGAAGACAAAAAAGATTTGAGTGGTTCTGAGGAAGATGCTAGGGAAGGTATGGTATAAGAAATTTACATCTTGATAACAGTAACATATACTATTTACTCATAGTTGTGTGAAATGCATTGCATATCTTATAAGGCATAAAATGTAAATGGATAGTTTATCCCCCAATTTTCTCCCCCCAAATTTGTACTTATTTCATGCCCATTACATATGTATGTTTGTGATCTGTTGTTGTGGCCTATAAGAGCTGCTGATGCCTATGATGACTTGATTTTATAGATGGGTGGAACTACTGTGCTTTAAGAGTTTTTGGTTTCCTTGCTCTCCTCCAACTGATACAAGTAACATCCCCTCTCTGCCTTAGTAGGTGGCCTTTTTGAGTTACCATGATTGAAATTTCATCATCCTTTAGTCATCTAGCAACAAGCCTCTCTAGATTAGGTAGAGTGCTTCTCCAATGACATACAGTTAGTAGGTCTACACATTAAAGCCTTTCCATTTTGGTAGGCCCTTTCGGAACTGGTGTGTCAGTGGCACAGTCTTTGAGCACCTTGAGTTACCACCATGTCACAACTCTAAGCACATAGTTGTGAAAACAAAACATGGTTTTAAAAGGCTTTGCTGTCAATAGCGTAAAAGATCAAAAGATAAAAAATAACTACTTCATATGAATCTTCCATAATAGCAAACTTAGTTTCAGACACTACTTATTGTAATTCTAGGAGAGACTACAGCCATTGAAAAGCATGGGAAAAAAAGATCTTCTACTGTCATTACTCATGGAATACTTGAAGAAGATATGGGGTAATGTGATTAAAGTATTTTACTTCTTTCAATTAATTTTTAAAAATTAGTTTTTAGTGATATATTTTTATATCCTAATTTCCTTGACATTCTTCTTCGCTTTTCCCCTGCTAGAAAGCCATTCATATAATAGTCTTTTTTTTTTTCTTAAAGATCTCCCTAATCTCCACAGAAATAATAAAATAAAAAGGAAGAGGAAAAATTAGTACAACTAATGTCTGAAAACGTGTGTAATGTGCCACACTTGTGGATTTCTTTACCCATATGCCTTTCAGGTTATGCTTGAAATTTGCTACATTCACTTTTGATTTGTGTGTGTGTGTGTGTGTGGGGGGGTGTTAATTTATATTTCTACAGTCTTGTATTTTGTTTTCTTGGCTCTTTTTATTTTACTTTGCTTCAGTTTATGTAGATCTTTCCTTACTTAAGTCCGTATTTGTTAATTCATTATTTCTTCATTCCCCAATCAAATGGGCATATATTTTTATTTCCAATTTTGGATCATCACAAGTAGTGTTTTATAAATATTTGGTGAATATGGATATTTTCTTTTTATTCATATTTTCTTTTAGGTATAAGCTCAGTAATGGAATCATTTCACCCCAGGTCAAAGGACACAGTCATTTTAGTCAGTTTATATGCATCATTCCAAATTGCTTTCCAGAATGCTTGTACCAATTCACAGCTCCACAACAATGCATTGGTGCACCAAGCATCCCCTAAATGCTCTGGCATTGATTGTTGCATTTTATTGTCATCTTGCCAACCTGCAACAGAGAAGGTCTCATCAATAGAGACTTAGTTGCAACAGAGAAGGTCTCATCAATAGAGACTTAGTTGTGAATGCTTTGCAGTTCTTCCTGTGATGATTGTATGTTCTTATCCTTGGACTATGGATCTGTTAGGAAATGGCTATTAGTCATTCATATACATACACATATAAATATGCACATTTGTTAATTGTTAATGTATCCTACATATCAAGGCCTTATCAGAAAAATTTGATAGATTTTTTTTCTTCATGCTCCCACTTCCCTTCCTATATAGGTACATCAATTCTGTCAATGTCTAAGCTTTTCAGTTTCAGTAATCAGAGTTCTTTTAATAATGCCTAACCCCTTCTTTAGTTAAAAATGCTTCTTCCTACTCAAAGCTGAGAGAGCTAGATGATCTAATTTCTAAGTATTTTTTAAGAATATGAGCTTCAATATTAAGTTCAAGTACCCATTTAGAATATAAGGTGTTGATGTAAGCCCAGTTTCTGCCAGATTGCTTTCCCTTTTTCCAACATATATCAGGACAATTTTTTTTTTCCTCAAGTAGTTTTATGTTTTTCAATTTATGGTACATTGGATTGAATTCAATTGTTTTTGATTCTTTGTTGTCTGGTTTATTACATTCATCTTTCTCCCTCTCTCTCTCTCTCTCTCTCTCTCTTTTTTTCATTTTCTAAATGAAAACCAGATGGTTTTAATGACTTCTGTTTTATACTCTAGTTTGAAATCTGAAAATGCTATCTTCCCTTCATCTCTACATTTTTTCATGACTTCAGTTAATATTCTAGATCTTTGGGGTTTATTGCCAAATAAATTTTGTTATTATTTTATCAAAATCTATGAAATATTCTCTTGATAATTTGACTGTTATAGCATTAAGTATAAATTAACTTTAGTGTTATTGTCATTTGCTTGTCCCAGTCATGAGCACGAATGAGCCTAAAATTTTTTAAAGTTATCCTTTATTTCCTTAAGGAAAAATGTGTAATTAAATCTGTGCAAGTCTATTGTACCCTTTGGTAGGTTGGTTCTCAGATATTTTATGCTTTTGGTAGATATTTGGATTGAGATTTCCTTTTCTGTTATTTTTAATTTTTTATTATTTTATTGTGTTATTATTTGTTATTAGAGAAATGAAGTTGAATTTTGTGGGTTTATTTTCTAGATTACATTTTGTGTTTTGGGGGTTTAATCTATTTTGTTTCTTATTTGTTTATTTTGCATTCATTTTAATTGGTATATTTATTGATTCTCTAACATTTCTCAAGCACACTATCATATCAGCCAAAAGATATTTTTCTCTACCTATTTTTATGCCTTTACTTTTTTTCTTTTGTCTTAATTGATATTGCTAGCATTTTCAGAATTGTATCAATTAATAGTGGAGAGAGTGGGGGCATCCTTGCTTTATACATACACATACACATGCACACACACACCCATATACTTATATTTTTATACCTACTATATCCTCATTACATATGGTACATGCCTTTGGTTTTAGATAGATGCTTTTTATATTAAAATATCCTTCTATGCCTATACTTGGTAGGGTTTTTAGTTAAATATTTTCATAGATGTCTACTTTGATGCAAATAGAAACTGTGCTATGAAAAACATTCTTTTTAACAAGTAACTAAAATATAACTTCTTTAGGGGTGAAGTACAGAACATGTTGGAAAGATTTGGAGGTATGTTTGAAGATTCCATTATATTTAAAGACACTCTTTTGTATAAAGGCTATGCTTGGAAAAAATTGGAGAAAACAGTAGAATTACAGGATTGCTAGTCTTTGAGAGGGTCCACAGTCCTTATGTACTGTTCTACATGCATTTGATTTTGGAGATGTGTTTGGTATATATCTTGTGTTTCCTCATTGTCGTTTGATCATTTTTAATGGGGAGATCAAATAATCATGGTGCTTCGGGGGAGCATTTAGTAGGAATACAGTTTTATATTCACATTGGAAAAGGAACTGGGGAGATCCAGCCTGAACTCAGAAGAAATTAATTAAATGTCTACTATGTTCCAGACACAATACTAGGACTTGGGCATGCAAAGAGAAAAATGAAGCCATTCTTGTTCTCAAGGTGCATTTGTTGTTTCCCAAAATGACATGGAATCATTGATCTTGGGCTAGAGATGACCTCAGAGTCCATTTTAGGGCAGCCTCCACTAGGTGGCACCCTGAATTAAGGGATGGGTCTTGGAGGGAGAAGGCTCTTCTGTGAAATACTTCCTTGTGTGTAGCTTCTGTTTGCCTCCATTGAATCATCTGGATGATGTAGATAATAAAAGCACTAGTCTCTCTGGACTCTTGTAATGATAAAATGAGGTAATATTGGTAAAGCCTTTAGCAAACTCTAAAATGCCACACACATGCTACTGTCAGCTATTATTTTTCACAGAGAGCAAACTGACACCTTTAGGTTATGACTTGCCCTCACAAGATAATGTCAGATGTAGGATTTAGACCTAAATCCTTTGATTCTAGATCCATTACTTTTTACATTGTGACATACTCTTATCTTTAGTTAAAGTATATATGCATGCTTTAATCTTCCAGAAGTCCTCTATTGAGTGATATTTTACATCTTGATTAGAAAATGTCATCAAATTTATAACTTAAAAACCATAGAAGGATTAGATTTCATCCTTAAAAATCTTATATATACACATCAAATCTAGGGAAAGAAAGAATAAATTACCTTTTATTTAAACTTATTCAAAAAATGCAAAGATAAAGAAGCACTGGAGTTTATATGTTATTATTAAAAGAATTTCTGTAGTCCACCTTGAAGCAGTTCTCCTAGGGAAAAAGTTCTCCATTAAGGAAAGAGCCACCTTTTTGTAATAGTTGGTACAATCCATATTTTAAATTTAAATATATCGCGGCTTCCTAGTTCTGATGAACTGATTTCTCAAGTCAGTTTGCTTAAATTGTCAATTTGTAAACTTTACAAAATGAAATTTTGATAAATATTTCATTATAGCTGATATTAACAAGGCTCTTCTTGCAAAGAAGAAAAGATTGGAAATGTATACTAAGGCTTCTCTTAAAACTAGTAATCAGAAAATTGAGCAAGTTTGGAAAACACAACAAGAACAAAGGTAAGGATTTATTTTTCTTAATATCTTTTTTTTTCAACATGAATGCAAAATGTACATTGAAAAGGTAATTTTATTTTGAGTCATTTGGTGTATTAACTGAAAAATCTATTGGAGTGTTTTTCTTTTAGTATGAGAATAGCTTTTATTACCCCTGTCCATCTTCTCAGTCCTAAGGAAAGTCACTTCATTCCCAAGATCCTTATTTTTTCCCTGTCCTTTATTCATAGCAACTCATTTTATTATGCACTCTTTCCTCCTGACCCTCTTTTCTTTGCATCCATTCTTCTAGTTTTTTTCTTAACCTCTAACAGCATCTTGAGTTTTTTCTGAGTGGGTTACTGTTTGCCAGAGCTGCTCCAAAGCAGAGGTGTCAGACTCAGACATGTGGTCCCCAAAAATACTGAGTTCTGAGGAGACTCTGAACTGGATTAGAATGTCATTAGAAGTTTTGAACAGAATAATTCAAAATACCAAATAAATGGATCCTATTACATTTTAAAACTCATTCAATATGTGGCTCACAGGGACTTTTATGTATGTATTGGTGGCCCATCTTTCTGTTTCAGTTCAGTTGTTAGACTTCTGAGAGAGTTATATCTGAAATTTTATTATTCCCTTCAGTGGTCCTTTTCTTTCTGGCTGTTCTTAAAGGCTTTGTTTTTAGATCGCTTCTTTTTGTATTTTTCTTTGAGAAAGCTATTCTTTTGGTTTTAAGTCTTCTATGTGGAGGACTGTCAATTCTAATCTCTTTATCAGGCCATAGATTCATATTTCCAATTACCTGTGGGAAAATAGGAATCTAAATAGAAAAGGGTAAAGGAAATAGAAAAAAGAATAAGAATTTATGTGCTTAAGTACCTTACATATATTGTTTCTACATCTATTGTTCTTACAATATTTCTGCAAGGTAGATGGAGTTATCCTCATTTTACAGTTGAGGAAACTGAGGCAAACAAGTTATCTTTCCCATCTTTTATTTATACCTTCTTTGTACTTGGAGTCCCCCTTTTCCTCCTAATTTTTCTGCCTGTTGACCTCTTCTTTCCCACCTTCTAAGTACCAACTAAATTCTACCTCTTCCAAAAATTGTCTTTCAGCTAGATTATCTCATTTGTTTAAAAAAAAAAAAGGATTTTTAAAAAACAAATTTGTTTTTATTAGAAAAACATTTGTTACTTTTGTGTACTTATGAATTCATAAATTATTTTACAAACTTTGTTGGATCAGCCATTGAATGAAATGTGTAGAGTGCTAAAGGAGAAAAAAATGAAATTAAATATATGCTGAAATCTTATATATCTTATTTATATCATGATTCATATTCATATTTTAAAATCAACCTTTTTAAAGTATACAATAGATCTTAAAAACTTATTTTGAACTAAAATTAGTATTCCTTTATATTTTTTTAGTTCCTTGATTTTTCAGAAGCTCTTAATCTGGTGCAACAAAAATATGTTTCCCCCCCAACAATATCTTTTTTTTTTTTCAATTAATAAAAATATTTTCTCCCCCTTCCACTGCTTCCAATTGGAAAAAAAATCTTTAATCATGATAAAATTCCATCTTTTTCAGGAGCTAAAGTCATCAAATTTTATGTTAGAGAAAAATTGCATAAACTCAACCAGCAGAAAACTGTCACTGTAACTGTTAACCATATTTTTGCAAATCAGATTCCAAGTCCACATGTTCTATTTACAGACTTCAAGAGTCACAGGAAAATATTTAATCAAGACAAAAGCAGTATAAGAAAATCGGGCAATAGCAGTTCCCTATCTATATATTCCAGAGAGATAATAATTTATTCCAGCTAAAATAATTCAGTTATTTCAGAACTTTAAATTCACTGGCAAAAGTTTAGGGTCCGCTTCTACCTGCTGTGTGAACTAAGGAAATCTTTGGGCTCAACTTTCAAAGCTTAGATATACCTGAGTTCAGGAATGTCATGGCTATCTCATTCCACATGCTGTCCCTTCTGCCATCTTGTGACTTTAGCCTGTAGCTTTCCTTTTGTGGCACTATATACCTATACTTTGCCAGCTTTTCTTTTTTACATCCCTACCCTCGTCTGTCAGAAAAAACTGCCACTAAGAGTCTTGGCCTGGTGATAGGATCTTTCTAGAACCAAAAATATGGGAAATGTAACCCAAGAAATTTCTTCCAGGAAATGATGTTCTTTTGATATCTTGTGAAATCCTGGTCACCTTTTTCTATGACTGTGTAACCCAAAGTAATTAAAAAAAACAATGACTTGGCTTCAAAAACCCAAACTTGTATTTACCAACTTCTGTCAAAAAAACATGATAGTATTAATGCCTTATCCTTTTTATATTACATTAATTACTTCTTTTTAAGGACCTAGGATTTTATCAGTATGGGCATCTCTTCTACTGGTGCAGATTGCAACTACTCCATGCTCTTATAGTTTGTCTTAATTAGTTGTTATGATAAAAAAAAAATAATCACTATCTGGTGATCACTGTTTTGGTAGTGTTTCTGAGTCTAATAGCTTCTGAGTCTGATAGCTTGATCCTGTGATGGCAGATAGTCCATGGCTGGGTGTTTAATTTGATTGAATTTGCTAGAATTTTCACTCCATGGGTGACAACTCAGGATCACCTTCCCTTTATGATAAAACACTTTATTAGTTATGTACATTGTTCAGTTACTTGAGGAAATTGATTAATTTAATTTTAATAATGGTAATGATGGTGTTAAAAATTCTTTTAACAGGCAAAAACTCAGCCATGAATATTCTCAGCAGTTCCTGACATTATTTCAGCAATGGGATATGGATATTCAGAAATCTGAGGAACAAGAAGAAAAATTAACTGTTGGTATCATTTTTGGCATACTTTATAGTTGATATGCTGTAACTTAAGTATAGAAAATACAGATAATTGTCTGGTAATAATTCTTTGAAATTGAATAAACTGTTCTTGTTCATAGATTGCTCTGTTTTGTGGTCTTGTCAGCTGTGTTACACCTCCCAGATCCAGGTTAAAGCCACTTTTCTTCTACTTTAAAAGATCAGGAATCATGATTTAATTTTATTTCAATTAATTAATTAATTAATTAGTTTATTTAGCTGAGACAATTAGAGTTAAGTGACTTGTTCAAGGTCACACAGCTAGGAAGTATTAAGTGTCTGACACCAGATTAACTAATCATAATTTTAGTATTGATTCAAATACTAAATATTCCAAATAGCAATTTCATACAAATATTTTCTCCATATTACAGATAAGGGAACTAAAGTTCAGTGAATTTTAATGAATTGCCTATGGTCATAAAGCAAAGAATTATTAGAGTCAGAATTTGAATTCAGTGCTCTTTCTTTTGCATGTTTTTTTTTTCCCATTGTATCATGTCTTCCTTCCCTGTTTTCTTAAAAAAAAAAAAAGTGCTCTAGCTCCAGAGCTAAGATTAGTAATGTCTTTAAATCCCAACTTAGATGATGAAATATTTAAAATTTTTTTCCTGATACTTAAATAGCCAAAGTGCTTCTACTACCATATTATTTAAAAAATTACTTTTGTAAGATAACCTAAATAAAGATGGCTATGGAATAGTTTTCCTTGTAGGATTTTTAATCATCAAAAAAAAAAATCGGTTTTTTTCAGGACTGTTGTCTACATGATTATTATGTCAGCTCTCTTCTCTCAGTGCTTAGGTTAATTAGGCTAATAACATTGTTTTGCTATAGAGCACATAAGTGTTAACTATGCCTTGTAGTTGAAGTTACACATTAATCAGTTAGGTCACAGTTACTTTACATTGCTCATCTCTAATAATTTGTAATTTCATGCTAAGAATGATAATATTTTTCTTTTATAATAACATACTATTTTGTATTTCCTGTAGCACATAATACAGTTTTATAGATGTACAAACAGTAAATATTTATTAAATTGGCACATTTAACTACTGTGTTTTTTCTATATAGTTCATTTATATTTAAATAACTTAGGTATACTATAGCTAAATATTTCAACAATTCAGCTTTTCAATAATTAGAGCAGCAATTCAGCAAATATTTAGCACTTACAAAGTGTGCATTTGTTGGGGAGCAATACAAATGTTAATATATATCACTCTAAATTTAGCAAACATTTTGTATTTTGATGTTATGACATGATATATATCATATATGTATATAATATATATATAAATCATTTGATCCTCTCAACCTTGTGAGATAGGTATTATTATACTTCCAATTTTACAGATGAGAAAATGAGTCTGGAAGAGATTGTGTGACTTGATAAGGGTGATATAACTAGTAAGCATTTGATGCAGGATTTAGAACCAGATCTTCCTGATTTTCTCTGCTCTTTATTCTGCACTAAATTTATAAAGAAGCTGAATCTTTCACTTGGGAGTTTGTAATCTCATGAGAAGATAAGCTCTGTACAAAGGAAAGGAAAAAAGAAGTGAACGTAGCATGTGCTGATTTACATTGATTTACATACTTCTTAGTACTGTCAACAATAAATAATAAGTCTATCACTTTGTTAATATACGTATATGTATGCCTACATACTAAAGGCAATGAGATGATACTGTGGATACAGTTTTGAACCTGGAGTCGAGGACCTTAATTCAAATGTGGCTTCTGGTTTTTAATTACTATGTGACCTTGGGGAAGTCAATTAAATTCTGTCCAACAGAGGTCCTCATTTGTAAAATGAGAATACAATAGTATCTCTATTTCTGGGAAGTTAAAGGATAAAATGAGATATTACTAGCAAAGCATTTTGCAAACCATAAGTGATTTATAAATACTAGCTATTATTATTGCACATTTATTGATCACTCGTGTGTTGGAAAGATAGAAAATTTAGACAAAACACGATCCCAGCATTAATGGAATTTATAGTCTAGTAGAGGAATATGACAAAGAATATAATTTTAAAAAACAATGCAAAGTAAATGCACAAAGAGGAGTAAACAAAGAACTATACACAGTTTGAATATGGAATTATTATTATTAACTAAAACTAAGAAAAAGGCCTTAATAAAGAACTCATAGTTTCTCTCAAATCTTCTTCTCTTAACAACTTCCCTTTTTCTGTTGAGGGTACCACTATAATAGTTCCCCAGGTTTGCAACTTTTAAGTCATTCTCAATTCAGATAGAAATAAAGGAGAATAGAACCTGGTGAAGGGGGATTCTTGTTTTTCTTTGCTATTTAGGAACTAAGATAACATGTGTACTTAATCTTTCAGTGTAGCTAATTTGTTCCATTCCTTTTGATATGGTTTAAGAACTTTTTTTTATAGTAATGGGTAAATAGAACTATTAGGTTTTGGTAATAAATTTCAGGTTGAATTTTTTAGCTATAATTTTCATTTTGTAAGATCATAACTATCTTATTTTTTTTTTTTTTTAGAACATGTTTCGGCAACAACAAAAGGTTTTTCAACAAGCCAGAATAGTTCAAAGCCAGAGACTGAAAACGATTAAACAGCTATATGAACAGTTCTTAAAGGTCTGACATATGCATATTTTAATACATTTTTAAAACTTAATGTGAGCTTTAACAGTTTTCTGAATTGATGGAAAATGTTTATAAAAACTGTTTCAGTATTTCAGCATGTCCCAGAGTTTACCCTTGTCTTTCTATGTTGCTGAAGTACAAACTTTGACATTTTATTAACCCAACCATTAGTAATTATTAAGTGCCTACTGTATGCTAAACTCTTATGTTAAGCACTAGGAAACATATTAAAAAAAAACAATCCCTGTTCTGAAGGAACTCGGTGGGGGAGACAGCATGTAAAAAACTGTGAACAAACAAACTATAGACTGGATAAATTGGAAATAATCAATAAAAGAGGGGTACTAGAATTAAGGGAAAGACTTCCTATATTAGTTGGGATTTTAGCTGAGACTTAAAAGGAAGTCAAGATGTGAGAATGAAGTGGGAGAGTATTTCAGGCTTAGAATTGGGCCAGTCAGATGATGGTGGGTCTTGCATGAGAAAGAATAAGGAGGTCGGTATAAATGGATCATGGGCAGGGGAGGGAATGTTATAAGAAACTTGGAATATTGGGAGGAAGATTCAGGTTATGAAAGACTTTAAATGTCAAAAAGAAGTTTTTTTTTTTGTTTGTAGCCACTGGTATTGGTTTGAGTGGGGAGAGCCTTGTGGCTGGCAGTCCCACCAGTAGCTATTGTAACAGTCCAGGTGTGAGAAGATGGGAGTAGGGTCAGAAGGGAGGGGGGCACGTGTGAGAGATACTCTGAAGGTAACCATAACAAGGTTTGGTCACAGCTTGGAAATGGGGAGAAGGATATCAAAGATGTGAGTTTGGAGGTCTAGGGGGGAAGAGTGGTAACAAAAAGGTCATTTTGGAGGGGTAGGAATCATGATTTCAGTTTTGCACAGTTAAGACATCCAGCAAGGTGTTGGAAACACAAATGAGAATGAGCAGAGGTTAGAGCTGCACAAGTGGATTTGAGAATTGTTTGGCTAGAGTTTGGCAACAGGTGGGAAGCTGTCCAAGAACAAAGTCAGCTAAATATGAAGGTTCAACAAAACCAAACTACAGGGCTTTGCTTAATCCTCATCAAGTTCCTTCTGTTCTTGTGGCAGCATCTCAGGACAGTTGATTGTCACCCTCAGTTCTCCTCCTGCATGGTTGTTACCAGATTCTTGTCTGCATTTAGGGTTGCACTAGTATTTTCTTGGCTTGTTTGCCTTTACCTTTTTAGCCAATTAAGTTTCTTTATTTCTCTTTTGTATGCTTCAGTTACTGCTACAAATTATTACTTTAGAAAAATAATTTAAGCAAAGTGGTAAAAGGAACATAATGATATCAAAGCATCCATTATACACCTATGTCCTTGTTAAAATGCAACATATTGCTTAAGCAGTGGTGGCTTCCAGGAGGCTGTACCCATTCTGTTGAGGTTGGAAAGGGGACCCCAAAAGATTGAGATCACAAACCAGTGTTGCAAGGTGTCTCAAAAGAATGTGCAGGCTTGAACTCATTTCCTAGTCAAGGGGCAAAGTTTATTGTAATTGTAATGACATTACAAGCGGGCTAAGTTCCAAAAGGTCCTAAGAGAGAGGAGACCCCTTTATCCAGCTTTCTGTCATTGATAT
Source organism: Sarcophilus harrisii (assembly GCF_902635505.1). NCBI lineage: Eukaryota > Metazoa > Chordata > Mammalia > Dasyuromorphia > Dasyuridae > Sarcophilus > Sarcophilus harrisii. The sequence continues at coordinate 23,830,083 of NC_045430.1, forward strand.
GCTAATTCTGTGGCTGCCCAGAGGAGTGGTCTTGGGAATTTGATTGTCACTGTCCCAGGAGATTATCTATCTGACAGTAAGCATTGAACTGAGGAGAGTAGTCTCTTCACTATTGTCTCAGGAGTTTGCTCTGTGGGACTGTCCTGAGGCCAGAAGCTATCTGATTGAGGAGTGGTCTGTTCAGAATCAGACAGATTAGATGTGGGAGTTTCCTGAGGCAGACTTCAAAGCCAGAAGATTAAGGATTTACTGACTTATTGTTAGAACAGAAGTTCTAGTAAAATCAGGGAGCCTCAAATGCTATAGTACATCAGTTCCAGTGAAAGCCAGAAGGCATTTGGAAAGCTCACAGATTTCTATTCTCACACACACACACACACTTTGGTATCTGTCTTCTAGACTGTGCATTGGACTATACTAGGAACATCTGTGGGAAGGTGGCACTGCTTGCTAGAAGGGTCCCTTCAAAGGGAAATGACAGGGAAGATTAATAGGCAGGTCCCATTCTCTTCCCATTTGTTCTTCCCAAAGCTCAACATTTTTTCTCAAAATTGTCCCCAGGCAGAACCCACACTAATATATTCTCTGAGTCTGGGTATCAGTGCTCATTTATACATCTTATTCATCAGTGAAAATTTACAGACTTTTAAAGATTTAGGGAGTATACTGGAATATATGTGATTTACATCATAAACAATACAAATTGTCATGTCATAGAAATAATCTGTAAATTTTCTACTTGCATAACAAAGTCTCTAGCTACCTAATAACTGGCCTTCATCTTTGACCACATGCAGCAAACATGAGCACATGTGGTGATAGGACACATAGCAAATAGCATATGAGACAGCATTGGTTCTGAGCATAAATATTAGAATGTATTTTATGTAGATTGTATGGCTTAATAAAATGCACAGGTACTGGGACTTATATTGGTTAATATTTTTATCACAGTTGGATAAAGATGTAGATGGCATGCTCATTAAATTTGCAGTTGACAGTCTGAGAAAAGCCTGCACATGGAAGACAGCACCAAAAAAGACTTTAAGAGGCTAGGATCATTGAGTTTTAATTAAAAAGATAACATTCACTAGGGGAAGGAGAAAACTTCTTGGATACAAAAAGTTGCACAGTTAGGAGCTTGTGGAATCATAGTTTGATAAATGTCCTGAATGCTGGAAGTTTGAGTAAACTTCATTCTCAGTCTGAGTATTCTGGAAGCCAGAAAAGAAAGACTCATGAGATCTTAAACTGTTTTAAACAGAAACTTAGCTTCCAGTTATGCACTGTTCATTGTCCATGTGAGAACTCAGTCTTGAAGATTGCAATCTGTTCTGGGTGCCCCTGGTACAAGGGAGTCATGAGAAGGGCCCTGAGTGTGTGTCATCTGAGGATGGAGAAAAGGTAATCGATGGTGGTGTTCAATTACAACCAACTTTTCATGGATTTAAGGACTATAGTTCAGTAGGCCTCTTTCTAATCTCTGGATTCTCCTGAAGTTTTTCCAAGCCCGTGTACATTGCTTCCACAATCCTCTATATCCATCTTGTCCTCTGCCACCCCCCTTTCCTTTTGTCTTCAATCTTTCTTCAATTTGTCTCTTTGGACAAAGCAGTTAAGTTTCAGCTTTAATATGACTTTCCACTGAATGGTCTGAATAAATTTCTTTTAAGTATTGACCAGTTTGATCTCTTTGTTGTCCAAGGGACTCCCATCTTCTCCAGCACCACAAATCAAAAGTATTGATTCTGTGGTACTCAGCCTTCCTTATAATCCAGCTCTTACTGCCATATGCTGCTGCTGTAAAAACCATCGCTTTGACTCTACAGCAAGGTGGTATCTGCTCTTTAATCTGCAGTGTGCATTTGCCAGGGCTTTTCTTTTCTTTTCTTTTTTTTCTTTTCTTTTTTCTTTTTTATTATTATAATAACTTTTTATTGACAGAACCCATGCCAGAGTAATTTTTTACAACATTATCCCTTGCACTCACTTCTGTTCCGATTTTTCCCCTCTCTCCCTCCAACCCCTCCCCTAGATGGCATTCAGTCCTATATATGTTAAATATGTCGCAGTATATCCTAGATACAATATATGTGTGAGAACCGAACAGTTCTCTTGTTGCACAGGAAGAACTGGATTCAGAAGGTAAAAATAAACAAAAGTGCAAACAGTTTATATTCATTTCCCAGTGTTCTTTCTTTGGGTGTAGCTGCTTCTGTCGATCATTGATCAATTGAAACTGAGTTAGGTCTCTTTGTCAAAGAAATCCACTTCCATCAGGATACATGCTTATACTTATTGTTGTTGAGGTATATAATGATCTCCTGGTTCTGCTCATTTCACTCAGCATCAGTTCATGTGGGTCTCGCCAATCCTCTCTGTATTCATCCTGTTGGTCATTTCTTACAGAATAATAGTATTCCATAACATTCATATGCCACAATTTCCCAACCATTTTCCAATTGATGGGCATCCATTCATTTCCAGTTTCTAGCCACTACAAACAGGGCTGCCACAAACATTTTGGCACATACAGGTCCCTTTCCCTTCTTTAGTATCTCTTTGGGGTATAAGCCCAGTAGTAGCACTGCTGGGTCAAAGGGTATGCACAGTTTGATAACTTTTTGGGCATAATTCCAGATTGCTCTCCAGAATGGTTGGATTCGTTCACAACTCCACCAAAAATGCATCAGTGTCCCCGTTTTCCCGCATCCCCTACAACATTCATCGTTATTTTTTCCTGTCATTTTAGCCAATCTGACAGGTGTATAGTGGTATCTCAGAGTTGTCTTAATTTGCATTTCTCTGATTAATAGTGATTTGGAACACTCTTTCATATGAGTGATAATAGTTTCAGTTTCATCATCTGAAAATTGTCTGTTCATATCCTTTGACCATTTATCAATTGGAGAATGGCTTGATTTCTTATAAATTAGAGTCAATTCTCTATATATTTTGGAAATGAGGCCTTTATCAGAACTTTTAACTGTGAAAATATTTTCCCAGTTTGTTGCTTCCGTTTTAATCTTGTTTGCATTAGTTTTGTTTGTACAAAGGCTTTTTAATTTGATGTAATCAAAATTTTCTATTTTGTGATCAATAATGGTCTCTAGTTCATCTTTGGTCACAAATTTCTTCCTCTTCCACAGGTCTGAGAGATAAACTATCCTATGTTCCTGTAATTTATTTATAATCTCGTTCTTTATGCCTAAATCATGGACCCATTTTGATCTTATCTTGGTATACGGTGTTAAGTGTGGGTCCATGCCTAATTTCTGCCATACTAATTTCCAGTTATCCCAGCAGTTTTTGTTAAATAATGAATTCTTATCCCAAAAGTTAGGATCTTTGGGTTTGTCAAACACTAGATTGCTAAAGTTTACTATTCTGTCTTATGAACTTAAGTTCCACTGATCAACTAATCTATTTCTTAGCCAATACCAAATGGTTTTGGTGACTGCTGCTTTATAATATAGTTTTAGATCAGGTACAGCTAGGCTACCTTCATTTCATTTTTTTTTTCATTAATTCTTTTGAGATTCTCGACCTTTTATTATTCCATATGAATTTTGATGTTATTTTTTCTAGACCATTAAAATATTTTCTTGGAAGTCTGATTGGTATGGCACTAAATAAATAGATTAGTTTAGGGAGTATTGTCATCTTTATTATATTCACTCGGCCTATCCAAGAGCACTTAATATTTTTCCAATTATTTAAGCCTGACTTTATTTGTGTGGAAAGTTTTTTTGTAATTTTACTCATATAATTCCTGACTTTCCTTTGGTGGATAGATTCCCAAATATTTTATGCTGTCGACAGTTATTTTGAATGGAATTTCTCTTTGTGGATTTTGTTGGTGATGTATAAAAATGCTGAGGATTTGTAGGGATTTATTTTATATCCTGCAACTTTGCTAAAGTTATGAATTATTTCTAATAGCTTTTTAGTAGAATCTCTGGGGTTCTCTAAGTATACCATCATCATCTGCAAAGAGTGATAGTTTGGTTTCCTCATTGCCTACTCTAATTCTTTAATCTCTTTCTTGACTCTTATTGCCGAGGCTAGTGTTTCTAATACAATATTGAATAGTAATGGTGATAGTGGGCAACCTTGCTTCACTCCAAATCTTACTGGGAAAGGTTCCAGTTTTTCCCCATTGCATATGATGCTTACTGATAGTTTTAATTAAGGTTTCCTAAGGCCCATTTGACTTCATTCTCCAGAAAAATCTGGCTTCAGGTTAATAACCATTGTAGTTATCAGCAGTAGTTGAGATTTTTATTGTATAATTTTTTTTTAGTATATTCTGACCAGGGAGAGATAAGACAGTACAGTGAATAGAGTCAAATCTGTTTTCAGACAGTTCCTAGCTGTGTGATCCTGGGCAAATCACTTAATACTGTATGCTTCAGTTTCATCATCTGTAAAATGAGCCAGAAGAAGAAAATGATAAACCACTCTAATATCTCTGCCAAGAAAACCCCCCAAGAGGTCACGATGAATTGGACAGGACTGAAAAATGACTGGACAATAATATTCTTGCCACATGTTCTCTTTTGTTACTTCTGTTAAGTCCCTGCCATTTTTGCAAGAGACATTCCTTTGATATCTGTAACATTTTCTTTTTTTTTTCTCTTTTTAAAAATTTTAATATATAAAATTCCAGTTATATGTAAAAGCATTTTTCAACATTCATTTTTGTAAGATTTTGAGTTCCACATTTTTTTTCCTCTGTCCCTTGCCCCTTCCCCCCACTAGCAAGCAATCTGATATAAATTGTATGTGTACATTCATTTTTAACATTTCCATATGAGTCATTTTGGGAAAGAAAAATAAGGAAAAAAGGGAAAAATCACAAGAGGAAAAAAAAAAAGAAAAAAAGTGAACCTAGTATGCTTTAATCTGCTTTCAGTCTCTATAGTTCTTTTTCTGGATGCAGATGGCGTTTTCCATCCAAAGTTGGAATTGCTGAGAAAAGCTAAGTCTATTATAGTTCTTATAGAACAATAATATTTCATAACATTCATATACCATAATTGATTCAGCCATTCCCCAACTGATGGGCATCCATTCAATTTCCATTTCTTTGCCACTGCAAAAAGGGATGCTGCAAACATTTTTGCACATAGGGCTCTTTTTCCGTTCTTTATAATTTCCTTGGGATACAGACTCAGTAATGACATTGTTGGGTCAAAGGTATACACAGTTTGATGGCCCTTTGGGCATAGATCCAAATTTTTCTCAAGAAGGATTGCATCGTTTCACAACTTCACCAACAATGTATTAGTGTCCCAGTTTTACCACATTCCCTCCAACATTTATCATTTTCTTTTCCTGTTGTCTTAGCCAATCTGAAAGGTGGTACCTCAGTTGTTGTAATTTGCATTTCTCTAATCTACAGTGATTTAGAGCACTTTTTTTCACATGACTATAGATGGTTTTAATTTTTTCATCTGAAAATTGTCTGTTTGTATCCTTTCACCGTTTATTAATTGGGGGAATGATTTGTATTCTTATAAATTTGACTGTTGGTTTTAGAAATAGGGCCTTTATCAGAAATACTGGCTGTAAAAATTGTTTCCCAGTTCTCTTGCTTTCCTTCTAACCTTGGCTGCATTGGTTTTGTTTATGTAAAAACTTTGTAATTTAATGTAATCAGAATCAGGATCCATTTTCTATTTTATAATATTTTCTTTTTGTTATTTAGTCATAAATTCTTTCTTCAAAAGATATGACAGGTAAGCTTTCCCTTGCTCTCCTGATTTGCTTATAGTAACATCCTTTATGTCTGTGAAATCATGTGTCCATTTCAATCTAATCTTGGCATAGGGTGTATGAGATGTTGATCTAGGTCTCGTTTCTGCCATATTGTGTTCCAGTTTCTCTAACAATTTTTGTCAAATACAGAGTTCTTATCCTAGAAGCTGGAGACTTTGGGTTTATCACACAGATTTAACTAGTCATTGACTATTTATTTATTGTATCTTGGGTAACTAATGTTTTCCACTGATATGCCACTATTTATTATCCGGTATCAAATGGTTTTGATGACTGGTGCTTTATAATACAATTTTAGGTCTGGCACTACTAAAGCCACCATCCTTTGCATTTTTTAAAAATTAATTTCCTTGATATTTTTGATCTTTTGTTTTTTCCAGATGGATTTTATTACTTTTTTTTTAGCTCTGTGAAATAATTTTTATCAATTTTATTGTTATTAGCCCTGAATAGGTAGACTAATTTAGGTAGAATTGTAATTTTTATTATATTAATTTGGCCTACCCATAAGCCATTTATATTTTTCCAGTCACTTAGATCTGATGTTGTGAGAGAAGTGTTTTGTAATAGTGTTCATATAGTTAACTGGATTTGTCTTGGTAGGTAGATTCACAAATGTTTTATATTGTCTACAGTTATTTTAAATAGATTTCTCTTTTTATCTCTTGCTTCTGGGCAAGGCTAATTATAGAATATAAGAAATACGGATGATTTATGTATTTTATGTCTTGGAATTTTGCTAAAGTTGTTAATTGTTTTAGGTAGTTTTTTAGTTGATTCTCTTAGATCTTTAAGATCATACTGTCTGTAAAGAGTGTTAGTTTTGTTTCCTCATTCCTTCAGTTTCTTTTTTATTGCTTAAACTAGCATTTCTAGTACAGTATTGAATAATAGTAGTGATAATGGACATCCTTGTGTAACTCCTGAACTTCCTGGGAATGCTTCCAGCTTATTAAACCCATTACATATAGTGCTTTCTGGATATAACATAGATACTGCTTATCATTTGAAAGAAAACTCCATTTATTCCCATGCTCTCTAGTGTTTTTAATAGGAATGGGTGTCATATTTTGTCAAAAGCTTTTTCTGCATCTATTGAGATAATCATGTGATTTCTGTTAGTTTTGTTATTGATATGGTCAGTTATACCAATAGTTTTCCTGATAGGAACCTGCCCTGCATTCCTGATATAAATCCTACTTATATTATTCTGGTAATAGATTGCTGTAATCTGTTGGTGGATATTTTATTTAAAATTTTTGCATCAAATCCATTAGGAAAAATTGGTCCATAATTTTCTTTCTCTGTTTTGACTCTTCCTGGTTTAGATATCAGCACCATATTTGTGTCATAAAAGGAATTGACAGGACTCCTCCTTTGATTACTTTAACTTTTAAAAAATATATATATTTTAACTTACAAAAATAGAATAAGAAAAAAAGAATATAAAACAAAACAAATAAGAATATTGTCATGTGCCCAGCAGAACATTAGGGAGGATTCAAAATATATAACAACAACAAATTACTAGTCTAAGAAAGTATGTGTGTGTGTATGTGTATGTGTGTGTGTGTGTATATATATATATATATATAAAATCCATCTATATTAGTAGAAGAAATTATATTCATGAATTTCCATCTACTTCTTTTTATAAATTGTTCTTTTGTTTTCTCTTTCAGGCAGTTCAAATATTCTTATATTTTCCTCAATGTCTCTAATTTGATTTCTAAATTCCTTTTTAAGTTCTATAAATTCTTTCTGGGCAGGGAGCTATTTCATATTACTCTTGGGGTAGAAGCTTTTTTTACTTCATTGTCCTTCTTTGAAGATGAACCCTGGTCTTTTCTATTCTCATAGTATGTTTGTATGGTGGGGTGTTTTTTTTTTGGGGGGGGGGATAAAAGGTTGCATAAACACCTCTAATCCTGTGGTAGAGGGGATGGTACCTTTGGCTTCACTTTCAGTTTTCCTTCTGAGCAGGAACCCCAGACTAAGAGCTTCCCCTCCAGGAAGTGCCCATAGCCAACCATACCCCCTGGTTCACTGCTTCTGAGCTCACCAGTGCTGGCTCCTTCTTGGCTGAGGCCATGGCTCTACTTCACAGCTGGGCCTGCTGTTCTCAATCAGCAAGGTTCCCTCAGTCTTCCTGGACTCAAATCCCAACTCCCCATGTATTCCGGGAGGTGAAAGTTTGTGTGGTTCTTGCTGAGGCTCCCCCATACCCAGGTAACCCGAGGGGCTCCCCACTGGATGTTTCTGTGGAGCTAGCCCAGAAGTGTCTTATGGTTTACACGGGTTTAATCCCTGACATCCTTGGGGTCTTTTCTTCAGATCTTGAGTTGTGCCAGGAGGATCCCTATTCTGTCTCAAGTTTTCTTGATTTTTCACCCTTGTGTTCACCCTGAGGTGCAAATTTGTTCTGTTCTTGGGAGAGATCTGAAGAGCTTAAAATTTACCAACCTACTCCACTATCTTCCCAGAATCCTCCTACCCTCTTTCTCCCACTTTTTCAAATAGTTTATATAATATGACAATTGTCCTTTAAATGTTTGGTAAAATTTACTTGTAAATTTCTCTGATCCTGGAGAAATTTTTCTTAGAGAGTTCATTGATGGCTTACTCAATTTTCTTTTCAAAAATATTTTTTTCTTCTGTTAATCTGTTATATTTGTTACAAATATTTATCCATTTCAATTAGATTATCAGATTTGTTAGCATACAATGGGGCAAAATAGCCCATAATTATTGCTTTAATTTCTTATTGGTGGTAAATTCATTCTTTTCATTTTTAATACTGGTAATTTTTTTAAAATCAAATTAACCAAAGATTTATCTATTTTGTTGATTTCCCCCCCCCCCCCCCCCATAAAACAACTTAGTTTCAATGGTTTTCTTTCAGTTTTATAAATTTCTCCTTTGATTTTCAGAATGCCTAATTTGGTATTTAATTAGGTATTTTAAATTTCTAGCTTAATTTTCTCTACTTTTTTTAGTTCCTTGACTAATATGTTGATCTCCTTTTTCTCTATTTTGTTTATGCAAACATTTAGATAGCTCTGATTTTCTTGAATAGATTTCATTTTTCCCATTTTTTTTGCATTGCTCACTTAATAAAATATTTTTTCTCCTTCCTTGCTATGCCTTGGAATTCTGCCTTCAATTGGTTATATCATTCCCTTTCTCTTTTCTGATTTCCTCAGCTGTTTGTGAAGCTTTCTCAGGCAGCCATTTTGCTTTGTTGGCTCTGCTTTTTTGGAAGGGAGGATTTTTTGTTATCCTGTCCCAATATTGGGAACCTCTTTAATTCTTTAGGCACTGTACCAAATCTAATCCTTTAAATCTATTCATCATCTTCATTTCATGTTCATAAGAGATGTTATTTGGGTCACACTTAAATGGTAATTTCTCCTGCTTTCTTCTTCGGTTTAAGTCAGAATTTTGCCATAAAATTTGGCTTATGATTTGAGCCACAGTCAGCTCCAGGTCTTGTTTTAGCTGATTATAGAACTTCTGCACCTTTGGCTGCAAATATACCTACCATCGATCAATGTTGACATTATCTGCTGATGTCTGTCTTTTGAGTTGAAAAGAACACGTGACCACAAGTTATCTTGACCAAACTCTGTTAACTTTGCCCTGCCTCATTTTGTACTCCAAGACCAAACTTCCCTATTATTTCAAGTATCTTTTGATTTCTTGCTTTAGCCTTCCAATCCCTATAAGTGTGTCATCTTTTTTTGGTGTTATTTCTAGATGATCAACCTGGTTAAGAAGATTGGGCTTTTTTTGGTTTGGGTCCAGGGGATGGAAGCAGGAGTGGTAGATTGAGAGATCGAGTTAAAATCCAGTCTAACCTTTAGAACTTGGGAAAAAAAAACAAGGCTTCAGGAGGGGATTGATCTGGCGCTCTGGTGGGCATTTCTTCTCTCCACTCAGGGCCCGCCCCCCAGGGTCTGTGCCAGGCCCTGGTTCCCCATAACCCAGACTTTTAGATCAGCCTGATCTTTGCCCTCACCAATCCTCTCCACTCACTGCTTGCCTCCGTTTTAATCTCCAAGATCAAAAAGGAAATTCTCTTTGGGGCTGTTTATTACCTTGTCCACCCTTCTCATTCTGGTCTTTTTGTATGTACCCCTTCCCTGTATTCTGGGATCCCTATACTGCCTGAGGTCACAGCTTGAACATGCCATCTCCATCCCTCTCTCAGTGGGTCTCTCTCCTGGTTCTCAGGATTGGTGCTTTGCATCCTGTGTGGCATAATTGCTATTGGTTCCCTTAGGTGAGCTGAGAGGAAGGGAGAAAAGGGGCTGTATTTGTCTTTATTGATCTCTGTCCAGCCCCAACTTCAAATATAGCCTCAGACAATAGTTGGGTGACTCTGGGGCAAGTAATTTAACCAGATTAGCCAGCTGTCATATGGGGGAAAATGATGACTTCTTCCAAAGTAGTTGTGAGAAACAAATGACATCATTTTACAAGCTCTATGTGAATGCTTGCTATTATCAATAATTATGTAAATACTTAGACCGGAAATTTTTTTTAAACCTTTCTGTGTCATGGAATGCCCCTTGGGCTGGCGAGGGAAGTCTATGGATTGTTTCTCAAAATCATGTTTTTAAATGCATGAAGTAAAACAAAGAATCACCAAGGATACTAATATTGAAATGTAACTATCAAAATATTAAGAAAACAGATACCAAGGTAGTCTGGAGTGGTCCCACATGTAGAATATAAAGGAAGGTAGTCAGAATACTGAAAGATTTTGTGAAGTTTGGTTGGAAGACCTGGGGATACTTGTTCTTGTACCTAAATTACAATATATTTATTTTAATGACATCTAATATGTATATAATTTGTATGTGTGTACATTAGAACCTACACTAAGATTTTGGGGACACTGTATGTAACATGAATTGCCTCAGGAGGTAATGGAGTTCCCCTTCCCTTGTTGAGTTCTTTAGGCAAAGGCCAGGTGACCCTTTACCAAGCATATTATTATAGAGGGGATGCTCTGTCAGGTACAGACTGGATTCAGCCTGGGAGGCCCCTTTAAATTCTGAAGTGATGTCTTCTAATTTGAACTATTTTGGAAAGTCATCAAAATTCATTTCTAGGAAAAATGGCTAGATAAGATAGGAGTCAAGAAGTCCCAAGTTCAAATGAGACTACAGACACTCCCTCCTCCCAGGGTCATTGTGAGATTCAAATGAAGTAATAATTGTAAAGCAATTATAAAGCACATAGTACGTGCTTTATCTAAGTGTTAACTATTTAATACATTTTTCTTGATATAAAGTATTGCTAGGTAAATTAATTAGGTCAGGAATGGTTGTCTTCAGATAATGTGCTTTGGGAAACCTTTTCTTAATCTCTTCTCCCTTAGCATGTCACAGAATCTTAAATACCATGTATGTAGTAGTAGGTCTGAAAAATGCTCTTTTATTTAGTATATCTCTTTCATGGTATACTACTAACAGGTTTAAGAATGGGACTAATCTTTCAGCTGCTATGTCTCTTTGTATCCCTTGCATAGTACCCACATAGTCGCTAGGGGACGTCAAAATGTGTTCCTGCTATGGCAAATTCAGTTTTCTGTAACTTATTTGCTTGTTTATTCTCTACTGTGTTATTTGGGAGTTCGGTCCTTTCCAAATACAGGAATGATGGGCATTTCTAACAGAATTCATTTAGCATTTGTCTCTTGTACCAAAGAAGATAAGAAGAGTTTCCTGCCAACACACTCATGTGGCAGAGAGAAAACTGTGTATTGACCACTGATAGTTAATTTTAGAAGTGAATTGTTAGAATTTAGAAGAAACAAGTAATGTTTAATAACTGGTATTGGCCTTTTACTTTGTAGAATATGGAAGATTTGGAAAAGAACCATGAAAACCTCCTTACAGGTGCACAAAATGAACTGCGAAAAGAGATGGCCATGTTACAAAAGAAAATTATGATGGACACTGTAAGTAATATGGTATATTTTTAACTGAAAAAATTAAGATTAAAGCATTACACGTTTCTTTCATCAAGTAAAAGTATATTAAAGTCACTTATAAAGTATGAAACATTTCTTTTAATATCTCCTTTCTTGTAACAGCAGCAGCAAGAAATGGCAAGTGTTCGAAAATCTCTTCAATCCATGTTATTCTGATGACTCTTTGAAGAAAGTACTTGGACCTAAGTAACACGATACAATTACAACCATTAGCTAAAGGAAATGCAAATATTTGCTGTGGCTTAAGAAAGCTAGTTTAAAGATTATTTGTTGTTACATAGCTTGTTTTTATCATTGCAAGATCTTTTGTTTTATATCGACTGAAACTGCCTAGATGAATAATAAACAGTAAATAGCAAGTAAAAATGTACTCTGTTTGATTCATTTTCAGGTTCTTTGGGATTAGTGAATTCTCTCCCCAACCCTGTTAGCAGTTAGAAACAAATGGTTTCTAGCAATAAAAGATTTAACTGAATTTTTACCTTTTAGTCTCACTAGCTCTTTAACCGTGCAGAATACTAACCACCTCTAGAAGTGTATGTACATATAATATATAGTTTTTTAATATAAAAATTTATCTGTACACTTGAGTTCTATAAATAAGCTAATGAAACTAAGAAATTCACTTACTTCAAATTGTTTTTTTTTTAAATCAATTTGCATTCTATAGTAAACAAAACAGCCAAGAAAGTAATCCATTAGTGTGAAAGACTGAACAAAGTACCTGAACTTAAGTTCTAAACAATGAAAATTCTTTACAGTTAAGTGACATGTTCTTGGCACTGAATAAAAATATTTCAATACTTTTATAGGTCAATACCGCTATTTAACATTCTTGGGGTATTTCATAGCTGCCTTTATACAAAAACAAGTACTTTTTCAAATTAGTATTTTTTTGCTTTTTTTACATGTAGCACATGAAATCTACAATCACATTTGGATTTAATATACACAGAATTAGCACATGCTTGAAAATCATTTGGTTAAGCTTGCTTTATTTCAGTTACTGGGGAAAAAAAAATCAAAGGATCAAAATAAATAGGATGCCCAATAGGAGGAGAGGAGTCACTTTTTATCTCTTTTTCATATTTTCCCTCTCCCCCCAATTTGAGTTTTTCTAGGCTAATAAAAGTTCATACAGATTCTCTGTGGTAGTTTACAAAGGAAGAAGTTAGTTTTTTGGGTTTGTTTTTTGTTTTTGCGATTAATAAACATAATTTGACATTATGAAGGGGAACATTATTCTTTCTGCAGAATCCCATAGAGAATGTAAGCTCACTTCTAGGTCAAAGTGTATACTGGCAGAAAATTCTTCAGTTCTGTTTCAGAATTTGAAGATTATATATATATATATATATTTGACTTTTGTCCATTGAGGGGGAAAAATGTCCAAGTTCTTTATAACTAGCTATGGGATACTTTTCATCAAATTTAGTTCTTGTAAGAAGTATTTTCTCCTTTGAAAGGGAGGATAGTGTAGCATTTCTAGTAAATAATGAATAAATTGAAAAGAGCTGGGAAAATAATTTAAAACTAGTATTATTAATTTAAAAAGTTGGCATTTGGTTGCTGCATCGCTAAAATACCTTGTGGCCTGGATTTCCAAAGGTTATTCTGCTATGGTGATTTTTAAATTTTTCATTTGTAGTCTAAACTCTAGATTTATAACCTGTTACTGGAAAAAATATTAAGAGTCCTAGAAATTAATTGTAATTTTTTTGTACTGAAACAATATTCACCTTTGCATTTAATAGAATAATGGAAAACAATGCTAGGTTGAAAAAATATTGTCTTATAAACACTCTGATTGAACTTGAGCTATTATATTTTTAGATTCATCCAGAATTGATGGTGAGACTTAAGTACATATGAAAGACAAGAGAATTACTGCTCTGCCCTTTTTTTCTGGTCTTTCTTTTGTGGCCTCACGTGGAGAATTACTTTTCCCCCATTAAGACAGCATTATAGATAGCCATGCACTTGAGGCATGGCTAAAAAGTAAACTACCTCAACAGTTCTGTCAGCCCTGAAATGTTTGATCAAGTTTTTCGACAGTTTAAACAGTATGAAAAGTTATTTAAAATATTTGAAATTAGCCATTTTAACTAATTTCTTAGAGGTTCCTTGACTTGATTAATTTTCCCATATTATTATTGCTGAGTTTCTCTGTTCTAGCATAGTTATGGAACAGATTTGTGCTTTAAGATCCAGTCTCAACGATGAAAGATAAAATAGAAAGGGCTTTATGACTGAAACAAACACACAATAGAATCTGCATGACTTAGCTTTATATTAAATATCTTATCTGACAGTTATGGCCACATTAATGTGCTTTTCAGGGACTTGGTTTTCTTGAAAAGTTTCTTATCTGTATTCCTACAAGCAGGGGGTTCCTTCATTCCTAGGTTCCCTTAATTGCTTCTCCTCTTCTCCTTGGGCTATTAGTCAGTCATTATGGTTTTGAACCTGTTCGGGTGCATGAGGAAATGGAATCCTGAAGACTTGTAAATGAAAGTGATTTGCAATCTGCAAGATGACAGAAGTGGAATATCTCAGCAAATCAAGTGAAGAGATGAACTTGAAAAAGAAAAAGACAAAACCGATCACTGTCCATGTAACACAGTGCACTTCAATCATGTTGAGAGGTAATGCACTTATTCCTTTGAGAGGGAAGAAAGGCTGCCCCGGGGTCCTTAAAGTATGAATGGCAACTTAATGGGAAAAGGGAATTAATAACCTAATTTTACTAATAAATGTTCCCTCTACCAATCCAAATGGGGTCTGTTTAGTGGAGGCACAGAGCCAGGAATCAGACCTGGGAGAAACTTTTAAACTCATCACTTGTCCTTAAGGACTCATGAAATAACCAAAAAAGGATATATAAAAGCATGTCCAAAAAGAAAAAGAAAATTTCAGTAGCATAGAGAGTTCAGCTAAGGTCCTCCTCCTTACAAGTCATTTTAGAAATTACTGATTGTAAGGCTAGAGCTCCTTCCTTCCAACTCATGCAGAACACCAGCTCCAGCCCAGAAAGAGAGAGAGAGAGGGGTTTATCTCAGAGGTTCAAGGAGTGGCTGTGGTCACGGTGTGCGCAGGAACAGCAGCCTGGCATGGTAGAGAGCGCCAGACCCGATTTAAATCTGCCTTCCCCACTAGGTGTGTGACCAATTTCACCCATTCCCTGCACACGTTGGACAGGTTACAGGCAGGTGGAGAGAGGACATGGATAAAAAACCAAATAGCCCCTCCACCAGAGGTGGTGCTACAAATCAGGCACCGCGGCCTTTAGCAGCAGTGCCCAAGTGTCTGTCTTATGGGGCTAGAAGAGATCAAGAGTCAGGTGCTAGTCTGCGTGGGGAGGTGAAATTTTGTACCATCTACAGAAAGATCAAAAGCCTAGCACCAAAGTGCTCACTCACCATTGCTACCCACAGAACAATGTATTCGTCTATAAAATTGTTGAAGTATTGGTCCAAAAACAGAAGACCTGGCCCAATATATGCGGGGTCCTGTAGACTTAGTTTACTTTTGGTCATGTGAGCAACCTATTTAGTAAAAAGGGCAAATAAATGATAAAGATTTTTAACATGACAATAACTTGATAACCAAATCTGTAGGAGTTGAGGTTTTTTCCTCGAAAAGTTTACTCTTTATTCTAAAAAAGGACAAAACAATTCCAAAGATTACTTAATACTTATATTTCTGGGAATGCAACATTCCTATCTAACTTACTCAATTTCTTTGTATCTAAGTTCTCTGAGATAAAGAGTTATCATGAAGGATTTAGACTATATAGCCAATGAAGTAGTTTAAATTAGGTTTTTTTTTTTTGGTGTTACTTTACTCAATTCTCTATGAAATGGTTCAGATTAAGTTGCAGTTTGGTCTTAGAAGTCTGATTGCAGTCAAGATTATTTCTGTAATGAGACACGGTGATAAGAGGACTTGATACAACACAACCTCTCCTACTAATGTGTAATGCTACAAATACATATCACTCACTGCCCTGTTAATTTATTTCTCTTGGGGACCACACATACACACTAAAATTCAAACATAATTTTAACTAAACTGCTTACCACCAACTTACCACCAATTTTTGTGTTACTTTGGAATACACACACCCAAACATTACGATATAAAGACAGGGATGCTTTTCAAACACATGGGTTACAGATTTTTTGCAGATAATTATGGCTAGAAGAATAATTATTCCTATATGGATGCCAGGTGACAGAACACTGGTGCCCTAGAAAAAGAAAGTAGGAAACATGTTTTCATATTTTGTCATCCACTCTATTATGATATTAAAGCAACTCAGAAAAATAGCAGTTTCCTTATTAAGTCTTTAAACATATACTTGGGGTATTTCTCCTTAGTGAAATATTAACTATGGACCTTGACCGCCACTGAAACCTGTTGATTTCATTTAAATAAATGGATTACTCATGTTCTTATATTCAAGCTACAACTTACTAGCCAACCAGGAGCTTCTCTGTGCTTACTCTATATGCTGTTAAGTGTGGTCAGCAGTTCAACTTGTTTACAAAAGCATGCTAAAGGGATGGAAAAAAATAAACAAAAACTGTTCCCAATGAGGGTAGTCCTTCATAATCAGTGAAGGACTGATTCAGGAGGCTATTTTATACATTCATCTCCACAAAGCTCGAAATGTTTTTAGAACTCCTTTTTTGTGACCATCCCTGGAGCCAAGTGACTGACAATCACTTTCCTTAAAGTCACCCTCGTTAAGCAGTTGATTCCCCCTTTCACAAACAAGAAAGGTATTACTTATTTGCCAGACTTGGTCTTCGTCAAGTTTTGGTGATTTCTAAAAATCAGAAGCTGAAGCTCTTCCAAAAAGGGGATGGAATGCCAGTCTCTGAGAAAGAATGGCTCACAAAAAAGTTTTTCAGTTTCCAAAGATGTTTTGGGCAATGACAGTGCCGGAAATAAGCATCAAGCTTTGTGAGGGGAGGCTAAGCCCCAAAGTGGACAGGTCTGATTTAGAAGTTGGACAGACTCGTTCAAAGCACCCCTTCATTTCTGTCTGTCAGAGCCAGAGAAGAAGGCAGCATTATCTAGATACATCTTTGTGAAAATGAAATCCTTAAGGAAATCCACTTTTTCTTTTTAAAAAATACATATTTTTTTCCCAATTACAGAGACAATTGTTGTAAGACTTTTGAGTTCCCAATTTTATTTAAGAAGTTTCTCTTCCATCTTCTTGGAGTAATCTCTGCCCCCCAACCCTAGCCCCCAAACCAAGGCAATGAACAGAACAATAAGAGTATGCTCTTCGCTGTACTAGTGGAGGAGAGTGATTGTGCATCACATCCAAAACGCCCACCCCAGGGCCTGCTCTGCCAGATGTCTCTGGTCACCGCCATCCCCTGCCCTCTGTTCTCCCCACCCACAAAACTGCCCATGCAGTGTATGAGGCATCCCGGCAGGTGAGGTGGGCAAGGCCTTTAAGGCCCTTTCTCCCTCACGTCATCTTCAGGTCCCTTAATACAGGCAGTGTCTGTTCCTACTGGTCATAAAAGGAAATGACAACATGAGACCAATACTGTAAGAAAACAAAATGCTTTTGAATTTGTCTTACTGCTATCGTGGATCCATTCTTGCCAACTCCGCCATGGAGGATGGTGTGGAAATAATTAGAACAGGAAAATAATGCTCCTGCCACTATCCCGAGAAGAGGAAAAATCTTCAGTCTTGTTTCAATCACAGGGATCTTTGGAGGAGGGGGAGCAATTTTAGGTATTAGGTATATCAACATTAAGGTTTTCTTTGGTGATCACTACACTTTGGGGCCCTTTATATTTGTTCAAATTAAAACCAGACATTCAACTTAATGGAGTTGATATGTTTTTCTTGTCTCTTTCACCATTATACAGAGACAGTGCCCACATTCTGCTTTAGTTAGCTGTAACTGGTAGCCGTGAATAACGACAGTTCACGTTCAGGCAGCAGCCCCCCATAAGCTAACAGCAAAGGGAAGGCAAAGGCCCCCGATGGGCTTCACACCAATGACACACCACAATACATAGGGACACACATGCGTGTATGTGAATGTTCAGAATCACAGCTATTACCTTCTGGCCACCAAATCCTACTTCACGAAAGCTTCCAAAGGCAGCAAAAGAGTTAAGAAAAAAAGTTGACAGTGAATTACCACCAATCTCCTCTTTAATATTTCAAAATAACAGCAATCTCATTTTAAAACTCTGTGGGTGCCGACACTGCCAAGTCCCAAGTCCCCTGTCTAGGGGACACGATTAGTAATGTTAATAGAGCAGCTCTTACACAATCACTGAGCAACATTGCAGTTGGCTCTTCTCCCATCTGTGCAGGTCTTTAAAATTTCTGCCTGATAAAAGATTCCTCAAATCCAACCTGTAGCCAGAACCCTGGCCTGTTCCCAAACCTGCCCCTTCCTTCCTTGCACAGCCCCCGTGGGCCAGGAGCTTATCCCATGTGTCCTCAGCAATTGCCGGGGAGAGGGACGGGCACCAGCTGCCCTCTCCGGAACAGTAGTGGCTGGCAGTCTGAGATAACATAGGGAGGGCCAGACTACTCACAGCTTTCCCTTGCTAATTTTCAAGAAATTGCATACAATAGAAAACATCTCAATTTTCTTATTTTCTAATAAGAGCAATTGGCTTTTTAAAAATGTACAACTTCCTACTAAACTTATTTTTTGGAAAAATCTTTTATCTTACATGATAAATCTATCATTTTAGGCCCAAAAGAGTGATACAATTTAAGGTTTATCAGGCAAAAGACAGGATTCTTTCTCTTTCTATTAACACAAAAAGGAGAAAGAACAGTAAAATGTAAAAGAAAAATACAACCTAAAAATATGAACCATTCTACAGGAAAAACAACATTTAAAAAACATGACACTCTTTAAGTGGTATGGACTCTTCCTCTACTGCCACAGAATTCCACTGTCTTACAGCCCCCTAGCCTAGGTGCCTCTTTCGAGAGATCCATCCAGACAAGGTAATCTTTGTTCTTTCTACCTCCTGGGGATATCCAGGATATCCTGGACTCTTCCTCTCTTGACTTTTTTTTTTTTTTTTCCTTTCTCCATGACCAGCCCACCCTTTCCTTCCCATGATACAGATTTTCATCTGAGATTTTAATACTTTACCATTTGCATCCAAAGGGCACATTCAGAGAGCAGGCAGCTCCATGGGGACTGATTGCTAAGTGATTCCCAGCCCCCTCTCCCTCCTTTTCTATCCTTCTGCCGTAGTCACAATGGAAATGGAAGAAGGCTTCACAAGTGAGCAGGGCCAGCTTCTGACCCAGGTCTCTCTACTTTTAGGCAGGTGGATTCTTGGACACATTTGCTATTTGATAGAAGCTTTTACACAGAAAAGCCAGTCTTTCCCCATATAACAAAGCTAAAACAGATAAAACCATAGATATGAATACTTACAGTATAATCCCACATTGATACTCCTCCAAATGAGGTTAACAAAAAGACAATAACTATAGCGAGCTGAACTTCAGTTACATCCACTCTAAAGAAGAAAGGAAAAAAACAAAAACAAAAATATTTACAGACTTGAATATGCAAATAAAAAACCTTACACTTGAGGTTCAGAAATAAGGCAGCCTTTACTAAGCACTTTCTAGGTGCAATGTCCTGTAGAGAATTTCAAAGGAGTTTTTTTTCCCCCCATCATCAAATGAGTAAGAGCTAATTCATTCAACCGATCTTTATTGTATTCTGTCCTTACCGTGTGCCCAGGACAGGGGCCACCAAAGCCCCTGGATTCATGAAATGTGCCGTCTGGTAGAAGGAATAAAACAAGTATAACTAAAATGCAAAATGCTACCTGAAAAATGTGTTGAGGAATTGCAATACAAAGTGTTGCGTGAGATGAGCCCTCAAGTAGCTCAGGGGACGCTTCATGGAGTTTTCCTCCAATTTGGCTTTAAATCATGGGCACAAATGCAACCACTGAGAAGGTGAGAGGACATTCCTGGGACGGGGTGCAGGAACCAGGGTTGGGGGTAGGAGGACAGAGGGCCCAGCAGGGGGCATACACATATGATCAGGGTTGGCAGTGGAAGGGGGCAAGCAGGCAACCAGAGGAGGCAGGAAGACCAAGCGACACTCAGGGAAGGGGAATCTGTGCTTGGGCGTGTAGCTGCCGAGGGCGCCTGGCTGGGGCCCCCCAGTTCTGCAAGAACTGAGGATGAAAAAGCGGGGCGCCCCAGGGGGCAAGCAGGAAGCCGCCGGGATACACATCCAGGCACTACCCCCAGCAGGCTTGGTGCTGACAGGACACAGAGCTAGGCAGGCCCTGGAGAGACACAGACCCACAAGGGGCTCTGGGTGCATGTCCGCCCCAGAGGAGCAGGAGAACTCCCTATCTCAGTCCCCATTGTGGGGGCGCTGAGGGTCCTGGGGGCGTGAGCCACTCCCCAGAAGTCAGCGCCAACACGGTAAGGAAGACGAGGCTGTCTGGGAACAAACATATCCCTGGGAATCTGAAGGTGACAAAGTCACCCAAAGTCACTTGCAGGATAGAGCTGCTGCCACGGTCAGAAATCGAGGTAACCAGGGCCCGGGCCTGTCTTCCTATCATCCTCACAAGCTGAACAGCTTCCTATCCTTGTCTTCGGGCGCTGGCCCGGTCCCAACCCCAGGCCTTTGGCCAGGCCCTCTTGGCCCTTGCCTTCCCTCCTGAGCTTCTGCCCCAATGGCCCTGCCACAGTCGCCTGGACGCTCCCCTCACAAACCCGCTCAGTATCACATGTCTGCAGAGCCCGTTTTCCCCCCTGGCGGTTCCCAGACCCAGATGCGCAGCCCTCAGCTCAGGAGTCACAACCAGGCATCTCCAAAGGCCCCATGGCGTCCTGGGACCGGACATGTCCAGACAAAATCGTGACCTTTCCTCCAGCACCCTCCCCCATGCTCTTAGTCAGCCAGGTCCATAACCCCCTCCCCCTCACACCGTATCCAACCCAGCACCGACTGCTTCTCCTTTCACACTGTCTGGAGGGTCTCCAGACTTTCCTCCCTTCCTTCTTCCAGCCATTCTCTTCTTGGCTATCTGACCACCCCCCGCCAAGAACCCCTGGAGGCTGCCCAACTCCTGCAGAATCATTTCCCAAGCCTGCTTTTCCTATTCACTTCTTCCTCCTGTAATGGATTATTCACGATGTTTTCACCCCACAGCTCTGGGATTGTGCCATTCTAGAGTCACTAAGCATGTAATGTTTCCAGTTCTTTGTATCACAAAAAATATTGCAGTCATTCTGATGCAGATGAAACCTTCCTGCCTCTGACCTCATTGGAGCACATGCCTACTGGTGGGCTCCCCTGGTCAAAGGGCTTGGGCAGGGCTTTTTAAGCTAAATTCAAACTGCTTTGGGGAAGGACCGACTTACATCACCAACAATGCATTCGTGTCTTTCCAAGGATCCTTTAATGTGACCATTTACATCTTTCATCATCTTTGACAATTTTCTAGGTGATGAGGTGAAATGTCAGAGCTGTTTTGATTTACATTTCTATTTTTATTGGTGATCTGAAGCAATCTTTCATATAGTTATCAATCATCTGCAATTTTTCTTTTGAGAGTGGTTTGCTCATAGTCTTAGATCAGTTTATATACACTGGGAATGAATCATGGTCTTATATGTATCTTGGAAGAGACACTTTCCCCCCAACTGATAGCTTACCTTCTTATGCCAGCTGCACTTATTTTGTTCATGCAAAACCTTATCGACTTCATGTAATAAAAATCACTACTTTGTCCTTTGCAATTACCTCTCTTATTTGGCTGAGAAGCTACAGCTAAGCAAATTTATTCTTTCAAAGATGTTATGGTTTTTCTTTCAAACTCAAGCTGTCCATCTTTAATACTTCTTACTGTGGTACATGTTTTGGTTTAAAGTCATTTTCTGCCAAACCACTTCCAGTTTTCCCAACAATTCTTATCAAAGAGAGAGAGAGATGATCTCAAATAATGTATGCTGTTAGGTTATAACACCTATCATAGAGAGCCAGAACTCTAGAGAAGTGTACTTGAAATGAGGTGTTAACTCAGTGGAACTGATGAGATAATGGTTCTCTAGTTCACACATACACTTAGTACTTAGCAAGCATGGTGATGTAATGGTTCTGGAGTTCACACATGATATAACTGTAATAGGGTATTTAAATTGGGGACAAAGTCAGACTCTGACTGAGTCAGACTGTGAAGGAGACTGGGACAGACTGGATCAGACACAGACTGTGATGGAGACAGACTGGGTAAGAGACAATAAAGACTGGATTCTATTCTTGTCCATTCTCATGGTGTCTATCCTGATGAGATCAAGGCCCTTCCAGAGGACCTCCAGAAAGATAGCCTGCACATTACAAGCTATTTCTCGAATACTTTTACAAGTAGACTATGTGGGAGCAGACAAAGTTCGCTTTCTCCATTCTGCTCCTAAGCAGTCACTTTGGGTCAGTCCAGGTGATTCTGCACCTTTTTCTACGTCCTGGACTCCTCAGGCAGTGTCTGGAGAAGCCTCAGGATCCCTTCCCAGAATCATGTGTTTAAGGGTATAAAATAAAATGACAAAACCAAATTCTGGTTTGAAATGCAGTGAGTCAAATATTTAAAAGAACAAATGTGAACTTGATGACTCCAAGTGAAGAATCCCCAGCTAAAGCATGATCTGGAAAACAGAGATGGGATTCACATCCATCAATTTTGCTGCCTTTTAATATTTCTGGCAAAAGGCATGGCAGGAAAAGTAACATCATTAATTATGACATGTTCATCTCCCATCAGCATGGATTACTAAAGTCTACTAGCCGATCACCAAAATACTAAAAGCAAATACTACTCCCTTTGTTATGTACAAGTTAACAAAGTCTACTTACTTTCCAAATCTTAGTACTCCCGATACGTAGGTTTGCCAATGAGCACAATAAAACATGAACATCCCAATAAAACAGCAGAAAAATAACCAGTCAGGATTTGATCCCAAGCGAACAGCAATGGAGGCTCCGAGAGACACAAATACTGAAAGAGAAAGCAGACCTACAATTAGGAAGCAGTTTAAGATAGTTGTGATTTTAAAACCCACAGAGGACTCTACCCAGGAGCATGGGGCAAATGCAGAGAGAACTAACCAGGAGGGAATTATTCAAACTGGCTGGGCTCCTCTCAGAGCCATGCATGTGGGCACAAGGGCCCCCTGAGGCTTCAAAGAGCTGAGGGTCTGCCCAACCCAGAGTAAAAACAGCAAGTGGGATCTCCCATTTGTGTCTCATGCACACGACAAGGGGACAAAGAGCCATTCCATGCAATGCAAACTACCAAAGGTTGGGAGCCCGGCTGACACAAGAGTGGCAATTAGTGTCATCCCCTCATAAGCCAACCTTGACATTTTGTTACATCTCTAAGGCTTTCACTTCAAAGCCATGGGTGGACTTCAGGTTGGACTCTCTGCCTCCAGGCTCTCATCACTGGAACCTGCCCAAGGGACAAACAGATTACCACCATTCCAGTGGATTCCTATCAGCTGGCTGATTGGCTGCATTTCCTCATTTTTCCATCTCCTACCTTAAGGCGTTTGGGTAAATGTTCTCCCAGATACTCTGTGAGAAAGTCAGGGGGGCTTAGGTAGGCAGTGAGAATACGAGGAGAGGGAGTGCCCCTGGCAGAAGGACAGGGTGGAGCTGAGGTCTGTAGGCCTTTCAAAATGAAACAGGAATTTCTGATATATCCTAGAGACAATGGAAGCCACTAGAATTTGAACCACAATTCTTCAGCGATTTATTGCTGTTTCCATTTAACTTTGAGGCTTTTCTTCAAGCAACTTTTTATCAATTATATTGTTGTGATTGATAAAGTCTGAATATATTTCTACTTTCTTGCATTTAAAAAGTGTTTTTGATCCTTCTGTCCTACTATCCAAAAAGGGCAGACACAAGGTAAAAAGAAACAGACATCCTCCTTCACCTTTCCCGCAGTGTTCCTGATTTTCTGAATTTTGATGCAATGTCTCATCTTCAGCCTTTCATGGGGACATCCTGCATCCTCACAACCAGCCCTCAGTTAGGCCAGTTCTCTCTTCCTATTGCTTTGTCGAACTTGCATTCTCCCGGCTTGGGCTTTGGACCTTCCAGATTTCCATACCACACCTGCAGGCTGGCACCTTCATCCCTTTCTTCCTGTTTTCTAGCTCCTTTGGGGGAATTGTCTTTCCCATGAGGGTGAATTACATGGGAAGCTGGAAGGGTAAAGCCATGATGCTAGAGTCAAGTCAGTAACTTTGTTAATCTTTCCCAACCCACCCCATAAAAAATTAAAAAGGAAACATCTTAAGGCAAGGACTGTCTTTGGCTTTCCTTCCTGTATAGTCAGGGATTAAGAATTGCTGGTTGTGTGCTCCCTTCTGATTCCCTAACTTTTCTAAGATTCTATTCAGTTTGTCTTTCTTGTTAGATTTGTCTAGGTCTGAAAGGCAGCTATTAAGGTCTCAGTCTCTCCCCTCTCCCTCCCATTCCCATCTCATACACATACACATACACACACACACACACACACACACACACACACACACACACACACACACAATTTTCCAGAGCCACTAAAGGGTATGGGAAGAGTATGACATCAAGTAAAAGAAAGGACAAAGACCCTTGATCACCTTTTAGCTCTTCAAAGTGTTCACATGTATTTGCCTTTCTAGGTTTTATTTCATGTTCGTCTAAGATTCCATCTTTTCAACAAGCCTGTTTCAGAGCTCTCTATCTCACTGAGTGCCCTGTTTTCCCGTGCAGGACTGCACTTGGTTTTGTAGCTGTGGTTATTCTTGGGTGTAAGTCTAATTTTGGGTCCTTTCTATCTTACTGCAATTTTCTCTTCCTTCATAGGAATTACAGCAGCCTCTTGTGAGAACCTGACTGGCTCACTAGGACTTGAAATCTTTCCTTAGGGATGTTTGCTGTGGTTTTTTTTTTTTTCTGACCTGGAAAGTTTAGATTTGGGACATAATATTTAAAAGTTTTTCCCCAGGAGGGGAATTCTTTCCATTTTCCCGATTTAATTAGGGGCCATTTTCTTTTGTGGTGTGTTGAAAGAGGGCGCATGGATTTTTTGTTTGGGTCCCGTTTGGGTCCTTTGACTCAAAGGAGAGCTTCATGGCATCAGGACTTGTCTTCTGTTTCCTAAGTCAAGTCGCGGTTTTTGGGCTGGGACTTTGGAGCCAAAGCCCTGGGGTGGCCAGGCCCAGTCAGTCTCTGGCTGCTGCTACTGGGCTTCTGGGAGGAGGGGCTGCCGCCTTCTTCATCTGAGACTGGGCAGAGGGAGCTGGGCACCCAGGTGGTGGTGACCCATGATCATATGGCCTTGGCTCATTTCCTCTTGCAGTTACGAGCTGCTCCATCCCCAGGGTAGCACTGATGGGGCTTGAGAGAAAACCAGCCCTGGTTCTGGCCTCCTGCCTGCTGGAGCCCAGCCTCTACTCTGTGAGTGCTCATGGACAAGGACTCGCGTTACAGCTCTGTGGGGGGCCTAAACCAGGCCTCCAAATGGGGGTGGCGAGAAGTGCCCAGCCATAGCAGCGCAGGAACCTCTGGCTCACTCCCCTGCTGGGAATGTCAGCTCTTGCAGCCCCAAAGCCCAGCCAGAGACCTTGCAGCTCAGGCCTTCCACCAGCCAGCCTTGGGCCTCCCACCATCTGGCCTCGGTCCTCTGGTGTGATGGAGGTATCTATGTGCTCTGGCTTCATGGGGCCACTGTTACCCTTGCTGGGGTCTTGCTAGGGTGCCTGGCTTTTCGCTTTACCAGCTTTGCCAGAAGTTCACTGACTTACTTGGAACAGACTATGTGTGTCTTCTTCACTTTAGGAAAACCCAGTATTTTAAAAATCTTTCTGAATTTCCCAAAGTGGTAATTTAGCCGGTAATCGCTGACGTGACTGACAACTGTTCTACTCCAGGATTCAGTATAGCTTTGATAACAGTAAAAGCTCACTTGGCTTTAAAAACAGACTATTACTTGGGGGCTGCTGCCTATCACGTGGCATCCCTGAATTTATGACAAGTGTAAGAGAATGAGAAAGTGGATCTAGGAATGACCTAATTACATAAAACTCAGGTTTTTTTCACTTTTTAACTACTCTGTGCATAATAGATGCTTAATATGAACTGAATTTGGAAATACAGCCAGAGCATAAAATGCAGGGACACTTTTGGCAGAGCAGATACAAGGCCAGGCCCTACAGTTAGTCAGAAGGTCCAACTAGGATTCTCCAGTGTCCTCTATGATGTAAGATAATAAGGTCTCAGGGTCCTCAGCAACTCTGTGAGATTGTCCCATCAGCCCTTGGAGAGGGCGTTTTCTCACCCACAGCTCCTAAGGGATCCAAATCACAACAACACCTAGACATGGAGCTGAGTACATCCACATTTCTTATGTATACTGTGCTAACACTGCTCTAAAAAGCTTTAGCTCTTTCCAAAAAATAGAAAGTAGCAAGATTGAAGCCGCTTAAGATCTATTGCAGACCTTGAGATCTTAATGCTATACAAATTGAATTGAAAATTCTATTAATTTACCTGTGGAAATTGAATCACAACCATGGTCAAAAAGTTCCCCTAAAGGAGAACAACTATTTGTTCTTCTGGCTTGTTTTCCATCAATAGCATCCAGTGATTGGTAGATAAAGAGGCCCAGGCCACATGATAGGAATACCCAAGATGGTGCCTAAATAAAACATAACATAAAGACCATTAATTTCAACTAATTAGTTTCTGGCCAAAAGTAATCAACACTCTATGCGTCCAATCTACACCTGTTCCTTTGCGTTTCCTATTACGGTTTCTTATGACAGTGAATTTGAAATCATTCAATACATTTTAAGGCAGGCCGAGTAATCAAAGCTTTAAAAATAGAGCTCCATTCTCTCTTCCCGTTCTTTCCTGTGGAGCTCCCCCAGCTGATGCTGGCTTTCCTGTGTTGAGGTTACCTAACTCATGAAAGTTAATCTTCAAGTCAGAAGTGGCCCTGGAAGTGATCTAGTGCAACCCACCCTCTTCTGACTTTGACGGCTAGCTTGTGATCGTATTTCCCCTGGATCCCTGCATCCTTCTCTCCTTCCCCTCCCAGACGGCCATCACCCTGCCTAGGACAGATGATTTCCCCCTTGTCTTTTTCAGATAGATTTCCTGTCTCCCCCACCCTATATGTGTGCAGCTGATAAAGGAGGACTTTTGTGCTTCTCTGTTAAATTTCAGCTAATTAATACAGAGCCAGCAAAAAGCAGTATCTGCTTCCCAAGGCCTTGCCTGGATCCAGATGGTTAAAGCTCCTCATCAGGAAGCTGGGCATTCCTTGGTCATGGCCATTCCATGACCTGGGGAAAAAGGATATAAAGAGCAAGAATGAGGGAGAACTGAAGGTCAGCCCATGTGTTTTTAGTGGTATCCAGGAAGGACCACAGGAAGGTGAGGAAGTCTAATATCACCACTCCAACAGGTGGAGCTTCTCTAGTAGCAGTTTACTGGAGTTCACCCTGATAAGCACTGGATGAGATGGGAAGCGGGAATGGCTGGTTACCTGTAACACCAGATCTACCTTGGTGAGAGCAGGACAGGAGGATTATTACCCATTATTTTAGTCTGCCCGGATCCTTTTTGATCCCAATTTTATCATTAAATGACTTAATGATGTTCATGAATTTGATAAGAATGCACAAGAGGCAGAAGCACATAAGCTTTAGGTTATACACAGAGCTGGAGTGGGGGGCAGCTGTGTGGTTTCTATCACCCTTATTAATTTGTATATAAGATTTTTTGCTTCTTAAAATTCTGTGGAATAAAAGTGAATAGATATTGTTTGCAAAAAATAAGCCATATTAATGAATTAGGCTTTTCACCCCTTGCTGGGGTTTTTGTATATTGGAATTTATTTGTTTTCCTTTCTAGATTCTGTATTAGCATTGTAGAATCCTGAGGGGGAAAACTTTTGAATTCCCACTAGAGGAAATAAACTAAAGTAATTAATTCCCAGAACTCAAGGGGAATCATGGTCAGCTAATATCCTCTAGGTACTATATAAGGCTTTCTTTGCTTAAAAACAACCTAAAATTAAATTAAAACAACTTAAAATTTCCTCTTTCCCCAATAATCCATTTCAGATAGCTATCCATCTGGGTCTAAAAGGCATCAAAGCTCATGAAAATGAACATCTTCTGCTACCCCTTGTCATTAGCTCATCTTAACAGAATGAGGAAATCCTGACATCTCACACTCATTGCCCTCAGCAAATTTCCTGAGCTGAAGGTTCCCAAAATATAAATCTGGAAGAGCAGGTACCTAGATGTCCTCCCCTCTACTTCCTGCCCCCTGATGGAACATCATCTGCAATACAGAGATGGATTCTTCTTATACTTAAGAGTAGCTGGGAAGCCATCTTGATGTAGCACCTTTCTCTCATCTGTAAGGGGCACTAATTATCTTCTAGGCAATCCTTTTTAGTGTGTAAGCTTGTTTTACTTTTCGTTTTTTTTTTTATTTAATAGCTTTTTATTTTTCCAAATACATTCAAAGATGATTTTCAACATTCACCCTTGCAAAACTTTGTGTTCCAAATTTTTCCCCCTCCCTCCCTCTCACTCCTCTTCCCCTAGACAGCAAGTTATCCAATATTGGTTAAACACATGCAATTCTCCTAAACGTATTTCCATATTTGTCATGCTGCACAAGGAAAATCAGATCAAAAGGTGAAAGAAAAAAAACAATAAAAAAGGGGCAATACTCTGCTTTGATACACACTCTGGATGCACATGGCTCTTTCCATCACAAGTCTGTGAGAATTGCCTTGAATTCAGTCTTTCATTTTTTCCTATTCTCTGGTGTGGAACACAACTATGTACTTGCACAGGTATGTGTCCCAAATATGGAACTGAAATGGGCAGGAGAAACTAATGAAATTTCTTCATTTTAAAACTCATGCAGAGTTTTATATAACATATAAATAACAAACTCATACAAACCCCCATTATTCATATAGAACATATAAACTATATTCATGATTACTTTTCAAAGAATTAAAACACAATTTAACATTTAAACTATACTAGACAAAATTATCTACATTCATGACCTCTGGTGTTCCTTTGAGAACATGGAAAATTCACTCATGCTGCTGCATAAACACTGTGCACTATTGTGATCCTAAGGTGGTTTAACAATGACATCATTAGTAGTGGGCTACCAAGGGCTATGGAGGGTCTTTCTGGAAGGGCCTGGAGCCATTTCATGGACTAGTCCATCTGAATACAGATGAACTCAACTATCTGAAAGCTTCAACAAGACCTCAGAAAACAAACAAAATCAAAACATGAAAAAATGGAAGAGAATGGAAAATATCTCATTGGAAAACCAATTGATTTGAAAAACAGAGTGATGAAAAATAATTTAAGAATTAATGAATGGTATGAAAGTCATGATTCAAAAAAAAAAGAGCCTTGACATTCTCTTTTAAGAGATTATCAAAGAAAACTGCCCTAGTATCCCAGAGCTATAGAGTAAAATAGAAATGGGAAGAATTCACCCTCACCTACTAAAAGAGATCCCAAGAAGAATATCATAGCCAAATTTCAGGGTTCCCAAGTCAAGGAGAAAATAATAGAAGTAGCCAGAAAAAACAATTCAAGTATAGTGGAGTCAGTCAGGATAACACAAGACTTAACAGCTTCTACATTACAGATCAGAAGGCTTGGAATATATTTTACAGAGCAAAGAAGCTAGGAGTACAACCAAGAATGACCTACGCTGAGTATAATTCTTCAGGAGGGGAAATGGGCATTCAATGAAATAGAGTACTTTCAAGCATTCCTGATGAAAAGACCAGAGCTGAATAAAATACTTGACTCTTAAATACAAGACTTAAAAGAAGCCTAAAAAAAGCAAGTAAAAAAGAAACCATAAGGGATTCAATAAGGTTAAACTGTTTACATTCCTACGTGGGAAAACAATACTTGGAACTCCTAAAAACTTTATCATTATTGGGGCAGTTAGAAGGAAAATACACAATAGATGACATAAGTGTGAGTTGAATATGATCGGATATGTAAAAAAAGTAAAATTGAGGGATAAGAAGAAGGAATAGATATAGATTAAGAGAAAAGGAAAGGGAGAGGGGAAAATCTCTCACATAAAAGAAGCAAGAAAAAGCTTTTAAAATGGAGGAGTTGGGGGAGCGGAGTGCTTGAACCTTACTCTCATCAGAACTGGCTCAAAGAGAGAATAGCATAAACACTTTATTGGGTATAGAAATTTGTCTCACCCTAAAGAAAAACAGAAAGGGAAGGGGATAAAAGAAAAGGGATTGTAGTAAGAGAAGAGAGGACAGATCGAAGGAGGCAGGTGTCAGAAGCAAAACACTTGAGGAGGAACAAGGTGAAAAGACAGGCAGAAAAAAATAAATGGAGGCAGGGAGAGAAATAGGATGGAAGGAAATAACATTTAGCAACCATAACTGTGAAAAAATTTTTGAAGCGTTTCTCTGATAAAGGTCTCACTTCTCAAAGAGAACTGAGAATTGAGTCAAATTTATAAAAATGAAAGCCATTCCTCAATTGATAATTGATAATTTCATTTTAACTCATTAAAAATAGTAATCTAGATATATCATATATGATTATTCTCAAAACCAGATTAATCAGAGTTTTCTAGTTGAATACTTTGGTTAATTGCAAGTTTAGTATGAGAAACTATGACATAACTTTCATATGGAAAACAAGAATTTCATTAATACTTTTAAAATGACAGGATAATATAAATTAATGAATCCATAATTTCATTTGGGTTTATAAAATCTTATTGACACACTATAAAAAATAATTTCCTTTAATGGTTTTGTTTTCAGTAGACAACATAAAAACAAATACCTTGAAAGTAGTAATTTTAAAGTACAAAACCATTTGGGGATTCTCCCTAAACATTAATATTCAATTTAGATCAATGCCTTTTTTAAAAACCTAGGCAACAACCGTTAAAAAGATAAAATTTAGAGAAGTTCTGAAAACAGCAAGATTAACACAAGATGTGGACACAGATTGGGAAATCCCCACGACTTCAACAAAATAGGAGGGAGGAATTGGAGCATTTTTGTTTTAAAGCAATGCTTTTTGCTGTTAACCTTCTTGATATTAATAGCCTTGTTAACAAACTTGATCTGTGTAAAAAATTAAGACTAAAAATATATTCATCTGCTATATTTTGGATGAAAAACTGAATAAAACCATATTTATACAAAATTCACTTAATGTAACATCAATCAAAACACCAGATGGCTTCTTTATGGAACCAGAAAAAATTATCATGAAATTTTTAAGGAAAAACAAATGAGCAACTGTATCAAAAGTACCTTGGAAATGAAAAGCCAACAGAGGAGGTTTTGGATTCCTAGACTTTAAACATATCATGAAGGGGCTCTCATCAAAACAGATAATTAAGTTACTGGGATTGATTAAATATACCAGATGCCTGGTGTATAATATAAAATATATTAGATATATAATGTAAAAATGATGGCGGACAAAACATTTAGGAATAAAAACTGGGAGAAAAGTCTTTATTTAATAAGTACACTTGAGAAAAACTGGCAGTTTGATAGGAAAGGGATTTGAATTCAGATCTTACACTTTATATTTCAGCAAATTCCAGCTGAAGAAGAGACAAACTATTTTTTTTAAGAACTCTAGAAAATATGGAAGAAAATGGAATCAAGTATTTATCCCAATTAAAGAATGAAGAAGGGAATTTTTCTCCTTAATGAAAGAAACAAGGCTTATTAGACTTGAGTTAAATATGTCTGATTGTGTTAAAATAAAGTCACAGTGATAGCCACCACCTCTTCCTTCACCTCCATTTTCACATGCTGAGATAACACTGAGGATGGACGAGGTGGTCTCTCAAAGCTGTTTATTTTGAATCTGGAACAGAGGGTCTGGAGCTAAATGCAGCCTAAGACTCTAGCTGTAGGACCCCGGACAAGTCCCACAACCTCCAGGTGCACAGGGGACCATTGTCTTCTCCAGCGTCTCCTTTCTCTCAGTCTCCCCAGGTGGCCCTCCCCTTCCGTCCAGCTCCTGAGTGATCCCTCCTGACTGCTCCCTTTGGCAGCTGAGCCTGAGCAGGGTGGATCTATCAGTCCTTTCCTCCCTCTGCAACCAGGCTTATTGCCCCAGCTCCAGGGCTCTCCAGAGGACCGGATCCAATGGCCTTCCCCATCCTCCTCAGCCAAGGACACTGCTGGTCACCTTCTTCCTGAGGGTCACTCCTTTCCAGAGGCTAAAGATGAACATGACCATTTCCTCCTCCTTCTCAGGCTCCTCACTGGCTTGCACCCACCAAGTGCAGGCGTCCCCAGGCTCTGTCCTGCCCTATCTTTTTTGGCTCTCCTGACCCAGAGTACACACAGTCGACAGTCCAGCAGGACATGCTGCAGACAGCAGGACTCGGGCCCCAAACCAAATACATAATCTGGTCCCCCCCACTCCCTGTCTGCTCTTCCTGTTTCTGTTCCCACCAAGGTTCCTCATGTCCCCCAGGCTCACAAGCGAGGGGCTGCCTTCGGCTCCCCCACTCTTGGATGCTAAAGCCCACTTGTTGCCAGGACCTATCTCCCACTGTCCATATGTGCTCCTTTGTCTCCTCTGAGGCTGTCACCTTCTCTACAGAACTGGACAAAGGCCTGGCTTAGGACCAAGGGGATGGCCATGCTTAGACATCCTGAAGAACAGGGAACAATTTCCCACAGGCCCAGGCCCCAGACTCAGCTGAGAGAAGCTCGAAGCTGGTACATGGAAGAAAAACAGAGCTCATTCTCCTAAAATCTGCTGAGGCGCCAGGACTGAGTAGGGATCTCGAAGGAAGGATCGAAAGGAAAGCCAAGAGCCAGAGATAAGCCTTAAGTAGCTAGGAGATGACTGGCTATATTGTGAAATAGGAATGAAAGGTGCCTGGTTTGGAGAAATGATGAAAGATGATTTCAGGAAATCCCAGGTCATGGGAGATGAAGGAGACTGACACGGGAGGCCTCAGATCACATCAATGTCTAGAAAAATAACTCCGAAAGGACCAAAGAGCTCTGGCCAAGGCAATGGCCACCCACATCTCCAGAAAGTCAATCACGTTACGTGGTGCAAGTTACCCACCTCCTGACAGAGAAGGGATGGATGCTCGGGGCAGACACAAGCACACAGGTCTGGACATGGTCACTGGGGGAGGGGCGTTGCTTAACTCTGCTTATTTGTTACCTGATGTTTTCCCCCCTTGTTTTCTCTTGATTAATTGGGCAGGGTAGTTGGGAAAGAAGAGAGGTTAGCAAGAATGACTGAGGAAAAAAAAGGGCCACTGTTCACTTTTTTTTTTTTTTAAACATACAGAGAAGTAAACAGAAATTTGGAAGGATGCAGAAAAAAGCTGGAGAAAATGGAGATCCACCATTTAATGCAGAATTCTCTTTTTGTGTCTGCCATGGGTATGAAATTATTTGTTGTTCAAAATTCAGGATAAATTTTTTAAAAAAACTAATGAATGAGCTGTGATATATAGGGAAACTTGGTTTGGGACTGTTATAGTGCTGCTATTACTTCATCCATCATTGTCCTCATGATGGGTAAATTAACTTAAATACTGGGTTTTGTCATGAATTGACAGGAGCTTTGAGTGCCAGGATATGGAGATCATCATGGAACAAAGATGTGGGATAAAAGATGGCCTGAAATCCAGGGAGGAGTCAAGGACAATATCCATTTAAAGGCTGATTTAACAGAAGACAGTTGGGGAGGGATGTACTGTTCAGGGCTCTCAGACACCTAAGGAATAACCTGGCTATGTCATGGCCACATGCTGAATACAAAGCAGCAAAGAAAGTCAGCCCTTTGTCCTCAGTCCCGTGATCCCTCCTTGTGGGGCTAAGGAGAAAGAGGGAGGAAGGAAGGGGCCTGGGATGCCCGGGGCCTGGTTTGGTAAGGTGCGATGCAGAGGAGACTTGGACCGTGGGGTGCACGTGCCACAAGTTCACGTTTCCAGGGTACCTCTTAAATCAGGAAGCCCTGTCTTTTGCTGTAGAGGCCACAGCCTCTTGTGGGCCCATGAGATCTCTTCTAACTCTTCACCGAGGAGCTCGTAACCACGTCAGTCCAGAACAAACCCTCTGCCGTGTCTGGCACAGTGCGCTGCCCAGCGGGTGCCACAGAACTGCCCCAGCCCTCCTGCGCGAAGGCCCTGCTCCCAGCCCTCCCTTGCTCCTCCATGTCACACCCTCAGCTGGGCCCCGAGGCCTGAGCCGTCCTGGCTGTCCTTGGGTGCACTTGGCCGCATCCTGGTGCTCTGGACCGGGGCTCTTCACCTTCTGGTGTCCAACCGCGCCACTCCTGACAGTGTCCTCGGAAGCCCGAGGACCCTTCTTAGAGGCCTGCCGCTAGGGCAGGGAGAAAATGGGGAGTTCCGAAGGAGGTTGGCTGGGAAGAAATGTAAGGCATCTTTCCAGAAGCAAGTTCCCAGACCCCGGGGAGAGGACCTGGTTTGTAGACTGACTGGGTGACATTTACAGTTGTTCCCGTTTTGCTCATCGCCTTTCAGAAAAGGCACTGAGATGCCAAGAAGAGACCAGCACAGGAACAAGGTAGTGGCCTTCCAGCCCTTTGCCCCAGGGTGCCATGGGGGGGGGGGGAGGGTCTGTAACCTTGTCCAGGGACTGGGGTTGCCTCATGCTGAGAGCTCCCCCCAGGAGGGCCAACAGCTGGCAAGGACTGGGGCTCCAAGGCTGCTGCTTGCCTCTGTGCCATACACCAAGTCCTAGGGCAGAATGGCCTTCTAGGCCACCCCTAGGGAGGTACAAAGTACAAATTTCCTCCCGAGAGTTTTACAGGCAGCAAGAAAGTCCTGAGTTCCCGCGTCACTCTTGGGGCTTGATTATCTGGCCACTGTTTTTCTCAGGATTTCACTTTCAGTCTTTATGGGGAAGGAGGTACCTTGGGCTTGGTAGGCCCAGAAGCCTCAGTTGAGGTGGCAGATGCCCCTCCTCTGGGTGGGGACAGATTCCATGGGCCCCAGGGCAGCCAGCTCCGGGCTGGGGCCTCATTGGCGCCTCTGAGGCATTCCCCAGGCCTTCGTGGGCCCCCCGCAGGGTCACCTCTCCCTTGGGGGAGTGGGGAGCCGGCCAGCTAGATGTTAGAGAAGCCACAGCATCGATCATACAGCAATCATAGGCCCAAAGAGCTCCTGCGTTCCCACTGGTCTTGGGATTCAATCCTTGTGCAGAGTCAGGGTCACCCCATGGGGCTCCTTCCCAAGGCTTCTGACCCCCGGAGGCTTCGAAACAAACCTCATCGTATCCCGACAGGGAGGGGAGAGTGAGGAGGTTCATGTGGCTGGGAAGGTCCTCTGCCAGGACCAGAGATGGGGGCGTGAAGCAAGTGAGCACTCAGAAGGCTTCAGCTGGTCCAAGGGGCAGCTCGACCTGCCGAGGGCCCCTTTCCTTACATCATCTCCAGGGCTCTGCACTTCCAGGATTTCTGGGGGCTTCCCTTCTGTATCACAAGGAAAACCTCTGACCCCAAGAACAACGGGGCTCTCCCCAGGGAGTACCTTTTAAAACCAGAATGTGTTTCTACAGAAGATTGGCCAAAGGTCTCTGGCTAATAAAAGCAGGGTCCACTATGATCTACCCCCTGTATGGCTGGCAGAGAGCAGGACAGCTGAGGGCATGAGAAGGGGAAGCCCCTGCAGACAGCCCTACACGAGTGAGTACCAGGCTGCCTACCTTGGAAATTTCGAGAGCATTCTGAACCACAAAGAACCAGCCCCTGTTACATGTGTCCATGTAACCTTTTCTAACTCCACAGCAATGCCAGAGATGAGCCCTTCTGAGACATCCTGCCCTTTTTGGGGGGATTCATAACCTCTCGGTCTTCTGCAACACCGAGTCGGATCCCGACTGCAGTGGGAGGACAACATGGGCTCCCCTGCGGCTCTGGATGCTCCTGCTCACCTCCTCCCTCCGTCAGGCCTCCTGCCTCCTCCAGTCCATCCTGCACACTGCTCTCAAAGATCTGGCCACCCAATGGGGTCTCCAGTGCCTGGATACAAACCCCCTTGGGCCCAGCCATCATATACTTTCATGCCACTACCTCCTGCTCCCCTAACTCTCACTAGCGCCTTCCCTGTATTTGAGGAAAATGTCTGGCACTTTGGTGGGGGGAACGATTGGAAAAGGGGGAGAGGAAGCAATGAGCCAACCAGGAGGCCGTCACATCAAGGCTCGGATAAATGTCTGCGCCAGGGAAGTGGCTAAGAGAGGCTGCTGAGGTAGAAAAAACAAGCTTGGCCGTGGAAGGGTCACAAGAGCCATCCAGGAAAGCAGGAAGGATGCAAAGGTGGGCGACTCGGAGACAAAGGACCTCCAAAAGCAGCTGGCCTGGGGCTGGGGGAAACCCCAGCGGACATTTTAGCCCTGCTAGCTTGGGAGGTCTACAGGATACCCAGGGTGCCGAGGCCCAAAGCCTGCTGCTGATGCAGGGCCGAAGTTCAAAGCTGGGGCCTGAGCTGAGCAGTCC
The DNA here is from genome assembly GCF_902635505.1 of Sarcophilus harrisii. NCBI lineage: Eukaryota > Metazoa > Chordata > Mammalia > Dasyuromorphia > Dasyuridae > Sarcophilus > Sarcophilus harrisii. The sequence goes on from NC_045430.1 coordinate 23,866,471, forward strand.
CAGGGGAGGAGTGGCTATGCTCCCCAGGGGAGCCACTCCTGCTGTGCTAGGGGATCCCAGCCCCAGAAAGGTCCTCAGGAAAGGGGCCTGGGCTACAGAGTGACGGGGACGTTGTTCTAAGTTGCAGAAAGGCACATCAAAACAACCTGGAGCTTTATCCTTACTCCCAGCCACCTGGCAAAGCTGGAGCTCAGCTACCAATGACAGTGGCTTTGCCATGCCCGCTACATCATTACCATTTCACATCTAATTAAAGATGTGGCGCACAAGGTCACAATGCGCTTGTTACTTGTTAGTCATGAAAATACAACAGGCTTGGCAAAGCCTCCTTGCAGCTTCCTTTACAAACTATCACTGAGCTTACAGGAAGAGCCACAGCCCAGGGGCCTCTAGAAGATATCCAGGGGCAAGTTTAACCACCAGATATCCCAGAGGCATGCTGGGGAAAGTTTTAACAATTGGCTCTCCACATCAATGTTCCCAAGACACACTTTTAAATTCAATCTGAATGATTAAATTTTCTCTATCACTTTCCTAAATGTAGATAATCAACAACACAATAGATCCATCCTTGGGTTTGTAGCCTTTGTTCATTTCTGAAGTGTAAATGTCCATACTGAAAATTTAACATTTGGCTTTTCCAGGGACCAGTTCTACCACACCGTCTAGATATAACTATAGAAACAATCCTGTTCAATGACCTTCTGATAAAAAAAAAGTAACACTCCCCCCCCCCCCCAAAAAAAACCCATCAATCCTGGCACAAAAAGGACGCTCATACCCGGGAATGTACATGAAAGGTAAAGAGTTCAAGGTGAATTCTCAGTGGATAGTGAGGTACTCAATTTGCTCCATACTTAAATATATAATCAACTTCCTCAACAGATTTAACCAGAAAACTGACTGTGTTATTACCTGGATAGGAGAGGTGAGGAAGGTACCTGGGATGGACAATGCATCCTGTTCTAAGAGCCCTCCTGTGGTCCTAAGAAAGAAAGAGCTGACGGTCAGTACAAGACCTCGCTTGAGATGTTTTAATATTAGATTTTCAAAATAGCCCTATGAAGTAAACCTCATTTTACAGATGAGACTTCAAGAAATGAACAAGCATGCCCAAGGCTACATCACTCATAAGTATCTGAATTAAACTGGAACCCAAAGTCTTCCTGACTCCATCTATTCTAAGGAAAATAAATACCAAATTGTTGACATTTAAAAATCAAATTGTCACAGTCATTAACTGTAACGATGATAGAACCTGATTATAACTTTCAGCCAGCTTTTGGTTTTCAGGCAGAGTCAAGACAGGATTTATCCACAGATATTACAGTCTAGAGGCCCATCTCATTCAAGCAGCAAATATTTACTGGGCAGTGGCCACACAGTGGGCAAACACATTCTGATGGGTGGGGAAAATGGGAAAATATAACAGGCCTCGCCCATCATGGATCACAAAGATAATTCACCTTCTGAGAAAGAAACCCCTAAGGTTCATTCACACCATCTGTAATGCATGTAATCATATGAAAAGCCTTCAGGAGCATTAATGGAGATTCTGAACACAAGAGGGATTTTCTCCATCCTTCCAAGTAAAACCAATGGGGTACAGAAGTGGAAAGGGAAGGAAAGAGTCTTTGCTGCTTTGGTAGGAAAGTGACAGACAGGGTGAGCACAAGGATTTTTAAGACAACCACATGCTAAGTAACAATATTATTATCCTTTCTCTTTTTCATCTGATCTTCTCATGAACATTCCATTTCCACTGAAACATTCCAATTTCCATTAAAAAAACTACCCACCTACATCTATACACAAACAACTCTCTCCTGATAGGTCTGCCGCTCTCTGGTTTTCATTTACAGCACGGAGCAATGGAGGGAGAGAGAGCTGATTTGGGGGTGAAGATGGGCTGCCCTCACCTATCCCACACTGGCCTTGAGTCTCCACTGACAAGAGCTACCTGTCCGCATCAGCAGACAGAGCTTTCTTACCCATGATATCCCTTCACATGAGGGAAACCTCCCTCTCTTGAAAAAATCTCCCCTACAAATTATAGAAACTCAAAAACTGTTTTTAGATAACCAAATTCCACAAACTTAAGCTGTAAGAAGCATGATTATACTAAAAGGCTTAGACTACTTTTGCAATAGTAATTACAAAAATAAAAAAGTAATTACAAAAAAAATTTACAAAAGTAAAAAAGTAATTCTTTGTTTTTAGAGACCTTCAGAATAAATCAACCACAGCAATCTGATTAAATGATATACAGAAAGATTTATGGCAGGTGTCAATTATTAGACCAGGTGAGCAACTTAAATATTCAGACAAGTTTTTCATTAAATAAGGTGCATAGAAAACATAGTAACAGGTAAATGGAAGAGCAGCTTCTCAGCCTATGGATGTCTAATTCATGGATAGGTTCACTCAAAAAGTAATTATTAAGTTTTCACAAGAATCAGGCCCTATGCTACACTGAGGAGAAAAGACAAAAATGAAACCATTCTTGCCCTTGAGAAGCTGAAATTCCTTTGCCTAGAATATGAAATCATATGGTAGAAATGGCAAACCATATTATAGGCAGTGGTTCCTATTATCCTGCAAAATAAGGAAGAAAATCGACAAACTCTATAAGAAAGGACTACCAAGCTTACTCCACAAAACAGAACCATTTACAATGGATAAACCACTAGGATGACTCAGTTATGTCTAATTCAAAGAAAATTGCAAAATTACTTCACCTCCGCGTTTGTCTGCACTTCCCTAAAACGGATAAGATTGGCTAAAACTAAATCTCAAAGTAAAAAGTAGCCAAGTGTTTCAAAAAGAAAATATGATCCACCCAAACCTTTGCTCTCCCGATCTGGGGGATTCAATTAAGTGAGCAGAAAGCATTGCATTCGTCAGGTCTCTTCACTTCCCAGGCTAAAAGAAGCCAAAATCTGCTACTTCTGCAAGGAGAGCTTTGCTTAACTGAGCCTGTAACCCCCTCTCCCATTAACAAAGCAGTTGGACAGCTCCTGTCTCTAGACAAAATCCGGGAGACCTCCCAAAGCTCAGGTACTTGTCTAGACTAAATGCAGATGCAAAGGTAGCTCTGAAGCCCGGGTACACATGCCCAGGACACGCTGGCTGAATAATCTCACCAATCGACAGGGGATCGAGAGAGCTAGTATTCTGATCTCCGATAAGTCAAGAGTAAGTCCAGGACAGGTTTGCTGGGGTGGAAAGCGCCCACTTTGGCTCAGAGGCTCTGGGTCCGAATCCTGGCTCTGGTGCCCTAACCTGGTCACTCAGACACTTCTTTACTCTGGGCCTCAGAGGCTTCACCTGGGAGGCCCCTTCCACTGTTCCACGCTAGGATGGTAAAAGGAACACGGACTCACTTCCCTTTTAGTCCTGTTCCCCGCAACAGTGGAACCACTCACATCAGAGTAACCCTGGACGCCAAATCTGACTGACACACTGGTGGAGGCCAGATCTCCTTAGGTTTCCCTGGCCCATTCTGGGCCTGTGCCTTCTTCCTTCTCCTCAGCCTCAAGGGCACAGGAAGAAAGGTGAAGGACAAGTGTTTTTATTGTGAATGTGATCAACATCATCCGAGGTCTCTGTGACCCATGATCAGCTCATTTCTGAAAGGTACTGCCCCGGCTGAGAAGGATGGATCCGTGGCTAGCAGCCCCTGTCCCACATTCTTATATATCATCCTAGAGGTCCTGGATGCTTTTTCTGAGAAGAGGGGCCGGTTTCTGGGACTCTGTGCCCCGCACCTAATGAACACTTGTTGACATGACACAGCAGAACAAGTGACTCCTAAAAGGAGTCTCAATGAACCCTTTCAATGAAAAAATTCATTCTACAATTAGGGAGACCCTACAACTGCCAGGCCCTGGGGATAGAGGCAAAAATGAAACTGTCCTAATCCTACCCTCTCTGAGGAGAGACACACCCTGTAAGGAGCATTTATTGAGCATTTACTAAGCAACCACAGGGATAACAAATGAAACTCCCTGACCTCAATGAGTTGCCATTAAATCAGGGAGAATGGCAAGTTCAGGGAGTAGGAAGTCATTTCTAGGGTGGCCTCAGGTCCCTGGAGGAGGACAACAGGAGGGGATAATTTCCTGGACAGAAGAGAGCCACTCTTTACTCACAATGCAATGGAGCAGGCTATGGTCATCTGGCTGGAGTAAGGCCACAACACTGTGTACCAGAGCACTGGGGACACAGAGGAAGCAAAACCAGTCCCTGCCCTGAGGCCAGACAATGGGATAAACTAAAGACCTCCTCAGAAGGAAGACATCAGCGTCACCCTCAATGACCTGTCAGACCCGGAGTTTCTCTTCTGTGACCCAGAAGTTACCTTCACTGGAATCTAGAGTAACCACATGAGGCCCTTGAGGCTCTGGTGAGAAAAAAGGGTCTTCTGGAAGGAAAAATGCTGACTGACCATCCCAGATTTAAATGTCCCATTCTCAATCAATTCACAAAGGTGAGTATCATGGCAAAGCTTAACTCCCCAAAACAAAAAAAACAAAACACCCTCAAAGCACCAGGTGAGGTCAATATATTTTACATCTTTTTACCAAACAGCCTTTCTCCTCTCCGGGTCTCCCCCAGCACAAGGCACTCTAAAGAGCGGGTTTCACTCCTTTCATCTGCAGCCTCTCCTGGAGACCCGCCAAGTCTCTGCAGAAGCCGGGCTGCCAGAGCAAATTTCATGAAGTGACCCCATGAGGAACATCCCAAGTGTGAGCACTGTGACATTCCCCCCTCATACTTTAGTGCAACAGGATATTCTGAAAAGTCTTTTCCAATAAGAAATGATATTTTTACAATCTAATCAGCAATATTCAGACGAACTTTGGAGCTTTAAAAAGACAACAAAGGGATGAAATTGTCTCTCAGATAAGCCAAGAGGAGATGTCCAAAGTTAAGCCCACCAGCTACTTCCAATCCATAATAATGGCACAAGTAAATGGGGTCAGGGCAGCAGAACCTCAGGCCTTCTCCCTCTTTTTTTTTTTTTTTTTAAAGGCAGGGCTGTGTGTTTCAGGGAAGTTATATTTAAAAAGATATCTTTGATAAGTAACAGGAAATGCAAGACTTTTCTAGAACCAAGAGCAACAAACATGATTCGGAAAACGGTCAAAGGCCATCGCTCAGGTCTTGGCCAATACACTCGGAGGTTTTCCAGCCAAGATCCAAAAGAAGCCCACAAAGTCAAAGGTGGCAGCTGCTGGAGGCAGGGAGAATGGCTCTGCCCCTTCTCAGGCTAAGGAGACCCTGGTCCGGGTGTGACTCTGTGTGCCTCAGTTTCCTCCTCTGTAAAAAGGGGGTGGGGTGCTAAGGGAAGTGTCTTCCTTAGGTCTGGGGAGAGAGAGGGACAGGGGATGCCCGGGGGAGCCTCCTGGGAGGGTCTCCCAAGGGTCTTTTGGGGCCCCCAGAGATGAGCAGCTGTCATTCAAGGTCACAGTTGGTAAGGGGGATGGCCCCCTGGAAGGCGCAGGGGCCTCTGGTGGGGAGGGCAGGGGGAAGGCTGGGAAGGAGGCTGTCTGGGATGGGGACTGCCAGGGTGTCTCTGGGGGAGAATCACTGAAGAAGGCTCTGCGAGGGGGGGGGTTGTCTGCAGGGGAACCAGAGGAGGTGGGGGAAGGGCCAGCACAGGTATATCCCCACCCCCAACCGAGGCGCTCGGCGCACTCAGCGGTGTCAGGGCGGGAGAAGCCTCGGGGCGCTCGGCGGGTGTCACTCCCGGAAGCCCCGCGCCGCGCACAGGGGGTGTCAGGGCGGGAGAAGCCTCGGGGCGCTCAGGGGGTGTCACTCCCGGGAGCCCCTCGGGGCGCTCGGCGGGCGCCCCCCTCCCCCGCGCCGCGCTCAGGGGGTGTCAGGGCGAGAGAAGCCTCGGGGCGCTCTGAGGGGCGTCGCTCCCGGGAGCCCCACTCGCCGCGCTCGGCGGGCGCCCCCCTCCCCCACGCCGCGCTCTGTGGGGCGTTACTCCCGGGAGCCCCCCGCCCGCGCTCAGGGGGTGTCAGGGCGGGAGAAGCCTCCAGGCGCTCAGGGGGCGTCACTCCCGGGAGCCCCCCTCGCCGCGCTCGGCGGGTGTCACTCCCGGGAGCCCCTCGGGGCGCTCGGCGGGCGCCCCCCTCCCCCACGCCGCGCTCAGGGGGTGTCAGGGCGGGAGAAGCCTCGGGGCAATCTGAGGGGCGTCACTCCCGGGAGCCCCACTCGGCGCGCTCGGCGGGCGCCCCCCTCCCCCACGCCGCGCTCAGGGGGCGTCACTCCCGGGAGCCCCCCTCGGCGGGGGCGCGGTCCCGCCTCACCTCCTCCGTGGCCGTGGGGCAGTAGAAGATGAGCAGCAGCGTGCTGAGCAGGTTGAGCAGCAGCCCCGTCAGGGTGATGGCGTTGGGCGACACCCAGAGCGGGACGCGCGCCACCAGCCAGTTCCAGAAGGGCTGCAGCGCGGGCTCCAGCAGCGACGTGCCGGCCGACGAGTAGCGGTGCTCCTCCAGCCGCCGCAGCTGCGCGGGGCTCAGCGGCTCCCACAGCGCGCACAGCACCCACGCGCCCACGCGGCAGGCGGCCGGGGCCGCCTGGTAGCCGCTCGGGCCGGGGCCGCCGTGCCCGCCGTGCCCGCCGCCCGCCCCCGAGGCCGCCATGGCCGCCGCAGCCTCCGCCGCCTCCGAGCGAGCTCCGGACGGACGGAGGAAGGGACTGCCCGAGGCCGACACCGACGGAGGGGCGGGGTCCGCGGGGCGGAGCCCTGGGGGCGGGGCCGCGATTCTCTCACGCGGGGGCTCGGCGCGCACATGCGCACACGCGCCTGGCACGCCTCCCCGAGGAAGAGACGCGCGCGCATGCGTCTTCTCTCCCCCGGGAGCGTCCGGGCTTGGGTACCCGAGCGGGGGCCCCGCCCCTGGGAGACGTGCTCCTGGGCCTGGTGGAGGATGGCGACGGAGGGGAAACTGAGGCCCAGGAAGGTCGCGGGCCCCGGGGAACGACTTAATTTGCCCTGTATCGCAAAGGATTGTGGATCTAATAGTGGAAGGGACCCCAGAGACCACCCAGCCCCGGGCTCTTTATTTTACAGCTGGGGAAACTGAGGCTCAGACCGCGCAGCCCAGGCTCCTGGTTTTACAAACGAGGAAAGGGCCGGGAGGGGCCCCGCGAAGTCACGTGATGGGCAGCGAGACCCAGGAGGGGCTCCTGCCGTCGTTTCCTTCTGCCGCCGTGCACCCGCCGGCTGGCGCCCCCTCCGGGGGTCCCGCCTCTTCTCCGGGCCTTAGTTTCCTCATCTGTGAAATGGGAGGGTCGGGTTAGAGGTGACGACCCTTCAGCGTCTTCTTTCCAGCCCAAGGTCAGTGATTGCTTTGCAAAGTGGTTATTGCTCTTAGGTCCCGGGGCTGCCCTTTCCTCGCCCGGACAAGACCCGTCCGTCGCCCGCTGGTTGTGAGGAGGTTCTTCCCCACGCAGGCTGACATCTGCCCGCTCCCCCTCCCCCCCAGGGGCGCACCCGGAGGCCGGACCCAGATCGAGGTCTCCGTGGCTCTGGCCCCGCGCTGCTCCTTGGCGCGATGCCAGGCTTGCAGCAGGTGCCTAATGGATGTCTGTTGATGCGTTTGACTTTGTGTGGGGAGTTTTTCCGCCTGAGAGGCGGCCCGGAAAGGAGCCCCAGAGACGCTCTGAAGCCACAGATGCAGAGTTAAGGGGTTTGTCCCGTGATTCACAGCTAGGGGCAGAGCGCTGACCGAGGCCGTTGTTCACACGAGCATCAACGTGGGCTCCAGCCTTGGGACGGCGGCGGCCCCACCGGGAGGACCCGGAACGCGGGGAGAGGGGGCGCCGCATTTAGCTCTTAACTCCCTAGAAGGCCTGGAGTCTTACAGCCCAAGTCAGGTCCTCGGGGCCTCCAGCTCCTCCTTTGTAAAAGGAGGGGGGTGATTTCCAAGATCCATCTCTGGCTCTGGCTCTATTTCTGTCTCTTTCTGACTCTCTTTTTCTCTATTTCTGTCTATCTCTGCTTTCTGCCTCTCTCTGTCTCTGACTCTGTCTCTCTGACTCTTGTCTGTCTCTGACTGTCTCTCTCTGTCTCTGTTTCTGACTGTCTCTGTCTCTGTGTGTCTTTCTGTCTCTGACTCTCTCTGACTATCTCTCTCTGTCTCTGTCTATCTCTGTGTTTTCTGTCTCTATTTCTCTGTCTGACTGCCTCTGGCTCTCTGACTCTCATCTCTTGTCTGTCTCTGTCTCTCTCTCTCTGTCTCTGTCTCTATGTGTCTTTCTGTCTCTGACTCTCTCTGACTGTCTCTCTCTCTATCTCTGTGTTTTCTGTCTCTATTTCTCTGTCTGACTGCCTCTGGCTCTCTGACTCTCATCTCTTGTCTGTCTCTGACTGTCTCTTTCTCTGTCTCTCTCTCCATCACTGTTTCTGTCTCTGTCCCTGTGTCTTTCTGTCTCTGACTCTCTCTTTCTCTTTCTGTCTCTGACTCTCTCTGACTGTCTCTCTCTGTCTCTGTCTATCTCTGTGTTTTCTGTCTCTATTTCTCTGTCTGACAGCCTCTGGCTCTCTGGCTCTCATCTCTTGTCTGTCTCTGACTGTCTCTTTCTCTGTCTCTCTCTCCATCACTGTTTCTGTCTCTGACTCTCTCTCTCCATCTTTGACTCTGTCTCCAACTCTCTCTCTGTTTGTCTCCCTCCATCTCCTATTAAAAAGGGTACGATTATCCGGATGAGTCCACGTCTCTAAGTCTCGATCCCCCCTACCCCAATAAGCCCCAGGGTTCTGTACCTCACAATGTCACTGCTGAGCAGGAGGATTCTGTCACAAACATTCTCTGTTACACACCTGCCTGATACTGATCTGGCCCTCCACCCATGGGGACTGATGGGTAGTGAGTTTTTCAGGGAGAGCAAGATCAGAAACTGCGAAGGAGGCAGTTCTCTATTGGATGCTCTCCATTTCTGGATGCCACCGATCGCGGAGATAACACCAGCCTGTGATGAAAGGCAGCCACTGTCCCAAGCAGCCCTCACCAC